>NC_090932.1:51419192-51719192 GCF_040938575.1 Ambystoma mexicanum
AAAATGGTGTTTGGGCCCCCTTTACTATAGCTAGGCAAACCTACCTTCAAATGCTAACAAAAATGTATTGATCTGGTGTAGTTTAAGATGTCCAAATGCAAACCGCAGCGGACAAATTGTAAATATTTTTTTAGGGGATGAGCAGTTTCAGTTGGTTGTCTATCCCCGGGGCACATGTCTAATCACACAATCAATTTATTAATCGACAAGTATGTTTATTACCCCACACGAAAGACCTATGGGCAGGGTAAAACATGTCCATGATAACTCAACACCTTTTGAGAGGGTTGTCTTTGGCCAGCTAATGCCCATTAAAAGAGACTAAGCACTCCGTGTTTGTGGGGTGTGAGAAACCAGAAGGTGTCTCACCCGCTAGTCCCCACGGATCTCTCGCTCAGGTGGCCAGTGCACGGCCATCGTTTTTGGATCCAGACCCTGGGGGTGGACCAGTGCGGGAGAATCACCTGGGCGAGACGTGGAATCCCTGCCCCTGGAACAGCTTTAACCTATCATACCATGCAGGATACGTGGGAACCTTACCCCCCTTTCCCTTTCCCAGCACTTTCACATGGACAGTCCGTTCTGGGAGAAAACAGACTCACACCGAGCAGTGTATCTGACATGTCCCGCTACTGTGGTCAGGCAAGGTCAGGCAATTACTGATAATCACTCACGACTGACTTCCATTAGACTTCCCCACACGGATAAAAGGCGGAGCACGAAAGCACACTCTGAGTGAGGCAAAGCCCGCGAAGGTACAGCAGCTTCAAGTCGGCAGCTGAATGAGGGAGAAAGACAGCAAACCAAGAAGGGTTTGTAAGAAGGGAAAACCATTGACCTTTTCAGCCAGACGCTGTTACTTTCAAGAAACCTTTGAGGCAGAACGCGTAAGTCCAGGAAACCAGACTAAAGAATCCTGCATTGTGTCGGAGATACGGAAGGCCTCTCTTGTGTAGCTCACCTAGGCAGGGAGGAGCAACAGCAGCGGCCATGGTATCGCTCTTGGCCCCAAGAACAAAGAAGTGCCAGAAAGAGCAACACAGCCAGTGAGTTGGGGAGACCAATGCAAGACCGGTCTGTGTTGAACTGAAGGTTGCAGGTGGAAAGATTGTATAATGAGCGCTGTAATGGACATTGTTAAATGTGTGTGATGAAAGACGTGAGTATAGCTAAACTGCTGATGAATGTTTGAACTTGAGAAAGAAAGATACAATACTGTTGACAGAGTGTCCGGCAGTGTGGATGTGCTCAATCGAAAGTGTCTGTGGGGTATCCTGCCAAGAGAAACGAAAGTAGAAAATTTATGAGAATAATTGTGTGAAGTTAATCAAAGTGGTCCTGTGACGGTTTAAGCAAAATCCATCACACATTCGAAAGTCTTCGATTTTGGTAAAAAGAGGATCTGAGCCCGAATAAGGGAGGTCCATGGGCCGAGCCCGAACGAGGAAGATCAAATGTAAACATTGAGATATCAAGAGGATCTAAGTCCGAACGAGGGAGATCTGTGGTTTGAGCACGAACAAGGGAGACAAAGTGTGAACATTGTGATAAAAGGGAATCTCCGCCTGAAGAAGGAGACCCATGATGGACATTGAAAGCAAGAACTTGTGAATGTGAAAATCCTGATTGAAATGGAACTTTAAGACTTTGATTGTTATGACAGACCCTCTGCAGTAAGAGACTGTGGCCCTCATTGCAACACCGACGCTAAACCATGGCGCTATTAGCACCATGGTTGGTGCTGGTGTTGTAACGGGTCCGCCATGGTTCAATGGGGAATTACCACCCCATTCCAAGGTTGGCGGGGCGGTAATTCCCCATTGAACCATGGCCCTTCCTCTATGGGAATGGGGAAGGCGCTAAGTACGGTACTGCAAATTGCGGTACCGTACTTAGCACCAAGGTCTCTTTGCGGGTCCCTAATTTAACAGCTGGTCTAGACCAGCCGTTCAGGTCGGGTCCCACAAAGGGGCCTCGTAGTAAAGCGCTAAGTGTTTAACAGCGCCGCAGCCTTTTACGGCGCTGTTAAACACTTAGCGCCAGGGTCGTAATGAGGCCCTGTTATTGGAAAGAGGCTTTGGCAGAAGGCCCAATGTCTGTGCTTAGAACTGCATCCTTGTGGCAGAGAAGCGAGAGTGTGTGCGAAGCTCGAAAGTGCCTCCTTGTCCCATGCTGAAAACGTGGGGAAGGGAAGCCAACTGCTCAACCGTAGTGACATATTATTTCTTGAACACTTTGCTTTTGCATACACCATTGTCTCAGACTCTTTTGTATTTAGAAGTAAGGTTTGGCAATAGGTTTATTAGTATAGGCCCTTTTATTTGAAAGAGACTTGATTAGGACTGCAGTATTTTTATTTCATGGTCGTAGCTTGCTCCCATCCTTAGCTTTAGGATTAGATGGGTGTTCAACCAACCCATTTGAAGTTCAATAAACACTCTTGAGCTGTGATCACTTGTGTCTGTCTTCACTGTTTGATGCCATGCCTTCCTTACAGCGGACAGATGCTTAATCGGGGATTATGTGCATACTGTCATCCCAATGTATGGTTTTATTATGAGGCAAAATCCCTAGATAAAGCACTGGAGGGAGGGGGTGCGTAGCTGCAGATTATCATAGGACAGATGTATTGCCCTCTGAACAGCATAACGACGAAAGGCAGAGAGCTGAAAGCAGAAATAACCACTTAAGAAACAATACCTAGGCGAAACCAGTCAGAAGCTCAAAACAAGAGTTATTGTGCGCAGGAGCTGGATTCAAACTAAAATATCTCGCACCCCCATGGTGGCCCACGTTTTGGAGAATGGTCGCGCAGATGGCAGCTTTAGATGGACGGTTCTTCTCACAGGGAAAGAGGGGGCTAGATCGGATGGGAATCTATTAGAACTGGAGCAGAGGTCACGACTAGCAATGCTTCCTCTGTTCCATGTGCCTTGGGGATATGCTCCCTCTCTGTTCCTTGACATGCCACTCATGTGTGCCTGTAGGGCATGCTACTTCCCTGCAGCTGCAGTTTGGGGCACACTTCTTCTCTGCTGCTGCAGCTGCATGGCATGTTACCCTGTGACTGCAGTTGTACTGCATGCCGCATCCTCGTGCCTGCAGCTGCAGGCTATGCTGATTCATTGATCCGCCACGTGCATGCATGCTCCGTTCCTATGCCTGAAGTTCCAGGGCAGGCTGCTTTCCCCATGCTTGCTGCTGCAGACAATGCTGCCTCCATTTTCTTGTGTCTTACGGTACATTCCTGTTGCAGCCTCTGTATGGTACATTGCTTCCCAGTAGCTGCAGCTGCAGGGCACACTGCTTCCCGGTTTCTGCTGCTGCAGTGCACACTGCTTCCCGGTGGCTGCAGCTGCAGGGCACACTAGCTCCATGTGCCTGCAGCTGCAGGCTATGCTGATTCATTGATCCGCCATGTGCATGCATGCTCCGTTCCTATGCCTGAAGTTCCAGGGCAGGCTGCTTTCCCCATGCTTGCTCCTGCAGACAATGCTGCCTCCATTTTCTTGTGCCTTCCGGTACTTTCCTGTTGCAGCCTCTGTATGGTACATTGCTTCCCAGTAGCTGCAGCTGCAGGGCACATGCTTCCCGGTTTCTGCTGCTGCAGTGCACACTGCTTCCCGGTGGCTGCAGCTGCAGGGCACACTAGCTCCACAACGCCCCTGGAGCTACAGCGCCCAGGCGGGTATTGGAGGAAGAATAACTTGGGGAGGCAGCCGCGGCGCTTCTTATTCAGCACGTGCCCAGAGCGCCGGCGTGGCATGCTTGGCTTGAGAGAGGCTCTAGTCTGAGCCGTGAGCAGCCTGGTGAAGAGCAGGGCCTCAAAAAGCGGGTGGGTATGAGCGGCCCGTGTGTAACAATGGGTGGGCTCTTAAAAGAGCCTTTGTGAGATCCATGTAATGATAGCCTGGTGGGTGCATCATTAATGCATTTTATTTAAAAGGTCGCCAACCTGACGATTTTTTTCATGGCAACATTGTTACCTTATACCCCTTTGTGGTGGTGGATCCCGCTGCACTCTGCACCTATAACTGTCCGCGCAGCAGTGGATAAAGCAATGTCAAATGCAACATGTGCTTAATTGAGCATTTAGTCTCTTTGGGAGAGCAAGGAGATCATGGACACATTTTCCCTCCTCTCCGGACATACTGCTCCCTCTGCATGGCAGGGCTCATCCCTCCAATGCCTGGAGGCAAGCAGACACACTATGGGATACACTAACATCTCAATCTCCAGAGGTCAGAGAAGCATTCATGAACCAAACTGGTCCCTTATGTGTTTCACTCCCTCCAGGTCTCTGGCTTCAGTTGGCTGAATGGGAAAGTTAACTGCTGTTTTGTTCTTGTGCTACGCCGAGTAGCAGGGGCTGCTGGCGGTGCAGTGAACAGCATGGCAACACTGGCTGGGAGGCACAAGGAGCTTCAGTAAAACCAGTGTTTTCTGGATTCCATTGAGGAAGAAAAGAACAAAGTTGGGGTTCTTTTTCCTGCTTTTTCCTGATTTCACCGAAAATCGGAAACTCGAGTTACGTTAAAGTATGTTATTGGGCTATAAGCCACATAACTCTCCATCTGCATCTCACCCCCTCTGTCCCTTCCCTCTTCCACCTTCTCTCTCTCTCTCTCTCTCTCTCTCTCTCTCCCTCTATGTCCCTCCCACCTCCTCTCTCTCTCTCGCTCTCTCTCTCTCTCTCTCTCTCTCTCTCTCTCTTTCTCTCTCTATATATATATATAAATATATCTCTGTGAGGTCACCCTGCAAGCTGGTCCCCGGCAGGGGCATGTTTCCTTGTCTCTCTGTCCCCCAACAGCTCACTGTCTCCATGGTACTGGTGATTCACATGTTTGACTACTCCAACGGCCTGCCCCCAAATTCTGTGTATATGCACACTTCCCTCTGCTACTCTGCCAGACCTGTACTGTGTGGTACATCCTTTGTTCTCGATGTAGGGTGTCTCACTTGGACTGTGCAGATGGCACAGGCTCACAGTGAACATGAGTGTTCATTCATGGACCATGTGCATTCCCAGCAGCCCCTATGGGTCCATGTCAAGCTACTCATTCTACTCCATCTCCGGTATTTCATCCGTATCATGGTATTTAGTCATCCCTTTCATGCTCACTCAGGGTAAGTTCCTCATCACGGCCATTTTTAGGGTGTCCTCATCTGTGTCGAGTGTAAGCCTCCCTCTGGTACAGCCTCCCTGCCTCTCTGCAACTGGTGTTGTAGCTTCTCCCTTTCTGTGGGTGTTCTGGGCATGTATATGTGCCTGCGGACTGAGGGGCGTACAGTCATGATTGCCAACACCTGGTGTAGGCAGCATGACTGCGTGGGCTCTGAGAGGCCCCCAACTATGGCAGTTGTCCACTGAAATGTCCCAGGGGCCAATAAATGCAGGACTTTGAGCACCTTTTCCAAGGGGTTCAGTGCTTGGGAGCACAGGGTAGGTGATGTGAGGTCATCCTCCCACTCAGTCACCAGGTCTAGGATGATATGAGGTGGAAACCTATATCTGCCATAGACCTAGTCATCAGGAATCCCACAAAGGCTGGTACCGGGTAGAAAAATGCAGGGCCTGGCTATCCTCCTCCTCCTGTGGTGTCCCACGATCACTGCTGTGAGAAATGGTACGTTCATCGTAGCCGTATATGCTTGTTTGTTGCTTGTGCGCACTTTTATGCTGCGCGGGGGCGCTTACGACAGCTTTTGCCTGGCATACGTGTTTCCGGGTTTGCGCGTCTTTTGGCACGTGTGGGTTTGCCCTGTTGGATTCCATGAATAAGTGTTGTTAGCGCGCATGTGGGTGTTGCGAGGATTTTGCTGCAGTACTTCTCCCATAATGCCCACATTTTCACGTGTTGTTCCCAATTCCGCGTGTTCTTCCCCCTTTTTTTAGGTGTGTGCGCTGGACGGGTGTGCGCCTTCTCTGGGCGTCTCGCACAGGGCTTCCGTGATGTTGCAATGACGTGTGGAAGCCGCGCGAATTCGGTGCAGGTCGAGGGTAAGCCATGCTCAATGTGTTCCATGAATAGGAAAACGGGTTTTGCTGGCATGTGCTGCGATTTTCACACTTGCGCCCCGTTTTCGGCGCACATTTATTCCATGAATTACCCCGTTTGCGTGGAGTGTTGTGCAAAGTGTTCGACTGCATGCATAGTCGTGACGGACCCCCGCAAAGTTGCAGAAAGAAACACAAAGTCTGATCCATGATTCGGGAAACTAAGTTTTGCGTGCTGAAAAGTGCACAAAGTCACTTTTTAGGGTGCAAAAAATTAAAACATTTGATGATTCGGGCCCATAGTTTCTAAAAGAATAATGATAGATGCATTGCATTCTGACCGGGGTCTATCTTGGCCTAAGGCCAGGCATGTTCGTTTAACATTGAAGAAAATTGACTGGCGTTGCCTCCGAGATAATCCCGAAGCAATACATTAGGCTTACATCCAGAATCTCAAAGAACGCTGTTGCGACTGGACTCTAGAGGATAGGCTGCCGAAAGGACATGGCGACCTTCTGTTTGATCGATATATTTCATTTAAACAGGAGTTTCGCATGGAAGTATATCTAGACCAAGTGGAACCGTTTCCCTGCTTTGTACGAAGTTTCACTTGGGAGTATTGCCACTTGAATGTTTTACTAAACTGGACATAAGCGGTTATAGCAAGAGCCAAATGAGCTCCAATGTTTGCGAAGAAACATTTTTTTACTCTGCTGCCTGTCCTAGCTCACCAAAGAAGATGTTGGAAGGTTACTTTATTTAGGAGTTCTTGTGTTATATAAATGCATGTGGCAGATGGCCCATGCAGAGGTTCTTCAAGATGCCATCTGGTGCTTGCAGTCGCCTCCTGTATCACGGCGACCAGGAGAATGAGACTTAGATTCATTCAACAGAATCCATTATTGATTTGCTTTTGTTTTCATTGAACTTTCTATCAACCAATGGTTTTAAGGCATCTTAACATACTGCACTTTTGTACGTTTGAATGTTGTATCTGATTAATTGCATTGCATGTATTGTATTGTATTTATATATTGATTATAGATGTTTTATTGCTCAATCAACATACTCTTGGACACCAATGTCATGATGTTTTTAATCATTTGATCTGGTACCTTCGTTATTCATACAATATTGTGTATATGGGTCCATCATAGCTGTTATAATGCACACAGTGTTGAACCCACCTTTTATAAATGTTGTTCATATGTTGCGTGTTGTCTTTTGCTTTGATTGAATTAATTTATGAGCAAAGCTTGGGAAAACACAGCCTACCTGGCAGCACCAATGTAGACCAACATGTCCACATAAAAACTCTCATCATGTTGATGTTCCACTTAATGTTAGTTAAAAATACTACTGGAAGAAAAGTGCCCATACTGATTGCACCAGTATAAATCAGTGTGACCATGTGAAATCTATTATCATTTTGGCTTTGCCCGTAATTCCAGGTAAATGTGAGACAGCACACCATTACTAGCTACACCAATGTAGGCCAGTATGCCCACATAAAAACTCTCATCATAATCCCAGCTCAAAATTCAATCCTGCAGTAACAAAACATGTTCATACTGGTTCTACCAATGTATGCTGTTATGGCCATGGACCATGCCACTGTAAAAAGAAAACATTTCCACACTAGCTGCATCAATTTAGGCCAGTAGGCACACTTACAACCACACATCATGTTGGCTTTGCCCATAATGCTATTAAAAAAAAAAGCTATGCCACTGTGCCAAAACATGTCCACAAAGGAAGGCCAGTAGCCCCATATTACACTCACTTTGGTTTTGTTTGTATTGCCATACCAGTTCAAGAAAAAACATCATGCTAGTGTGTCCCGCTCAACCCCCGCAATCCCGGGAATCTGCACTGACTCTTCTGAACATGGGAGCACGCCAATATCTTCTCCCTGTATTCGCACACGTTAACTTTCACTCTCATCCACCATTCACCCCTGTGAACACATTTGCACACATTCATTCACTGGCTCGCCTTCCCGGGCCTGTACGCACCCACAGGCATGCACATATTCCAAAGCACTTCTTTTTTTAAACCCCATCTTTCTTGACCTGGGGGCGCCGCAGTGAATGCATCTGGGACTGCAGAAAGCACAGCCCACCTGGTGTTTGGTCACCTCAGTTTGCTCTCGGTCCAGTTGACCAGAAAAAAGTTGCCAATCAAAGATCACCTTGCTTCTAGGACAGCTTCAGTAGTCATTGTCTTCTGGAACGTGGAGGAAGGACCAATGAGGGTTGCCCGCCTTGTTCCCAAATTCCTTGGCTACACCAAAGGCTTATTGTCCTTACAGGTAGATTACCTAGTGGTACCCAAATTATCCCAAAGAACAAAGGAGCTCACCATGAGTGGTCCACCCCGCCTCTTACCTCTTTCTGGAATCAGCCAGGTTGCTTGCACACAGACTTCCCAAGCAGTTGGACGTGATAAACCACCCTTTTCCTAAAGGTTACACACCACCCCTCTTCCACCTCATTGGAGACCCTTCTCAGTAGGTACCCATGTAAGGTGCAATCTTAGGGTTCATGGCTGTCGGCAAATAAGGGGTGGTCTAAAGCAGGATTTATGTCCGAGTTTATTCTCTAATTCTACCTATGGCTGGAATGGTATGGTCTAGGGAGGATAGCTCAGAGGTAACGTGCTCGCCTAGGAAATAAGACGACACGGAGCACCTTAGGTTCGATCGTCGGGTCCGCGCTTAGCAACCTCTGGGTATAAGCGTGCTATAAATAACCTATCATCATCATCATCATGAGGGCACAGCAGCCCAGGACCTGTAAAAGTCCAGTACATAACATATCTCTCTGGGGATTGTGTTTTGGAAAGTTTAACTACTTTACTAGCTGAAAACAAAGAGTTAAGTATGCTTTATATCTAAAAAGGCAAACCACCACAGCAGCCGCATTGACATTTTCACTCAAGAAACTGTTTGTTACCTTTGAACTTCTTCTGGCACAAAATGCCCCACTCCTGTCAACCTACTGTTCATGGAACCTTTCAGAAGCCTACAGTTGACACAGACTTAACCCAAATGTAACAATCAAACTTCTTAAAGATTTGGGCAGAGGCGTGGCTGGGGGGGGGGGGGGTCTTGTGGTTGTAGCCCTGGATAGAAGCTCAGGGGTTACAATCAAAAAGGCTAGTTAGCACGCAGTCCCGACAGTCCCAAAATGAGCATAGCCCCAGATGTGTTCAGGCCTAGCAACACCCATGGGTTTGGGAGTTTGTCTAACTCTGAATATCTTGGTGCTTTGCGATTTCGGCCTAGCTTGACTCGCACCTGTCAGCAAAGGAACAAGGCAGCCGAAACAAAGATGCGGGGGCAGATGGTCAAAGGTTTGCGTTTTTTCTGTGTATACATGAGCCGACTGGGCCACTTATATGCGAGAAATATTCTACGGTTTGGTCTAGTGTTGCTGTTGTGTCCCATTTGCCGTTTTGGCGCAAGCAGAAAGTGCGTTTTTTATTCACGCGTTGAATTATACTTTTCACCTCTCCCCCATTATGGGGCCAGATTACAGAAACTTTGCACCAGTGCAACTGCAAAATGTGCACGGTATTAGCACTAGGGCAAAGTTTGCCCTGTTTTTAAAACCATTGGGACAGATTAAAGAACTATTGCACCTCGGCAAGTGCAGTTTGGCATATGAAAAGCACCAGGGCCTAAATTGCCCTATTGCCAAAACGATATATTTATGATGCATTTTTGTGCATTAGCACTAAGGCAAACTTTGCCCTGCTGCAAAAATGTAGTGAAAATGCGCCTTTTTAGCACTAGGGCAATTTAATACTTGCCGAGGTGCAATGTTTTTTTTTATGTGTCCCAGTGTTTTTAAAAAATAGGGCCACTTTGCCCTAGTGCTAAAACTGTGCAAACCTTGCACTTGCTAAGGTGCAAAGTTATGTAATCTGGCCCATGGAGTCCTGTTGGAATGTCACACATTCCTCCAATTTAGAGGAGGCCCATCACCTCCTGCCTCTCCTCTTATCTGTGAGGTTACTTTGTGTTTGTATAAGGATTTCCTGCAGCTTGTCCTGTGTACTGAAACTCTTTAGAAAACGAAAAAAATAAAATAAAAAAAGAACACACACATTTGTTTTTATGGAGCGCGATTCCCCGTTGCACACATTTTTGTTCCAGGACTTTGTATTTAAAGGCCACCCACTGTCTCATGTCAGTAGGCAAAATCACCTGGAGACGAAAGTGTGATTGCTCTGCTGAGGTGGGAGTGGGGGGGGGGGGGGAGGGGCAGGGTACGGGGCTTGTTTAATGGTGCTGAAACTCACTGCAGGCCACCTAGCATCGGGCTGCATGACAGTTAGGGCGTACGGCTGCCACCACCTGTCCATTTTGCGATGTAAGTCCCCTTAATACTACAAGTTCCAGGAAGCATTGCGGCAGTGCCTGATAATTCAGGACGGGTTGCATCAGTACCTCATTGTCTTTGTCAACGGGGGCAAATGAGTGTAGCATCTAAAAAACGGCAGCCAGGGGCCAACTTAAATGCTGGAGTTTCACTCATCTGTTCCCATTTAACTTGTCCTCTCGCGAGAAGAACACTAACGTGACATTGGTGTGGTTTCTGCAAGCTGCCTAGCTGTGTAGTGGTGTTGGAGTGCAGGGGGGCAGAGAGGGTGCAGGGAAGGGGCGTGGCAAGCTCTGATACCAGGGGAGGCTGCTGTAAATTTAATGGCATCTGTAAAGGAAACCATCTGACCCTCATTATGGGAGAATGCCAACATGAGCACCTAATCTCTCCAAAAACACCACCTTGCCAGGAACTGTTGCATGGCTTAACCTCACAGGATACCGTGGTGCACAGTACAACATGGCATGCCCCTGCATATGCGTGCCTATTCAAGTATGTCACTGCCATCATGTAAGAAATGTCCATATCCAGCCCAGTTATACAAATCCTATATAGATATTCTGAAATGGCGCCTTTCTTAGTGTGTCGGAGGAGTGAATGGGTATTGAGCTTTGAGAGGTGGGGACACGGGGTTGGAGTGGGCACGAGTTCTTGTATTTTTATTTGCTGCACTTTGTGAATAACGTGGAGTGAAAATGAGTAGGAATGCACTCTCCAGAAACACTGAGGACCCCTCCTAAAGTCAAGATCCAGGTGAGTGTGCACCACGGCCGTCAAGTTATATTACACAAACATTCCAACACAAGCAACACTGCGTTATGACAACCATTGTTGCGTCAATGGCATTGCCACTGGGGGAGAGGAGTTGAAGAATCTGCCACCGCCACCCACCCCTGCCCTGAACATCAGCCCTCCACATGGTACAGTTCGTTTTTAAAATCACTCCAAAAATATTCTTTTCCATTAACAGCCTGTCAGCCTGCTGAGCCAGAATTTGCAAAGACTTTCATGTGCACAGTGTCATTCTGTGAAGTCAGAGAAAGAAAGGATGTGGGCAGCGCGAAATTCATGGAAAGTGACCTTGCACATGAAGTGGGAAAATGGGAAAACACCCTTCCCCCATTCTCATCCAGACCCTGGCCTAGAGGATCACGATCCAAGCACCCCCCACGAGAGGAGTTCGACCCATTCACTTCCTTACCAGATGATAAGGTGCCGTGTGTCTGTGGCCCACATGCACGAGGAGCATGTCCAATACCACGCCCAGGTCAAGCCGATGTCTGCGACATGGACCAGCTTGACTAAACAACAACCACGAAACCCATCATCGTTAGAGATGCCATGACGACATAGCCAATGGACGAGAACACATGTGCCACCATACACACTGATCACTCAGACACCAAACCACACGAAGAACATACTCAGTGCTATGACGTAGCGGACTGACACACCCACGGACATGCATCGTTCTTATTTTTCACATTGGCCTCCTACAGCACCGCAGAAACGCAAGACGCCTGAAGAGCTTGTGTATACATGCTTGCAGATGCTTTTTCGCTGTCTATCCCCATAGAGACGCCATCCTATATATCTACTGATGTTCGTGACATTCTATCACCTCGTGACTCCATATTATGGATTGTACCTCGCCACCCAGGACTAGGCCTGAGTAGGCCGCAAGCAAGAGTCCCCAGACAAGAGCCTCTCAGATGAAAATCTTCCCAAGGCGAAATGGCAAAGCGCTGACCACGCAGAACGAGCCCAACGAGAGCTCACAGCCAAGGCCGCAATGTTGCAACTCACACGCCGCGCTCCTAGCACCAAGGTTATACCTGCCGCAGCCAAGCGCCCCTCAAAGCTGAAATACAAATCAAATGCTCATAATTCTGCCCAGATACGGTCTCTCCACACGTGACCAAGACGACCTGACAGAATGCAAAGCCCATGAGACAGAGAATCGCCGGGATCCCACGTCTGAGACACAGATTGCAACAACGATGCGACAAGTTGGACACCTACACCGGTGGGAAAGGCGTGATCATCAGCCACTAGCAAGACCTGTCCATTGTCCACCACTAACACATAGTTGCAAATTGTTGCCAGTACCAGGTACATCGTAAGCTGGGAAAGGCGATGGTCCCAGGCTTGGGGGCTCACGAGGGAACCAATCAGATTACAAGGGACACCGCATTGATGCCATTTTAGTTAGCCAATCACCAAGTGTCCCCTTGTAACTAATTAGTTGTAGCAATTATTAGGGACAGCCCAGGTGTACCACCTGACCCGTCCTCATCCACTAACATTTCTTTCTATATGTTCCTATACTAACCCTACCACTCGGGGAGCCAACCCGAAGTAGCGTTAGGTTTTGTGACGATTTTCCCAGGTGACGCAAGTAGTGCGTCATACTACGGTAAAAAGGGCCTTCGAGCCCCACTAACAGGGAGAGCGTGTACCCGGATGCATACGGGCTGAGAACAATCCCTGCCGTATCTATAATAAACAGCAGTAATTACCTTGCTCTTGTGCGTGTGTCATACTCCTTTTGGGACACGGGATGAGTTGGGGCCTCCCTGCCTCGGAGGTCCGCGGACGGCTCTGCCGACCCCTGGGAAATCACCCGACAAGTTGGAGATCTGTTTTAGGTCTACCTAAACTTAAGGGCATCACCACCAGGCCTCTTGCAACGAGGCAACCCGGCAGCGTGGCCCCCTCTGCCGTTGCCCCCTTTTGAAGACTACAGGACCATCGCGGAACTGTGAGAAAACCGGACAGCGCAATCCGGACATTGGCCATCGGTAGCCGACTTGAGAAGTATCCCGCCTGCGGTTGGCGAGTGTCCAGACGTGGTCCAGACGAAGGGAGGTGGCAAGCCGCTTTGGAGGGGTGCCCGCAGTCGAGCGGCCCCAGCCCACGAGGACTTGGTGAGTATGGCACACCCAACCAGCAACGTAATGTTGTGTGGGAGAGGGGAGGAATTTTGAAGAGGGAGGCGGGTGGTTGTAGCAGTGTGCGGAAATTGATTTTCGCTGTTCTAAGGTGGCAGAGGTGTGAGGCGTAGTGGGGCAGGCACGAGGGCCATCCTCTACGGCGTCACAAAGTGAATTGGGTGGGGCCTCGGGCCCCCACGTACAAGCATTAGAGGGCGCGCATTGGTTCAGGATCGCGGACACCTGTGTAAGAGGGGGGTGTGGTTTTCCTATGAGTTGACGTTATAGATCAATGAGTAGATGAGGATCCCTACTGATTGAGTGTTGAAGCTCGTTAAGTAGATGACATTTTCCCGCAGGGGGTAGCTAAATTGTTTACCGAGTGCGGAAGATAACTGGCTGGTTAAGCTCCTCTGGAGAGGGGACGTATCACACGCGAGGCGACGCAGCGTGCGCAGTTCAGTTATAATAAGTAATTGATTGTTGATTTCTCCACTCCAGATGAAGAGGGAAGACAGCTGAGGGGTTAACAGGGGATACAAGTGTGAAAAAGATAGCACGAGTTAATAAGGGCATAAAGTTGTAGGTACTTACAGTGTCTTGTAGAGGTTGGTGACGTCACCCATAAGGCTTGTATAGGATACCATGACCATCTTGCATCTTTTTCCGGGGGTGGTCGAGGACCGAGGGCACGAAGGGGGAGGAGCCCAGGGGTGAGAGGCGGCCGTGCATGGAGAACACCGGCCGCGCTCGACAAGGGGGTTGAACAAGAAGAGGGAGCGATCTGAGCAGACAGAGGGGACGGGGAGAAGGACAAGCTAAGTTGAAGATGTGCCAAGTACAGGAGGCACAGGAAGGTGGGGCCGCCCAGAGGCACGCCGCACAGGGCACACAGCTGCAGGGAGCTCTGTGCGCAACAGCTGGAGTGGGCCATAGTCATAACATCGGGAAGAAAGGAATAACAAAACATACATTGTATAACCTTGGAAATTGCTTTCCCTTTCAGCGGATAGTCGAAGTGCCCAGCTTACGGGGCCAGGTAAAAGGTTGACGTTGAGAAAAGTGAATGTGTAATATGGCAATGTATTATGGGCCGAGTGCAGGAGAAGGGTTGGGGTTCAGACCAAGCCCTTTAACTATACCACTCCAGCACATTTGCGCAACATTGTCACCACATAGAGAAAAGATTATAAAGTATAGTATTGAATGGACACAAGGAACTAATAACAAAATAAGGGTACCATGGCCGCCCAACGGCAGCTTTGACATGTACATCCAACATCATCTGCTGAGGTACTTGCATAACACCTATAAGGGGAAAATATTAGCAAACCATCTAGTGGTTTTCGATATGTGGAAGATGTTTCAGTGATGCACACCGGGAGCCCCAGGGTTGTACGCAGTACAGGAGGTAAAAGAAGAGAAGATGAAAGGAAGGGGTGATGGTATGGCGTGTGGAAAATTGCCTAGCACTGAAGAAAGTGAGGAGGAGGCAGAAGGATCATTCGCGGTAGCAGAGGCAAAGGTTAAAAAGGATGCGGCAGAGGAAGTGCCGATGGCTAAGTTAGTGAAGAAGGAGGAAGGGGGGTTGTACCCAATAACAGAACTTAGGGAAGCCGCTCGATAACAACTAGCTGCTGCTGAGGGATACTCCAACCCTCCGTACAGCCCCCCTCCATACACACCCCCAGACGATTGTCAAAAAAGGTTGGGGGCAGCGGGTACGGTAGGTTCGACACCAACACCGGCAGGAACGAGGGGTGATAGGAAGGCCGTAGGAAACTTCGCAAACATAGGACCAGATGAGTGGGTTGCAGCACAGGTGCTTCTGAAGCTCTGGGGAACACTAACGGAGGCAGAGGAGGATGCAGTGAGAAGGGTGAATAAGGAAGAGAAGGATGATACACCAACAGGGCACAAGGTAAGTCAAGGAGAAGGGAGACCTTCACGAGAGGAGGAAGAGATATTGGAAGAGAGGTTGGCAGAGTTGAGGAGCATACGAAGCGCGCTGATCGGGCAGTTCGAGAAGGAAGCACGGAAGAGACAGGAGGACGGAAGAGACAGGAGGAAAAGAAGGTAAATAAGGCAGAGATGGCGAGAATGAAGGAGCAGGTGGAGGAAAGAAAGAAGGAAGAAGAACGCATAAGGGCAATAGCGGAAAGGATGGTACGCGCAGAAAATAGGGAAATGAGAAGGAAGGAGGAGGAAAGGGAAGAGAATGATAGGGAAATGGGACTGTGGAAAAAGAAGGTTATAAATGAAAGCGCACGGAAGTATGAAGAAGGGAAGGTTATAGAAAGCATACTGAAGAAGGAAGGGGGAATATGGGGAGAAATGAAGATGAGGAAAGGATAATAGCAAGGTTGTGTGCAGAACTATTAGAAGAATTAAACAGGAAACGAGAGGAAATAGGTGGCGCAGTAGTGGAGAGGAAGGAAAAGGAGAGAGGAGATAGGAGAGCGGAACATGGAGAAAATAAGTACACACGCCAGGAGACGGAGGTGGCATCAACATCAACACAGGAGGATGCGGCTGAGGGAGGTGAGTACGCAGACGTGGACTTAATCGATTTAAAGACAGTGACAGTGGGGAGGAAATGCACAGAGTGGGGATTAGCATTTACTGATGGATTCTGCAGCAACGAAGAAGGAGGTTCGAGCGATAGTAGAAGAAGTGGCACCAGGGAGAGTTTAGACAAATTATACATAACGAGCACTAACTGCGAGTCAACATGGGCATGCAAGAGACAGGGAGGAAAGGGCGCAGGAGAAACTAAGGTAAGGGAAGCAACCAGGAAAACGCCACGCCCACTAACACCAACCCCTGTACACACATCATATGTTGGCAGACTTAGGGACCTTCCAAGGCGTAGGCAGGAAGAATGAGCAAGCACACAAACGAAAGGACAAGAAGGTAACAAAAGAGGGAGAAAGGATGGAGGAGGTGAGAGGGTGAGCTCCTGTAACATTGACAGTATTGAAGAGTTACGAGATATGGAGGAAGATGAGGAATGTACTAACATAACCACTCCCAGGCGGACTCCGGGGGAGGAAAGGGGGTACAATTTAATACCACTACCAGAGAGGGGAGGATCCAGACCACAATATATCCCCTGGAAACATGCCGATAAGGAAAATATAAAATGCAGGCTTCCGTCCCTGAGTGCGGAGCTGGAAAGTGGATATATGAAATGGAGAAGCAAACTGCGGGGCAAACGTTAGCAGTGGGTGACGTGAAGGGCCTCCTGATTTCCATACTGGGAGATGCTGCTGATGACATCTGGAAGAGGGTGGGATACCCAGGGGTGACAATAAACGACACAGCACATGACGGAGCACCATTCGCCAACTGCAGACATGCACTCTGGCAGGGGTTGAGGGTTCAACTCCCAGGCACATTAGACATAGGAGCAATAACCTCACGCAAGATGTGTGAGAATGAAGATTCTGTTGAGTACATCCAGGAGATTCAGGAGAAGTGGCGCTTGGAAACGCGAGAACCGTGGGATAAAATTCTAAAATTTCCTACCACATACTAGTACAATGACTCCCGGAGCAGGTGCAAAGACAGTTGAAGAAGTTGGTGGGAATGGAAGCAAAAGCCTGGCCAGAAATACAACTGACAATAGTGCACTATTGCAGGATGTGGCAGGAAAAGATGAAACGGAAGGAGGAGGATAGAAAGGCAGAGGAAGCGAAATTGGTCCAAAAGAAGTTATCAAAATATGCCATGGAAGGTGCACTGATAACATCACCTGCCCCCACGCAGACAATAGCGACGCAAAACACAACACAGCAACAGGTATTACCAATGCAGCAAGCACAGGCAACAACACAACAAATGCCTCCACCCCCACCATATGCAGTGTATGCGGGAGGGGATCATATGCAAATGGGAAATGGGTACTTAAATAATTACAGAGGAAGGGGCGGACAAATGAGAGGGAGAGGATATGGTCCACCCGCCCAACAACAAGTGGGAGGGTTCCGGGGTTACAGTCAACAAGGACAACAGGGGTACCAGGACAACATGGGGGGACCCCAATGTCAAGCACGGGAACCACCGACATGCTGCTATGTGGGATGGTAGGACACATGTCACGCACATGCAGAATGAGGCCTGCGCAGGCGGCTTGGGGAGAGCAAGGGCAGCAAGGACCTCTAGGTGAACAACAGGGTCACACACAACAGCAGGGGACACAGCAGCAATTACCACCACAACAGGCACAGGTGTTACAGCCACAATCACAATCATACACGCAACATCCTTAACCACAACAGCAGGCACTACAAACATACGTGCAAACGCAGCAGCAACCAATTGCGAAACAACAACAGCAGGTCCAAACTGTGCAGCACCTCACACAAATACAGGACAATGCAATAACATCCACTGACACAGCTGTGGCACAGACACAGCTAGGGAAAGTGACAATACTAGGCCACAACCCGTACACGGGAAATGGACAGCCACTGTACCCACAATAGGACAGCCCACAGATGTCCTAGATGTATCCCATCCTATCAGTAACACCTAACCCTGCAGAGGAACCACGCATACAGGTGACGATAGGTGACAACATTTTTTCCTTCTTAATTGACACAGGGGCCACTAGGTCATGCATAAGGGAGGGGAAGTTTAAACTGTCAGGCGAAGCTATGAACACTCAAGGATTCTCTGGGGCTCGAGGGTTGGTTCCCTTGACTGATAACATCCCCTTAACTGTAGGTGATCATGACATGTCTCTCCCACTGCTATACTCAACAAAGTCACCAGTAAACATACTAGGTAGGGACATCATGAGCAGGTTGAATATGACTATCTCCTTTACTGACAAGGGAATAATGTGCTCCACACCAGGAATAAACATACTCACAGCACGACAAATACTACAGACTTATTGCGGCAAAACAGTAGTGAGAACAGAACCAATAGATGGAGAACTGTTCCAATATGGGACAGACATGGCAATAGCATGGCTATCAGGAATTGAAGGGAAAATTTGGAGGAGGCCAGCAGCTTACCTTTTTAGACCCGAGACACCTGCCAACGACAAGGAAGGGACAAGGATATCACTGAGCATTGAGAGCATTGTAGCAACACAAGAATACATTACAGTACATGCCCAAGACAGGGAAGGGAGAGCATGGAGAGCAGTAATAGTACTAGCAGAGGGGTGCAGACTAATACAGGTATCTGATGAGGAGCTCTTCTCGGACGATAACGGTGAGGGGGAGATGGTGTTTGATATGAGCGTCCACATCTGGGTAACAGTGAGATACAGAGACATAGCGCAGAAGATGGCACTGGCACTAGAGGCACCAACCACTACCACTGTACCATTTTTTTAGGAGGATATGACAGCAGTGCCTGCATATCTATGGACCACCAGTCCATATGACGTGGGCTGCATCAAGAGCATCAGAGGGGTGAAAATAAAGTTGAAGAAAGGGGCAATACTGCCAAGGGTAAAGCAATACCCACTATCAAAAGAGGCAGATGAGGGGATATATGAAACGATAACGGCATTGATCAGCAGAGGTATACTAGTACCATCAGAGTCTCCATGCAACACTGCTGTGTACCCTGTGTGCAAGGCTAAGGGAGGGTCCTGCCATTCCATCCAGGATTTGGGACCCGTCAACCACATCGTAGAAGCAGAATACCCTATAGCGGCTAATCCAGCCACTATACTATGTGGAATACCCGCAGAGGCGTCGCGATTTACCGATATTGACCTCAAAAATGCTTTCTTCTCAATACCTCTACACCCTGACTCACAAGACTTGACGAGTTTCACATACCGTAACACAAAATGGAAACACGCCAGGTTGCCCCAAGGGTACTGCGAGTCACCATCCATCTTTAACAGGGTGATAACATTGAGATGGAAATCATGGTGCTACAATATGTAGATGACATAATCATCTGCAGCACCACAGAAGAGAAGTGCAGGAGAGACTCCATCAAACTGCTCACAGTGTTAGCAGAAAAAGGGTACAAGATAGACAAGGAAAAACTGCAATACTGCCAAGAACAAGTGCTCAAGCCATAATGAACACACCACAGCCACAAACAGTGAGAGAACTGCAGCAGTTCTTGGGCCTATGCAACTACTGCAGGGCCTGGGTTTTTGATTACAACTCATAGATAGGACCACTGCTTGAGGCCCTCAAAGAAGCACAGAGGGGGGCGAAGAAGCTGAGGTGGACCACAGAAATGACAAAGGCGTTTCAGGAACTAAAAAATGCCATATCCACTGCACCAGTACTGACCACCCCAAATTATGAAGCACACTATTTTATCTTTTCACACTGTAGCTCAGCAGTAATGAGGCCAGGGATGACACAGGAAACTAGCATGGGTCACAAACCAGTGGCATTCTATAGTGGACACCTAGACCCTGTAATGTTAGGTAATTTCCTGTGCGAACAGAGTTTGGCTGCCGCAGCCTTTGCAGTAGAACAATCATCCTCAATAACAATGGGCTGCCCAACCACACTATACGTGGAGCATGCCCCTTTTGCAATACTGAACAAACCGAAGTCAACTTTGACCACTCAGAGGGCATCAGGGTACAAAGTAATTTTGTCCAGGCCAGAACTGACAATTGTAAGATGTAACAGCGTGAACCCAGTGAGGTTCATAGCAGAGGTAGTGGGAGATGGCAGCTACACTCATAACTGCACCCAGGCCATTGACACTTACTCCAGCACAAGAAGGGTTGAGGAGAATGCCCTAGAGGGGGGAGAAATACTGTACATTGATGGGTCCTCAACAATTGACCAGAGCGATGGGATACGCAGAACAGGAGCAGCAGTGGTGAGAATGACAGAAGATTTGACATATGTCCCAGTGAAATGCATTCAGTTACCGCAACACCACTCTGCCCAAGCAGCAGAGTTAGTGGCCCTAATATTAGCACTGAAAGAAAGCGTTGATAAGCGAGTGACAATATACTCTGATAGTGCATATGTAACATCAACTGTACATTCAGGATTAATTAAGTGGCAGCAAAGAGGGTTCAGAAGAGCAGACGGTACCCCAGTGCAACATTCGCTAGTACTTACTGAATTAATTGAGGTCATTGAAGAACCCAAAGAAATAGCCCTGGTGAAGTGTCAGGCCCATACGAATGGGGATGATCCCATTTCCAAAGGTAATGAAAGAGCAGACACACATGCGAAACATGCTGCATATTTCGGTGAGATATGGACCCCCCAAGAAAAAGAAAAAGGTAAGGGTAGGGCGGGGGCAAGACAGGTGTTGATGGAGCATGGGTACTCCCACATCCCTGAAAATCAAATAGTGGAATTACAGGCAGCAGCACCCATGGCAGAGAAGGAGCTATGGGTCATAAGAGGATGTGCAATGTCCCCCACAGACACATTATGGCGACAGAACAATACAGGCAAAATAGTGATGCCCCTGGCCCTGTTCAAAACAGCCCTGGCCCAACTACATCACCCCGCACACACAGTAAAGGAGGGGATTGCAGCAAGAATAAAAGAGGGGTGGTTTTGTCCCGAGCTAAATTCGCATGTTGCAAACTTCATTAGCAATTGTCTTACTTGTCAACAATTTATGTCTGGTCACACGCTGCAAGTGATCAAAGGTGTTATACCCCGGCCGGAAGGACCCTTCCTGCACCTCCATATTGACTACGTTGTCATGATCAATGTAAGTCAAGGATACAGATATATGATTGTGATAGTATGTCCATTTTCAAGGTGGATCAAAGCCGCTCCATGTTCCCACGCTGATGCTTTTAGAGCAGCAAAGTTCCTGGTGAGGGAGGTTTTCCCACGGTGGGGGGTATGCGAAGTGTTGCGGTCTGACAATGGCCCGCACTTCGCCAACGAGATGTTCCAACACATAACTGCACTCCTTGGTATGAACAACAAGTTTGCATGTGCGTACCACCCACAGGTGAATGGTGTTTGTGAATGCCTCAACGGCCTCCTAAAAGAAGAGATAGCCAAAATACAGCAGTCAACTAAGAAAAGCTGGCTCTATTGCCTACCCTTAGCACTATTTGAGTTAAGAAACAGGCCAGCGTCGGATCACCACCTCACACCCCACGAGGTGGTAACGGATGCCAAATGCACCTTCCACTGACACCTCCATCAAGGGCTATAACAGACTATAACTCATCTCAGACTGACTTTGGTGAAGACATGTACGAATACGTCTCTTCCTTGATTACTTGTATCACCTTTATCTCTCAATAGCTCGAGCGGACGCGGGGCAGGTCGAAGAACACCCAACAGGAAGAAAGAACAGATGAGGAGCAGGAACAAGCAACACAGTGGACTGTAAGGGAGGGGGACAGTGTCCTCATCCGAAATTTCAATCGCTGGTGGAATAGCCCCCGTTTTACCGGGCCCCACCTGGTGGAAAAAACGTCTCCTAGAGCAGTAAAACTACAAGATAAGAACATGTGGACGATTTTGCACGACATCAAGCCCTACAAAGATCACACCCGCCCTTGCGTCAATGACAGGGCCAACGCAGCAGCAACGACAACTAACGACAACGGCAACACATCCCCAGACCCCTCCCAAACTCCAAACATCCCCAAGGACTCAAATGAACAATTGCTCAAAGCCCACCCCATGGTCACGAGATCCCAAATTAAGAAGAACACTGCCCCAACAAGCCCCGACCAGACAAACACCGCCCCAGTCACTACCTAATTAAAAGAACATTGTCAAGATATTTGCCATTTCACACCACACTATGTAAACACATGCATGTTCTCTTCTTTTTGTTTCTCACATGCAGGTACTGCACTGTACTGGTTTTTGTTGAAGGATTGAATAGAGGTACTAACGCACATGTTTTGCCCAGGAGTAAATGCTGCCCGCGGATAACAACACCCCAGAAGCACTCCCACACCAATTTGTATATGCTATAAAAAGACCAGAATACCTAAAGAAAAGAAGAATGCGTGTGTATTATAACACGTTTATTTTGATTATAGAACAATCATTCCCATACCTGCACGCGCACTTACCGGTCTTGAGAGACAAGACGCTAAGGAAAGCGTGGGAAGAGCTTTTCGCCTGGGCATTAAATGACTACATGATAGGGAGGGCTTGAATTAACAGAACTAACAAATTAACGCTTATTTTGTCGAAATTTTCAGGCGGGCATATTTATCATCGTAAGAAAAGCTGCAGGACGGCAGCAAAGGTAAGACACTAAATGCCAGTGATGTTACCTATTGTAATAAAAATGATAGGCCTATTGTTTATCACTGGACTACTTGCTGCCACTGTCTGGCAGGCACACTATGCTTCCTATGTCTTGGCTGCACCTTCTACTAACATACCCCCAACCACGGCTGCAACAGGTACGGTATCAGGTGGTACAAGTAACCCAAGATTACAATGGAAGATGATTAAATGTAGCACGACTATTGATAACAATGGGGTAGAGACATATCTTACAGAGTCTGCACACGTCTCGAATAACATGTGGTATCAGCACATGTCCAAAATTGGTAAGGGGACAACTAAGGACAACTGCTATGTGTGCTCATTGATCCCATACGCCATGAGTGCATCAAGAACATTTGTGGCTACTGAGGTGCCTGCAACATCAGTAGAGTGCCTGATATACCGAGCCCTATTCCAAACAAAAGGACGATTCCAAGGGACAATGGCGATACTACAGTGGAAGACGAGGGACACATACCCGTATGACAATAACTTCATCAAGACACTTCCCATGTACAATCAATACTGGCAAGTAACACATGGGCTCCAATATGTGACGGACGGACCTGACAAGGGGGAAACAAAGGAAGTAACATTGAATTACCTACCATGTGAATGGCGTGCAAGAGATATTCCTGGAACGCTAGGGTGCTGGGAAAGACTGCTGATAGTAATATATGGAAAGGTGTACACGAAAGAGGGATAGAGTGACGGGGTTGTGGGGAGCAATATGATAACATTAACAAAGGCAACTGTGGAAAAAATGGATGAAGAGAACAATAAGTGTTACAACGGATGGATAAAGAGCGCAGGGCTGGTAACATGGCTAGAGAAGGACGAGGATCCAATAACAATACTCCCACTGACTGCACCTACACTTTGTTATCAACACGACAGAGGCATCGAGGTTGGCAGGAACAGCAACTGCAAAAGGACAGTAGTGATAACTGCC
Organism: Ambystoma mexicanum; assembly: GCF_040938575.1. Lineage (NCBI taxonomy): Eukaryota > Metazoa > Chordata > Amphibia > Caudata > Ambystomatidae > Ambystoma > Ambystoma mexicanum. The sequence continues at coordinate 51,442,688 of NC_090932.1, forward strand.
GAAGGTGCCGGTACAGCAGTTCTAATGGACCACTATTGGGCCTGCAGAGAAAAGGCATACCACAGCTTGCCGCCATCATGGAATGGAATATGCACTATGGTACACATAAACGTACCATCCCTAGTGGTACCACAGAAACATGTCAAACTAGGAAGCTTCCCTAAGATGGATGAAGGGAATAAAAGGAAGAAAAGATCAGCGAAGAATAAAGGGAAAAAGGAAAAGATCAAAACAACTGTATTGTCAAGAGTGAGAAGACAAGGAGAACCACTGATGGGGAACTACCTGTGGGGAAGATCGGAAACAGTTCTTAGTGACATCCCACCAGGACACAGACTATTCATTCGAGCGGCCATGTACTTTTCCTCTATAATACATCCAGGATTGCAAGCGTATGCAAACGCAAAGTGGCTCCAGATAACAAGATGGGAACTAATGATGACAATAAACTCCACCGTCAATGGATCCAACGCGATAAGAGAAGAATTGAGGGCAGTGAGAATGGTAGCACTCCAGAATAGACATGTACTGGATCTCCTTACAGCAATGGAAGGAGGAGTTTGTGCAAAAATAGGAAGTTCATGTTGCACAATTTCTGCCAACGACGCAGGCAATGGCTTGCTTTCTGAGGCAGTATCATAACTTGCCAAGATGCACGCCAAGATGGAAGAGGAAGCAAAGGGAGTGAAGAGAGATGGTAGCTGGTTTTCATATTTATGGTCATGGATGCCATCATGGCTGTCAGATTGTCTTAAGATAATAGCTGGATGCATAATATTTGGAATGGCTGCCCTGTTAGGACTGAGATTGTGGAAAGCAAGAACGACTCATACGACTGATGAAATGATAGTAATGATCGGCATGCACGCCCTGATGCCAGCAGAAGACAAGAACATAGATATAATAATAGAGGAACGTGAGAGGGTGCGCAAGCAAACATTAGAAGCAGACTTACACCCACCATCAGTGAAAGTGGAAAACCCAAGGAACCCGAAGAATTATGTTGGAAAATGGGTCTATTGCAAACCCGGCGGTGGGTGCATATACATGTTCTGGTCGTTCGAAGACCATGTGAACCAGTATGGACACCTAGCTGGAATAACAAAGGTGTGGAGGATACGCGGAGATAAGAGAGCGGATCAATTTGTGGTCGACAAGTCGACCAGAGGGGGGACTGAAGTGGGAAAATGGGAAAACACCCTTCCCCCATTCTCATCCAGACCCTGGCCTAGAGGATCACGACCCAAGCACCCCCCCCACGAGAGGAGTTTGACCCATTCACTTCCTTACCTGATGATAAGGTGCCGTGTGTCCGCGGCCCACACGCATGAGGAGCATGTCCAATACCACGCCCAGGTCAAGCCGATGTCTGCGACATGGACCAGCTTGAGTAAACAACAACCACAAAACCCATCATCTTTAGAGATGCCATGACGACATAGCCAATGGACGAGAACACACGTGCCACCATGCACACTGATCACTCACACACCAAACCACACGAAGAACATACTCAGTGCTGTGACATAGCGGACTGACACACCCACGGACATGCATTGTTATTTTTCACATAGGCCTCCTACAGCACCGCAGAAACGCAAGACGCCTGAAGAGCTTGTGTATACATGCTTGCAGATGCTTTTTCGCTATCTATCCCCATAGAGACGGTATCTTATATATCTATTGATGTTCGTGACATTCTATCACCTCATGACTCCATATTATGGATTGTACCTCGCCACCCAGGACTAGGCCCGAGTAGGCCTCAAGCAAGAGTCCCCAGACAGGAGCCTCTCAGACGAAAATCTTCCCAAGGAGAATAGGCAAAGCGCTGACCATGCAGAATGAGCCCAACGAGAGCTCACAGCCAAAACCGCAATGTTGCAACTCACACGCCTCACTCCTAGCACCAAGGTTATACCTGCCGCAGCCAAGGGCCCCTCATAGCTGAAATACAAATCAAATGCTCATAATTCTGCCCAGATACGGTCTCTCCACACGTGACCAAGACGACCTGACAGAATGCAAAGCCCATGAGACAGAGAATCGCTGCAATCCCACGTCTGAGACACAGATTGCAACAACGAAGCGACAAGTTGGACACCTACACCGGTGGGAAAGGCGTGATCATCAGCCACTAGCAAGACCTGTCCATTGTCCACCACTAACACAAAGGGAAAGGCGATGGTCCCAGGCTTGGGGGCTCGCGAGGGAACGAATCAGAATACAAGGGGCACCACATTGACACCATTTTAGTTAGCCAATCACCAAGTGTCCCCTTGTAACTAATTCGGTGTAGCAATTATTAGGGACATTCCAGGTGTACCACCTGACCCGTCCTCATCCATTAACATTTCTTTCTATATGTTCCTTTACTAACCCTACCACTCGGGGAGCCAACCTGAAGTGGCGTTAGGTTTTGTGACGATTTTCCCAGGTGACGCGAGTAGCGCCTCATACTACGGTAAAAAGGGAGAGCGTCTCCCCGGATGCATACAGGCTGAGAACAATCCCTGCCGTTTCTATAATAAACAGCAGTAATTACCTTGCTCTTGTGCGTGTGTCAGACTCCTTTGGGACGCGGGAGGAGTTGGAGCCTCCCTGCTCCGCCGACACCCGGGAAATCAGCCCGACACACATTTGCACAAAGCTAGCGGGCACCGCGTTTTAAAACCTATGCTTTCTGAACCATCCCTCCTGCTGCATTCTGTAGGTGAAGCGCTTTGAAGCACTTCACTTGTGTATAAGCACTTTACAAATAAACAATTACAATTTCAATCACAATGTTAGTAGGCACTGTTGTTAGTGTTTTTAGTATAATTTTACCCTGCAGGCAAGCCTGACATGACCTCAGTTTTATTACAGATGCACAAATGTAAGCAATTATCAAAGAGGCACTTAGCACCTCTCTGATAATTGTTCCTTCTTTGCGCTCGCCCTGTGCATATTTATTTTTTATTTATTTTATTGTTCATTTATAATACGCTTAATACCAGCGAGTGGTTTCTCAGTGCGGGATCGGGTTTTGAGCCTGTGTTGAGCTGCGTTGCCTTGCTTGCAAGACAAACGCGTTGCCCCTGAACTATGCTTCCTCAAAACAACACGTTCTTTGATAATCACAAAACAGTGACCCATTACAAGTGCACGCAAATAGCACTTGCGCAGAGCGCGCAAGGTGCAGTCTTGATAATCTGGCCCCTGATGTTAATTTAATGACACGCACAAATATTGTCTATGGAAACCATAGGAAAAACCCTAATTTGTTGTTGCTAGATCATTAAGGAAAACCTTAATCATCAGTGTGGCATCAGGTCAGCTTGTCACTGGCCTGAGGCAGAAAAGATGGGCTGCCACATCTGCATAGAGCACTATATACTGTTAGAAATACCCGTGTCCCTTCTGCTCGCTCCGTGCTTCATGGAAATCCGCGGAGCTATTATGCTTGGTAATATAAGCGCATAGCTTGATTGGAGGTTCAAAATTCACATTAAGGAGAAATTGGAGTAATCAGAGGCCAGGATGTTGCCTGGTATTAAGATGACTGGGGGAGTCAGCACTAATGGGCCTATTGGCAGGGAGGACGAGCTCTTCTTCCTGGAAACACTCACTGTGGTCGAGGCCTGCGCGGGCGCTTGCTGTGTCTTTAATTTCACCTACTAAACGAGTTACGCAATCTTTCTCGAAAAGCTTTCTGAATTTATTTCCAGATAACAAACAGGGGCTGAGATATGAACATAAAGGTTAATATGTGTCAGGAACTCTTGAGCTCAGGATCATCACCTCTCCTCATCAGCTGGACCAAGTACCCTCAGTAGTGGCTGGTGACATTTTTGCAATGGATAGATGCAAGTATTCTCCCCAAATCCGTATGATAAGATGGCCTGGGGGAACCCAATATTACTCAGATGAGGATCCAGAAAACGTTAGACTCAATAACGGAAATAGTCAACGTGAAAGGCAAAAGTCAGCTTTATTAATACACAAAATAAAGCGTGACATCATACAAGCAATAGGGTTGCAACTCTAAGCGCGCTCCTACAAAACAATACTTTGTATACCAAAAACATGTCAGAGTGATCAGATCATAATACAAAACCTACGGGATGAGGGGACTGATTGGGGGAATTGACTGTATACATTTTCTATATGGTTAAAACTTCTAATTGGATAATGCATAACTGATGGCTCCTTCTAAGACCACCTCTAAATTGATAACAACAAAAATACATCATTATTTTGAAATTCTATTGGTTGGCGTAATATGTAGTGGCTTTATCCTGGCCAGCCTTGGACAACCGACATGTCATCAAGACTGAGCTAAATGGGAGTGAGTGTCAGGTTCTCAATCTTGCACAGGGGTAGCACGTACACCTACCTCCCCGTTGGGTCTTGGCACCTGGCTAGGTAGACAACGCAGGCCACCCCGACCCGCCGGGGAAAGAGGGTTAGGATCCGTTGGATTGGATAGGTAGGGGGTAGTTAGGGTAACCGGGTAAAGGGGAGGAAGGGTAGGAAAGGGTAATGGATAAGGAAAGGGTTTTAGGAAAGGTCCGCCTTGATGTGTTCTGCCTGGGGCTCCTGAGATCGACGGTACCCCGCCCATGCACGCTTCCACACTCCTAACTAACTTTGCCCCAAAACACTGTGACATAAATGCAAGATTCACCAACAGCATTTAGGACTTTACACCATAGGAAAAAGCGTTATGGACACGGTACTGCTTTAGAGATAGATTTGGTAGTTTTCATCACTACCAACCCACAAGGGTAGCATTATCATTAGCATCTAACACTTTTAAGAATAACCAAATGAGCACTGAGGTTTTATGATACCGGGATGCGTGCCAGGCGACTGCCAGAGTTCTTGCCGTAAGACTACGGCGGCGCAGCGGGTTCAGGCTGCTGATACAGCGGGATGCCGGTACAAGTGAATCAGAAACAAGAATGAGCTCGGGTCGCGGACTGGGCCCATCACATTGCACACACACGCTGATGAGTTGCCCCAAGAATCAACAAGGGCCGTGTTGCTTCACACGGCAACGAAATAGTTTAAGCTGAGTTACGATTCGCCCCAAGAATCTACCAGGGCCGTGTTGCTTCACACGGCAACGAAATGGTTAAGCTGAGTTACGAGTCGGCCACTTGGCCTTGTCTAACAAATATCGCCGGAATTTTCCTCAGTCCGGCGCTCACATTAGCCTTGAAAGTTGTGGGGGCTTTTCCCACAACGTTGCATGCACTACTGTCTTGTTCAATAAACAAACGGTTTGCATTTGTCTATTCTCTTGCTCGTATCATATATCAAGGAAAATGCACTTATCTTGCCAGAGGCGTGGGGCCTGCAGAGATCACAGGCGGGGAATGGCCCCGCAGGTCGCAGCCTGCAGGAGCCCTCAGCTTACACGTCCGCTCCAGTCCGTGTCTCTTAGCGCAAGCGGGGATCCGTGCGCTTGTCGCGTGCATGCGCAGACCGTCGGGCGTTGTCCCGTGTAGTTCTTCTGCTTGCGAGCACGCGAGTTTGCTGGGACTTGTAGTTCTGGCTACCGGATGGCGTTTTCTGCTATCCGTATCCAGTGTTCTGCAACGTGGACACAACAGTGTTCTAAAATACAATAGTTTATGGCTCCTACAAGACCCAATCCCCACACTGATCACAGCTGAGGCAGTGGTAGTTCTGACAGTACTCCCCCTCCCAACAGGTCCAGCTTTTGCAGGATTGTTTCTATGAAACAAGCGCACTAGTCGGGGTGCATGAACATTTAACGCTGGTTCCCACGAGCGTTCTTCGGGCCCATAACCCAACCAGTCCACCAGATAATACAATTGTCCCAGATGAAAGCGTGAATTTAAAATCGCCTTCACCTCGAACTCAGGAACCCCATTCACAATTATCGGGGGAGGTCTTTTGGAACATATGGACGCCGGAGCGGGTTTGAGTAGTGCCACATGGAACACAGGGTGGATTTTCATTGGTAAGGTGAGGCGGACTGCTACTGGATTAATGACTTTTTCTACAGGGAACAGGACTACAAACCTGGGTTGGAACTTGCGTGGGCCTATCAAATGCAGGTTATGCGTGTTTAACCATACCTTGTCCCCGACCCTATATGTAGGAGCGGGTTCCCTGTGTATATCTGCATATTTCTTATAGGAAGCTTTAGCCATGTCCAGATTGGTTAATATACCACGCCAGACATTCTCTAAATGTGTTTTGAGCTGGGTCACAGCAGGTACATCAATATTGGGCAAATGAGGCACCGGTTGGAAACGGGGATGAAAACCATAGGTCCCATAAAAAGGTGTCACCTTAGTTGAACTATGTACAGCGTTATTATATGCTAGTTCCGCCAGCCAAAGAACATCCGCCCACGTGGATTCATTATTGTATGTCATGCAGCGGATGTACTGTTCTAAGGTCTGGTTCACCCTTTCTGTTTGCCCGTCTGTTTCGGGGTGATAACTTGTGGATAGTTTCAACTGCATGCCAACAGTGGCACAAAAGGCCTACCAGAAGCGTGAAGTGAACTGCGCTCCTCGATCCGAAACAACATGTAATGGTATGCCATGTAAACGGACAATATTTTGAAGGAAAAGGTGAACCAAAGCCTGAGCCGTAGGGATTCCTTTGCAGGGTATGAAATGTGCCAATTTGGTTAAAGAATCCACTATTACAAGTATAGTGGTGTATCCTTGACTTAATGGCAGGTCCACTATGAAATCTAGTGATATGGTGTGCCAGGGTACTGGTGGAGTGGGTAAAGGGCGTAAGTGCCCAGCTGGCATTCGATGGTCTGCTTTGTTCCTCAAACAACATTCACATGTACGTATATATTGTTGAACATCTTGTTTGAGACCTGGCCACCAAAAATGTCGAGTTAACAATTCACTAGTTTTGGCATTTCCGGGGTGCCCCACGAAAGGAGAATCGTGACACCACTTGATGGCTTGGTGACGGATAGCTGGTGTGGGTAGATATAAAGCTGTTCCAAAAAAGGGTAACCCATCCTTTACGGTTTTCTTCTTGCTTGGGTCATTCCACTGGGCCAATTCTTGTGCGGTTAATGCTTTCCTGATTTCTGCGAACATGTCATCAACCACTATAGTTCCAATTATGCGAGTTGGTGGTACAATAGGCTTTGGCTCTTCCGGTTGATCGGTTATCGAGTCTAGTTCTGGGTAGTGAGACAAAACATCAGCCTTCCTGTTTTCCACTCCAGGGCGGAATGTAACTACAAAATCGAAGTCCGCGAAGTACATGGCCCATCGCAATTGTCGGGGACTAAGCGCCTTGGCGGATTTCAGGAATTGCAGATTTCTGTGATCAGTCAGGATTGTTATAGTATGTTGGGCCCCCATCAGATAGTGACGCCACTCACTGAATGACGCTTTAATGGCTAGTAGTTCTCTATCCGCTATGACATAATTACGTTCTGCTGGTAAGAGGGTGCGAGAGTAATACGCCACTGGGTGCAATTGGCCGGTGTTGTCTCGTTGGGACAGAATAGCCCCAAGAGCGTAACTGGAAGCGTCGGTTTCGATGACATAGGGGCGAGTAGGGTCTGCATGTAATAACACTGGAGCTGTAGTGAATGCCTTCTTTAAAGCTTGAAAACTCTTTTCTGTGGCCGTATCCCATTGGAACACTACTCCTTTCTCCAACAGGTGAGTAATTGGTTGTACTTTACTTGCAAACCCATCAATGAACCGGCGATAGAAATTTGCAAATCCCAGTACAGTCTGCACATCCTTAACTGATGCAGGTGATGGCCAATCAACTATAGCCCGCACTTTGTTTTGGTCCATGGTTACTCCTTCAGGTGAAAGGATAAATCCTAGGAATTCCACCGTTGTTTGATGAAAAACGCACTTCTCAAGTCTTGCATATAATTTGTGTTCCCTCAAGCGTTGTAGTACGGCTTTTACATGATCTTGATGCTCTTCTAGATTCTGGGAGTAGATGAGTATATCATCGATGTAGACGATGGCAAAGATGTCTAAATAACCCTGCAGAACCTCATCCAGGAAATGCTGAAAGGCGGCGGGTGCGTTACAGAGGCCGAATGGCATGACTTGATATTCATAGAGCCCATACTTGGTTCTAAAGGCAGTTTTCCATTCGTCCCCCTCACGCACCCGCACCGAGTGGTAAGCCCCTCGTAGGTCAAGATTGGTATAAATCTTTGCGTTCCGCACCTGGTCCAATAAGGTGGGTATTAAGTGCAGAGGGTACCAGTTCTTAATCGTTATTTTGTTGATTGCCCTATAGTCTATACAAGTCCTTAAGTCCCCGGTCTTTTTTGTGACGAAGAACAAGGGTGATGAAACTGGTGACATTGAGTGTCGTATAAACCCATTAGCCAGATTAGTCTCTATGTAATTCCGTAGGTGTTCGTTTTCAGCCTCCGTTAGAGCATATATTCGACTACATGGTAACGCTGCTCCAGGCTCTAAATCAATCCTGCAGTCGAACATCCGATGAGGCGGTAGGGTTTCTGCAGCGGCCTTACTGAAAACATCCCTGTAGGCTTGATAGACAACTGGTAGGGCTTCCATGCTCCCGACCACATGCCCTTGTTTTGACACAGGTTGGACTTCCGGGATTCCGGCTGAAGTTCGACAGTAATGTTCTGAACAATAACTGGATGTAAAACACAAGGAGCTCTGAGTCCAGTGCACTTCCGGATTATGAGTTCTTAACCAGGGTAATCCTAAAATCATTCCAAACTGTGGTGCCGCAATTACATCAAATCTTATGTCCTCATGATGTCCAGAGGTGCATTCTAAGTGTGCCCACCTGGTCTGCTTGGTTATAAGACCTGACGTGAGCGGCGATCCGTCCACCGATTTGACTTCCTCCTGACACTCCTTATCGCAAAGAGGTATTCGTAATTCTGATGCTAAGTCTTGATCAATAAAATTGCCTGTCGCTCCGGAATCCACCATTAAGTTTACGGGCACTTGTTGATTTGCCCAACTAACCTGACCTGAAAGTGTCACACGAGTTACCTGCACATGATGGGTATTTGCCAAAAGTCTCGGGGTGTTTTCTAGTTGGCTCGCCTGGGCCACCCTCACTGGCGAGCTCTCTCGTTTCCCGGCATATCCTTCTTGGGTTTGTTTGGACATTCTTTAACGAAATGTCTCCCCTTACCACAATACAGGCAGAGTTTTTCTCTGCGCCTCTTGTCTTTTTCCTCTTTGGTTAGAGGTCCACGTACTGTTCCTATTTGCATAGGTTCTTCGGCTGATTTCTCGGGTTTTATTGTCTTGGGTTGTTGATCTAACCTAGCTACAGGCCTTACACCCCTTTTTCTCTTGTCCTGCCTCCTTTTGCTTTGCCTTTGATCCAGTCGTAACGCAAGATCGATCATTGAGGAACAATTATCTGGTTGTGGGTCCACTTGTACAATGAGATCTTTCATCTCATCACGTAACCCTTGATAAAATAGGGCTAAACGTTTTTCTTCCGGCCAATCTGTTTCCACAGCTAACCGGTTAAACGTGGTTACGTAAGTAACCAGATCCTTTCCTCCCTGGCGCAGAGAAAGCAACTCCCTATCCTTGATTAAGGTTGCAGCTTTGCGGTTAAAGATTTTTCCGAACTCCTCAAGAAAGGTGTCCCAACTATACAGTATAGGATCATCCTTAGACACAAGGGGGGTGGCCCAAGACGCTGCGTCTCCTCCCAGATACCATATCACAAACGCAGTCCGGGACTGGGCACTGTGAAAAATGTTTGGTTTGGTGATAAAGTGCAATTGACACTGCCTAACGAACTGGTTATATCGTTGAGGGTCCCCATGATACCTTTCAGGAGCTGCCAAGGGTAAAGGAGGTTCTGTGGACACATGTACTTGAACAGGGGTGGGTGGAGCAGGATTCCTGGGCAAGGGGGTAGCTTGGGCGGTACTTTGCAGAGTAAGTGTGTGCACCTGCCCTGCCAGATTTACATAATCCTGGCGGGTAGCCTGTAATTCCCCTTTTAAATCTTGTAAGGCCGCTAATACCTCCTCCATGGTGTCGTGCTACCCAGGCGCTTGATGATCCTTGGGCTTGCGCTACTGTCAGGTTCTCAATCTTGCGCAGGGGTAGCACGTACACCTACCTCCCCGTTGGGTCTTGGCACCTGGCTAGGTAGACAACACAGGCCACCGCGACCCGCCGGGGAAAGAGGGTTAGGATCCGTTGGATTGGATAGGTAGGGGGTAGTTAGGGTAACCTGGTAAAGGGGAGGAAGGGTAGGAAAGGGTAATGGATAAGGAAAGGGTTTTAGGAAAGGTCCGCCTTGATGTGTTCTGCCTGGGGCTCCTGAGATCGACGGTACTCCGCCCATGCACGCTTCCACACTCCTAACTAACTTTGCCCCAAAACACTGTGACATAAATGCAAGGTTCACCAACAGCATTTAGGACTTTACACCATAGGAAAAAGTGTTATGGACACGCTACTGCTTTAGACATAGATTTGGTAGTTTTCATCACTACCAACCCACAAGGGTAGCATTATCATTAGCATCTAACACTTTTAAGAATAACCAAATGAGCACTTAGCTTCGTTTGATGATACCGGGATGCGTGCCAGGCGACTGCCAGAGTTCTTGCCGTAAGACTACGGCGGCGCAGCGGGTTCAGGCTGCTGATACAGCGGGATGCCACTACAAGGGAATCAGAAACAAGAATGATCTCGGGTCGCGGACTGGGCCCATCACATTGCACACACACGCTGATGAGTTGCCCTAAGAATCAACAAGGGCCGTGTTGCTTCACACGGCAACAAAATAGTTTAAGCTGAGTTACGATTCGCCCCAAGAATCTACAAGGGCCGTGTTGCTTCACATGGCAACAAAATGGTTAAGCTGAGTTACGAGTCGGCCACTTGGCCTTGTCTAACAAATATCGCCGGAACTTTCCTCAGTCCGGTGCTCACGTTAGCCTTGAAAGTTGTGGGGGCTTTTCCCACAACGTTGCATGCACTACTGTCTTGCTCAGTAAACAAACGGTTTGCATTTGTCTATTCTCTTGCTCGTATCGTATATCAAGGAAAATGCACTTATCTTGCCAGAGGCGCAGGGCCTGCAGAGATCACAGGCGGAGAATGGCCCCATGGGTCGCAGTCTGCAGGAGCCCTCAGCATACACGTCCGCTCCAGTCCGTGTCTGTTAGCGCAAGCGGGGATCCGTGCGCTCGTTGTGCGCATGCGCAGACCGTCGGGTGTTGTCCCGTGTAGTTCCTCTGCTTGCGAGCACGCGAGTTTGCTGGGACTTGTAGTTCTGGCTACCGGATGGCGTTTTCTGCTATCCGTAGCCAGTGTTCTGCAACGTGGACACAACAGTGTTCTAAAATACAATAGTTTATAGCTCCTACAAGACCCAATCCCCACACTGATCACAGCTGAGGCAGTGGTAGTTCTGACAGTGAGGGATTGTGGCCCACGGGTTGCCTGTATTCCATTAAAAAAAAAAAACACCATCACTCAACTCTAGACCATGAACTGGGGTGATTGCCTTTGTAGTTAACCTTGTGCACTGTCTCGTGTCTGGAAATATGCGTAAGGAGTGAGGCAGGTGTTCTATCTGTGCTTCTTGCTAATGAAGAGACAGTATTCTTTAATTATGAGTTACGTGTGAGAGGACCACATTTGGATTTAATTCACCCTGCATTTATGAAGGTTTTAGCTAATATTAATGCAGATGTTATGGTCTCCTCTACCTCTAGGCACTCTCTTGAACTTATTTATTTATTTTTTGGATATTTGTAAGGTGCCTATACAACATATTGTGTTTCAAGGCACTTTATTCTTCATGGGGTCTTCTGACGGGGAACAGTGGTACTGGCTAAGAGCTGCATGACTGCGAATTACTGGTCTGTTTTTGGGGATGATATGTAGAGATGTGGGCAGCTGGATACAACTTTGATATACAGGTCCACAGAGGTGCCTTTGGGTCTAGTTTTGAGTCCCTTTTATATACAGGTGTGCTTGGTGTGGGGGAACGTCTTGATATGGCGTGAGCCTACAATTCATTTGAAGGACAAGATGTTCAACTTAAGTGAATGAGACCATGGTTTCCATTTCTATAAATCACATCTGGATTGTAACATCCATTTCTATGGATCATGGCCAGGGTATAACACCCCGGTCTGGAAGCTATATCCAGAGTATGATGTCAAGTTTTGGAAACCACCTCTGGAATATGATGTCCAGTTCTGTAAAGCTAAATCAGGAGTACTATATCCACTTCTGTAAGGTTCACCTGCAGTAATAGGTCCAGTTCTGGAAGCCACATCTGTGGTACAATGTCATTTTCTGGAAGCCACATCTGGAATAAGATGACCAGCTCTGGGAGCTATCTCTGGATTTTCCACCCAGTTGTGGAAGTTACATCTGGAGAATGATGTTCCGTTCTAGAAGCAACCTCCAGAGTATGATGTCAAATTCTGGAAGCAATCCCTTGAGTATGATATCCCGTTCTGGAAGCTAAATATGGAGTATGGTGTGGATTTCTGTGAGCCATCTCTGCAGTATGAAGTCCAGTTCAGGAAGCCCTCTATGGATTATGATGTCCACTCCTGAATCCAACATGTGGATTATGATGTCCAGTTCTTGAAGCATCACATGGAGTATGATGTGCACTTCTGTAAGCTGTCTACTTTTGGAAGCTACATCTGGAGAATGATATCAGCTTTGGAAGCCAACTGTGGGGTATGATGTCCACTTCTAGAACTAGAACCAAATTTGAAGTACGATGCCCAATTTTGGAAGCTAAATTTGGTGTGTCATGTCCGTTCTGGTTGCCACCAATGACGTATGATGTCCAGTTCTGGAAGCAACCTCTCCGGTATGATGTCCACTTCTAGAACGACATCTGAAGTTTGTTGTCCAGCTCTGAATGCCACATCGGGAGTATGATGTACAGTTTTAGAAACACCTCTGGAGTAGGATATCAAGTCCAGGAAGCCATTTCTGGAACATGATGTCAAACTCTGGAACTCACCTCTGGTGTGGCATGTCCAGTTTGTTTTGAAAACCATCTCTGGAATATGATGTCCAGATTTGGAATCACCCTCTATTGTATTATGTCCAGTTCTATGAGCTGCCTTTGGATTACGATGTTCAGTTCTGGAAGCTACATCTGGACTATGATGTACTGTGCTGGAAGCCACCTCTGGAGTGTGATGTCCAGCTGTAGAAGCTACATATGTACTATGATGTCCAGTTCTCGAAGCATCACATGGAGTATGAAGTGTGCTTCTGTAAGCTGTATCTCAAATCCACTTTTCTAAGCTACATCTGGAGAATGATGTCAACTCTGGAAGCCCACATCTGCGGTATGGTGTCCAGTTCTAAAAGCCAGATCTAGAATACAATGGGCCTCATTACGACCCAGGCGGATTTCGCGGTGCTAAATGCACCGCGAAGCATGGTCGGAAAGCCGCCGATAGCGCCATGGGGGTTGGCGGATTTACCGCCCCATTCCGACCTCGGCGGAGCGGTAAATCCCCAATCCCCATTCTGCCCTTCCCCATTCCCATTTTTGCCCCATAGGGTATAATGGGAGTGGGGAAGGAGTTAATTACGCCACCGTAAAATACGGTGGCGTAATTAACAACGAGGTCCCGTAGCGCCATGGTTTTCTCCGGCTGGTAAAACCAGGCGGAGAAAACCTCCATGGCGCTACGGGAACTCGTAGTATGGCGGAGAGGTACGCCATGCACTACGCTGGCGTAATACCCTCTCCGCCAGGGTCCTAATGAGGCCCAATGTCAAATTCAGGCCTAGAATCCCTCTCCTGGGTAGGATAGCTGGTTCCATAAGTCACATCTGATGTATGATGTCAAATTCTGTAAGCAAAATCAGGAATATGATGTCTGGTTCTGAAAAGCACCTCTTGTGTATGTCTAGAGCCACCTCTGGAGTATTACATTCATTTTTGGAAGCTACATTTGGAGTATGATAACCAGTTTTGGAAGCCGCATCTGAAGCATAGCCTGCAGCTCTGAAAGCCACCTCTGGGGTATGATGTCCTCTTCTAGAACTAGGACCACCTTTGAAGTATGATGCCCAATTTTGTAAGCTGAATTTGGTGTGTCCTTTCCAGTTCAGGAAGCCACCAATGACGTATGATGTCCAGTTCTGGAAGCTATCTCTCGAGGATGATCCCCAATTCTAGAACGACGTCTGAAGTTTGATGTTCAGCTCTGAAAGCCACATCTGGAGTATGATATACAGTTCTGGAAATCAAGTCCTGGAAGACATTTCTGTAATATGATGTCAAACTTTGGAAATCCCCTCTCTTGTGGCATGTCCAGTTTTGAAAAACATCTTAGCAATATGTTGTCCAGTTTGGATTCACCCATTAGAGTATTATGTCCAGTTCTATGAGCTGCCTCTGGACTACGATGTTCAGATCTGGAAGCTACATCTGGACCATTATGTTCTCTTCTTGAATATATAATTAGAGTGTTATGTACAGTTCTGCAACCCACCCCTGGAAAATGATGTCCAGTTCTGGAACCCAGTTTTGGGGTATGACGTCCAGTTCAGGAAATACCTCTGGAGTATGATGCCAGTGGGAAGTCATATCTGTAGTATGATGCTTGGTCCAGAAAGCAACTTCTGGAATAGGATGTCTAGTTCTGGAAACTACTTCTGGAGTATGATACCCAGTTGTGGAATTCCCCTCTGGAATATGATGCCCAGTTCTATGAGCTGCTTCTGCGCAATGATGTCCAGTTCTGGAAGCCACCTCTGGAGTATGATGTTCATTTCTGAAAGCGACAACTGGAGTTTGATGTCCATTTCTGGAAGCCACCTCTAGGGTGTGGGGTCCAGCTCTGAAAGCACTTCTGAATTATGCCATCCAGTTTGAGAAACACATCTGCACTATGCTGTCCACTTCTGGAAGCCACCGCTGGAGTATGGTGTCCTGTTCTGGAAGCTGTAACTGGAGTTTGACGTCCATTTCTGGAACCACCCCTGGCATATGATGTCCATTTCTGGAAGCCACCTCTGAGGTGTGGGGTTCCAGCTCTAAAAGCCACGTCTGGAGTTTGATGTCCAGTTCTGGAATCTGTAACTGGAATAAGATGTCCAATTCTATGAGCTGCCTCTGGACTATGATGTCCACTTCTAGAAGCCACTCTGGACTATGACACCCTGTCCTGGAAGCTACGTCTGGAGTACATTAACATCTGAGGTGTTGGATCCATGCAACAAGTGGCATCTGTAGTATTGTGTGTGTAGTATTGTGTGCACTTGTGGGGGTATCCCAGGGTTTCCAAAACATTTTGAAATGTACATATGATTGTGGGGTAAGGGGTAAAAGGGGAATGGGGAGGGGATTTAGCCGGGGGTGGAGGTTGGAGGGGAGTAATTGCAATGAAGTAAATTGCATCAAAGCAATTTACTTAATTGAAATTATATGTCACCTGTTGTAAGGTCCATCTCTCCAGCAAGTACTACGCCCCTCACTCAGGCTCACGCACCAGCATCCTGAGCATGCATCACATCCATGCACCTACATTCCACACATGCTATATGCACCAGCATTCCACATATGCTTTACCTCCATGCACCAGCATTCCACACATGCATCACCTCCATGCACCAGCATTCCGAGCATGCATCACCTCCATGCATCAACATTCCACACATGCATCACCTATATGCACCAGCATTCCACACATGCATCACCTCCATGCACCAGGATTCCGAGCATGCATCACCTATATGCACCAGCATTTCACACATGCATCACCTATATGCACCCGCATTCCACCCATGCATCACCTCCATGCACCCGAATTCCGAGCATGCATCACCTCCATGCACTAGCATTCCACATATGCATCACCTCCATGCACCAGCATTCCACACATGCATCATCTCCATGCACCAGCATTCTGAGCATGCATCACCTCCATGCATCAACATTCCACACATGCATCACCTATATGAACCAGCATTCCAGGCATGCATAACCTCCATGCACAAGCATTCCGAGCATGCATCACCTCCATGCATCAACATTCCACACATGCATCACCTATATGCACCACCATTCCACACATGCATCACCTCCATGCACCAGCATTCCGAGCATGCATCACCTACATGCACCAACATTCCACACATGCATCACCTGTATGCACCAGCATTCCACACATGCATTACCTATATTTTATTTATTTATTTATTCACAATTGTTTAGCGCACAGGCAGCCCGTGGGCATAGTGGCACTTGTTACAGAAGTTGAAAATGACTTATTTAACATACAGAGAAGTCATTGCTTAGTTACAAGAGGCATGTTGCAAATGCAGATGTGAAAGAGGAAAAAAGAGAATGTGTTAGTTGAACAGTGTGGTTTTTAGTTTTTTGCAGAAGGCAGAGAGAGAGGTTTCTGCTCTGAGTGTGCTGGGTAGTGCATTCCATAGTTTAGGGGCAATGTAGGGGAAACTTATTCCACCTGCTCTAGCTCGTTTGATGCGTGGGACCCTTAGTTCGTTGGTGTGGCATTGTCTAGTAGGTCTGGTAGAGTGTGAACTGGCCAG
The DNA here is from genome assembly GCF_040938575.1 of Ambystoma mexicanum. NCBI lineage: Eukaryota > Metazoa > Chordata > Amphibia > Caudata > Ambystomatidae > Ambystoma > Ambystoma mexicanum. Next base: position 51,459,235 of record NC_090932.1, read on the forward strand.
TGCGTCAGACAAGTAAGAGGGGGCTGAAAGATTGATACATTTGTGTATAGTAGTAAGAATTTTAAATATAGTACGCTCTTTGACTGGTAGCCAATGTGCTGATTTTCTGGCTTGCATGATGTGGTCCCTTCTTGGTATGTTGAGCGCTGCTCTAAGTGCATTGTTCTGTGTCATTTGGAGTTTATTTAGGTTTATTGTGGAGGTTCCGGCCAATAGTGCCTTACAATAATCTAATTTGGCTCCAATGGTGGCTCTGGCAATAGAGAGGCAGTTATCTTGGGTTAGGAATGGTTTTATGGCATTAATGAGCTTGGTGCTGAAGGCGGAGGCGGAAACAATGGAGTTGACTTGCTTGTCCATGGAGAGTGAAGCATCAATATGGACTCCTAGAGTTTTAACAGAGGGTAGAATTGGGATGACACAATTTTCTATGCAGAAATTGGAGTAGAGTGTGTCAAGGTTGGAGAGAGTGGATTTTTGACCAAGGATGAGGATTTCGGTCTTGTCTCCGTTAAGACATAGCCCGTTCGTGGCCATCCATGCTTGGATGGTGGCGTAAATATGCTGGAGGGTGGCAGCGTCCTGATAGTATTGATCAGTAAGCGGAAGGATCACTTGGGTATAGTCAGCGTAATTTGTGTAGGTGAACCCAAGTGCGTCCAGCTTGTCAAAGAGAGGTTTTGTGAAAAGATTATAGAGGGTAGGAGCCGTGCATGAGCCCTGTGGGACCCCACATTTGATGATGGTAGTCTCTGCGTTTGCTATATTGGAGAACACTTTCATCACTCTTCCTTCGAGGAAGGAGGTGATCAAGTTTAAGGCCTGTTTGGAGAAGTGCGCAGCCTGTGTGAGATGGTTTGTGAGGGTAGCATGATCAACCAAATCAAATGCTGCTGAAAGGTCTAGGAGGAGCAGGCAGGCCGGCTTGCCGTTATCTAGTATTTGGGTGATTTGGTTCTTCAAATCTAGTAATGCGGTTTCAGTACCATGACCTTTGCGGAAACCTGACTGCCTTTTTCTTAGGACAGAGTTGTTTTCAAGATAAGACTGGATCTGCATATGTGCAGCTTTATCTAAGATTTTAAGGAGAAATGGAACTGTTGTAATGGGGCGGTAGTTATTAGGTTGGGCAGGGTCCTGAGTAGGTTTCTTTAAGAGCGGCAGCACCCACACCTCTTTAAGGCTGTCTGGGACTTTGCCAGTCTTGAAGGATGCGTTAATGAATGCTGTGATGATTGGAGTAAGAGGTACAGCACACTCTTTTATGATGTTAGGGGGACATATGTCGCCTTCTGATTCGGTGATTTGAGAAAAGTTAAATTTGAGAGAGTGATTGTCTTTGGAGGTATTGTGTGTTTGAGTCTGTTGGGGGTGAAGAGCCTTGTAGTGTTCTGCTATCTTATTTTGAAGAAGGTCTATTTTTTTTAACAAAACTACTTGGATGCTGTTGCACCAACCTTCGTCCTTGACAATCTCATCGGTGCAGATTGGGGGAACGGTAAACTTTTTAAAGATGGTGAAGAGCTCTTTTGAATGGGAGTTAGCTTCTGTGATGCGCTTATTGTAAGTTTTGGATTTGGCCTTAAATATGGCATTTGTTGTATTTTTTTGTAATGCTTAGAAAGCTTTCTTTGGTGTCGTCACACCGATTGGCCTGCCATGTTTTAAGAGCTTGGCGTTAACATTGGCGTAGATTCAAAAGGTCCTCTGAGAACCATGAATTGGAGTGGAACAATTTTTATTCTATTTTGTTTTCTAGGGGTGCTGCAGCGTTAACGGCATGAGTGAGGGTGTCTTTGAAGATCTTAGGTAGAGTGTTGGGTTCAGATGAGAAGGGAGGTGCTAGGCAAGGATTGTTGAGAAAGGGACATGTGTTGTCTGCTGTAAGTTGTTTAGCACTTCTGGCTAGCTTGGCAGGTGCAAATGTTGCAGGTTTGGAAAATGTGGATATGGGAATGCAGAATTGAAGGCCATTATGATCAGTCCATGGGAGGACTGTGTTAGAATTGATGATGGTGCCACAGTTTTGATCTGCCACCCAGTCTAGGATACGGCCTTTATCATGGGTAGGGGCTGTTACTTTCTGTGTGAATCCTATGTCTATAAGGTCTTTGGTGAGAGTAGCTGCTGTTTTATCCAGTTTGTCATCGTATCCAAGGTTTAGGTCTCCTAGGAGCAGTGTTTTTTTTTTTTTTTAATGTTGTTGCCAAGGAGGTGGTTGATTATACCTGGGAAGTTACTATGGGGACCTGGAGGTCTGTAGATGACATTAATGTTTACTGTGTCTTTAGGGGAGAGTGATAATTTGGCTGAGAGGATGTCAATCTTATCTTCCTCATTGGGGGGAGTCTGTCTGATGGCAAGGGTATCTTTAAAGATCAGTGCAACCCCACCTCCCGTTTTAGATAGCCTGTCCTGTCTTATGATCGAGTAGCCTGAGGGTAGGGCTAAGCTCATGGTAGGGCCAGAGGCTACATGCAGCCATGTTTCTGTTATGGCTAATATATCTAGGTCCTGACTGGAGATAAGATCATTGACTTCTATAGCATGTGCGTTGAGTGAGCGAACATTGAGCAGAGCACATTTGAGGTGTTGCATTTTCTTGGATTGTGGTGGCCTGATGTCGGTGGTGGGAGTATGATTTCTTGTAATATGGTGGCTGGGTAAAGAGTGAGTCTTTACCATGTTTATGCGTTTATGTGCACTTATGTGGGGATAGTGGCAAATCTTGGCATGAGTACGTGATCCCAAAAGGGAGTTCCTAGGTATTACCTACATGGGTGTGGTGATGATGGCTATAGGGTGTGTGCGTGTTCTGAGTCTGTGCAACCTAAGTTGGTTCTCAAGCATTGTGTGCGGAGTATTGTAAGTGACGGTGTGCCCTGATTCCATGATGTGGCTGTTAGGTTGAGACTTAGGCACGACGTATATACGATATTAAGAAAGAATATAATGCAAAATAGGCCTATGTAAATGTGAAAGATGTACATATTGAGATAGGGGTGCCAGTGCAAGGGGGATAACTATGTGGTTACAGTCCAGGCTCTTGTCTGTCAGCACAGCGAGCAGTGTTATCTGTTAAGAGTGGAACCTAAGGAGCAAGTGTAGGTGGCTACCTTAGAGACAGTTAGTGGACAGAGATTTAACAAAAAATGGCTAGGTGGGCTTTAGACAATATTAACCTCGGCAAGGTATACCAGGAATCACCAGCGGTACAACACATTTTTACAGAAAAAAGTGGGCTAGGTCCCCATTTGGCATATATATATATTTACATATACATATAAGCAAACATGCATTCCTATGTAAGATAAACGTTCAGTGCAGACTAGGAACTAGTGGGGTAGAGTTGCATAGAAAGTTTGATGGCAAGTTTGGGTACATTAATAATAGATGCATTGACATAGGCTAGAGCGGGATGCCTGTGATCAGCATGTATGATACAAGATGGCGTTTTTTTTTAACCGTAGTAGTCCCTGATAAAGAAAAGTTCCTGATGGGGTGGCGAGATAGTCTTAGAGTTCCTTTAGAGTAAGACACCTATGGTGTGCAGACTCTTACCTTCTGAGTATGCAGGAGGAGGACTTGTGGCCCCAAGGCTCCTTAGGCTCAGACAGGCTCGAGACAGGGGCAGCTTGCCTTTGTGTATCGGCCTTCGTGTTGAGGGCCGGCTCTCGCCTGCCGGCTCTCAATGGGTGCAATAAGGAGGGCAGCGGCCAATCGGATGCCGTGTTGCTGCTGCTAGGCACTCAGGATGCTGGAGGACAATTATGATCCTCGGCGGGAGGCCATCTTGGGAAGGGGTTTCCTCCTTGTCGGCAATGGAGGTCTGTGGATGCAAGTGGCAAAATGGGTGCTGGTGGGCTGTGGCAGCAAAATCGAATCTAGGCAGTGCAATGAAGGTGGTAGTCACGGCGATTCCATGAATCTCGGGGTGAGCACACGTCTACTGGCATATGAAGTGAAGAGGGGCCAGCATCAGCATGCACACATGCATTACCTTCATGCACCAGCATCCCACACATGCTTCTATTATCACTAAAATGCTTCTTGAACGGCGGTCATGACAAAAGGCTGTAGGTTCAGGGCTCCAGAAGAGACTTTGACCTGCCCACAATAGTGCATAGGAATACGGCTGCAAATTAAAACATAACATACATGTTAACGTTGCTGGTGATGTCTGGAGAATGGTCTAAGGGCAGGAAGGGGGCAGTGGCCCTTTTCTGGGTTCAGGCCTGTTGAGTGGGCAAAGGCAGCACTTTCTGCCACCAGGACTTGGGTTGCAGCGAGCGCGCCATGCCACAGGCCATTAATGGTTTACAATGAGCATGCCATGCCACGGGCCATTCATGGTTTGCAGTGATTTCCCCATGCCACAAGCCATTTAATGGTTTGTAGCGAATGGTTTGCAGCGAGCACGCCATGCCACAGGCCATTAATGGTGTGCAGCGAACGCGCAATGCCACAAGCTATTAATGGTTTGCAGCGAGCGTGCCATGACACAGGCCATTAATAGTTTGCAGCGAGCACGCCATGCCACAGGCCATTAATAGTTTGCAGCGAGCACGCCATGCCACGGGCCATAAATGGTTTGCAGCGAGCACGCTATGCCACAGGCCATTCGTGGTTTGTAGCGAGCACGCCGAGCCACAGGCCATTCATGGTTTGAAGCTAGCGCGCCATGCCACAGCCCTTTAATGGTTTGGAGCGAGCGCGCCATGCCACAGGCCGTTCATGGTTTGCAGCGAGCACGCCATGCCACAGGCCATTCATGGTTTGCGGGGAGCACCCCATGCCACAGGCCATTAATGGTTTGCAGCGAATGGTTTGCAGCGAGCGCCATGCCACAGGGCATTAATGGTTTGCAGCGAGCGCGCCATGCCACAGGCCATTAATGGTTTACAGGGAGCAGCACATGCCACAGGCCATTAATGGTTTGCAGCGAATGGTTTGCAGCGAGCGCCATGCCACAGGGCAATAATGGTTTGCAGCGAGCGCGCCTTGCCATGGGCCATTCATGGTTTGCAGGTAGCACCCCATGCCACAGGCCATTAATGGTTTGCAGCGAATGGTTTGCAGTGAGCGCGCCATGCCACAGGCCATTCATGGTTTGCAGCGAACACGCCATGCCACAGGCCATTAATGGTTTGCAACGAGTCCGCCATGCCACAGGCCATTAATGGTTTGCAGCTAGCGCGCCATGTCACAGTCCATAGTTTGCAGCGAGCACTCCATGCCACAGGCCATTCATGGTTTGCGGCAAGCACGCCATGCCACAGGCCATTCATGGTTTGCAGGGAGCACCCCATGCCACAGGCCATTAATAGGTTGCAGCAAATGGTTTGCAGCGAGCGCGCCATGCCACAGGCCATTAATGGTTTGCAGCGAGCGCGCCATGCCCAGGCTATTAATGGTTTGCAGCGAGCGCACCATGCCACAGGCCATTCATGGTTTGCAGCGAGTGCACCATGCCACAGGCCATTAATGGTTTGCAGTGAGCGTGCCATGCCACAGGCCTTTAATAGTTTGCAGCGAGCATGCCATGCACAGGCCATTAATGGTTTACAACGAGCACGCCGTGCCACGGCCCATTAATGGTTTGCAGCGAGCGTGCCATGCCATAGGCCATTCATGGTTTGCAGTGAGGACGCCATGCCACAGGCCATTCATGGTTTGCAGCGAGCACGCCATGCCACAGGCCATTAATGGTTTGCAGCGAGCACACCATGCCACAGGCCATTCATAGTTTGCAGGGAGCACCCCATGGGACAGGCCATTAATGGTTTGCAACGAATGGTTTGCATCGAGCGCCGTGCCACAGGCCATTAATGGTTTGCAGCGAGCACCCCATGCCACAGGCCATTAATGGTTTGCAGTGAATGGTTTGCAGCGAGCGTGCCATGCCACAGGCTGTTCATGGTTTGCGGGGAGCACCCCATGCCACAGGCCATTAATGGTTTGCAGCGAATGGTTTGCAGCGAGCGCCATGCCACAGGGCATTAATGGTTTGCAGTGAGCACGCCATGCCACAGGCCATTCATGGTTTGCAGGGAGCACCCCATGCCACAGGCCATTAATGGTTTGCAGCGAATGGTTTGCAGCGAGCGCCATGCCACAGGGCATTAATGGTTTGCAGCGAGCGCGCCATGCCACAGGCCATTAATGGTTTGCAGGGAGCACCCCATGCCACAGGCCATTAATGGTTTGCAGCGAATGGTTTGCAGCGAGCGCCATGCCACAGGGCATTAATGGTTTGCAGCGAGCGCGCCATGCCATGGGCCATTCATGGTTTGCAGGGAGCACCCCATGCCACAGGCCATTAATGGTTTGCAGCGAATGGTTTGCAGTGAGCGCGCCATGCCACAGGCCATTCATGGTTTGTAGCGAACGCACCATGCCACAGGCCATTAATGGTTTTCAGCGAGCACGCCATGCCACAGACCATTAATGGTTTGCAACGAGTCCGCCATGCCACAGGCCATTAATGGTTTGCAGTGAGCGTGCCATGCCACAGGCCATAGTTTGCAGCGAGCACGCCATGCCACAGGTCGTTCACGGTTTGCAGCGAGCACGCCATGCCACAGGCCATTCATGGTTTGCAGGGAGCACCCCATGCCACAGGCCATTAATGGTTTGCAGCGAATGGTTTGCAGCGAGCGCCATGCCACAGGCCATTAATGGTTTGCAGCGAGTGCGCCATGCCACAGGCTATTAATGGTTTTCAGCGAGCACGCCATGCCACGGGCCATTCATGGTTTGCAGGGAGTACCCATGCCACAGGCCATTAATTGTTTGCAGCGAATGGTTTGCAGCGAGCGCGCCATGCCACAGACCATTAATGGTTTGCAGTGAGCGCGCCATGCCCAGGCTATTAATGGTTTGCAGCGAGCGCGCCATGCCACAGGCCATTCATGGTTTGCAGCGAGTGCACCATGCCACAGGCCATTAATGGTTTGCAGTGAGCGTGACATGCCACAGGCCATTAATAGTTTGCAGCGAGCATGCCATGCCACAGGCCATTAATGGTTTGCAACAAGCACGCCGTGCCACGGCCCATTAATGGTTTGCAGCGAGCGTGCCATGCCATAGGCCATTAATGGTTTGCAGTGAGGACGCCATGCCACAGGCCATTCATGGTTTGCAGCGAGCGCGCCATGCCACAGGCCATTAATGGTTTGCAGAGAGAATGCCACAGGCCGTTCATGGTTTGCAGCAAGCACGCCATGCCACAGGCCATTCATGGTTTGCAGGGAGCAAGCACCCCTTGGGACAGGCCATTAATGGTTTGCAGCGAATGGTTTGCAGCGAGCACCATGCCACAGGCCATTAATGGTTTGCAACGAGTCCGCCATGCCACAGGCCATTAATGGTTTGCAGCTAGCGCGCCATGTCACAGTCCATAGTTTGCAGCGAGCACTCCATGCCACAGGCCATTCATGGTTTGCAGCAAGCACGCCATGCCACAGGCCATTCATGGATTGCAGGGAGCACCCCATGCCACAGGCCATTAATAGTTTGCAGCAAATGGTTTGCAGCGAGCGCGCCATGCCACAGGCCATTCATGGTTTGCAGGGAGCACCCCATGCCACAGGCCATTAATGGTTTGCAGCGAATGGTTTGCAGTGAGCGCGCCATGCCACAGGCCATTCATGGTTTGTAGCGAACGCACCATGCCACAGGCCATTAATGGTTTTCAGCGAGCACGCCATGCCACAGACCATTAATGGTTTGCAACGAGTCCGCCATGCCACAGGCCATTAATGGTTTGCAGTGAGCGTGCCATGCCACAGGCCATAGTTTGCAGCGAGCACGCCATGCCACAGGTCGTTCACGGTTTGCAGCGAGCACGCCATGCCACAGGCCATTCATGGTTTGCAGGGAGCACCCCATGCCACAGGCCATTAATGGTTTGCAGCGAATGGTTTGCAGCGAGCGCCATGCCACAGGCCATTAATGGTTTGCAGCGAGTGCGCCATGCCACAGGCTATTAATGGTTTTCAGCGAGCACGCCATGCCACGGGCCATTCATGGTTTGCAGGGAGCACCCATGCCACAGGCCATTAATTGTTTGCAGCGAATGGTTTGCAGCGAGCGCGCCATGCCACAGACCATTAATGGTTTGCAGTGAGCGCGCCATGCCCAGGCTATTAATGGTTTGCAGCGAGCGCGCCATGCCACAGGCCATTCATGGTTTGCAGCGAGTGCACCATGCCACAGGCCATTAATGGTTTGCAGTGAGCGTGACATGCCACAGGCCATTAATAGTTTGCAGCGAGCATGCCATGCCACAGGCCATTAATGGTTTGCAACAAGCACGCCATGCCACGGCCCATTAATGGTTTGCAGCGAGCGTGCCATGCCATAGGCCATTCATGGTTTGCAGTGAGGACGCCATGCCACAGGCCATTCATGGTTTGCAGCGAGCGCGCCATGCCACAGGCCATTAATGGTTTGCAGCGAGAATGCCACAGGCCGTTCATGGTTTGCAGCGAGCACGCCATGCACAGGCCATTCATGGTTTGCAGGGAGCAAGCACCCCTTGGGACAGGCCATTAATGGTTTGCAGCGAATGGTTTGCAGCGAGCACCATGCCACAGGCCATTAATGGTTTGCAACGAGTCCGCCATGCCACAGGCCATTAATGGTTTGCAGCTAGCGCGCCATGTCACAGTCCATAGTTTGCAGCGAGCACTCCATGCCACAGGCCATTCATGGTTTGCAGCAAGCACGCCATGCCACAGGCCATTCATGGTTTGCAGGGAGCACCCCATGCCACAGGCCATTAATAGTTTGCAGCAAATGGTTTGCAGCGAGCGCGCCATGCCACAGGCCATTAATGGTTTGCAGCGAGCGCGCCATGCCCAGGCTATTAATGGTTTGCAGCGAGCGCACCATGCCACAGGCCATTCATGGTTTGCAGCGAGTGCACCATGCCACAGGCCATTAATGGTTTGCAGTGAGCGTGCCATGCCACAGGCCTTTAATAGTTTGCAGCGAGCATGCCATGCCACAGGCCATTAATGGTTTGCAACGAGCACGCCGTGCCACGGCCCATTAATGGTTTGCAGCGAGCGTGCCATGCCATAGGCCATTCATGGTTTGCAGTGAGGACGCCATGCCACAGGCCATTCATGGTTTGCAGCGAGCACGCCATGCCACAGGCCATTAATGGTTTGCAGCGAGCACACCATGCCACAGGCCATTCATGGTTTGCAGGGAGCACCCCATGGGACAGGCCATTAATGGTTTGCAACGAATGGTTTGCATCGAGCGCCGTGCCACAGGCCATTAATGGTTTGCAGCGAGCACCCCATGCCACAGGCCATTAATGGTTTGCAGTGAATGGTTTGCAGCGAGCGTGCCATGCCACAGGCTGTTCATGGTTTGCGGGGAGCACCCCATGCCACAGGCCATTAATGGTTTGCAGCGAATGGTTTGCAGCGAGCGCCATGCCACAGGGCATTAATGGTTTGCAGTGAGCACGCCATGCCACAGGCCATTCATGGTTTGCAGGGAGCACCCCATGCCACAGGCCATTAATGGTTTGCAGCGAATGGTTTGCAGCGAGCGCCATGCCACAGGGCATTAATGGTTTGCAGCGAGCGCGCCATGCCACAGGCCATTAATGGTTTGCAGGGAGCACCCCATGCCACAGGCCATTAATGGTTTGCAGCGAATGGTTTGCAGCGAGCGCCATGCCACAGGGCATTAATGGTTTGCAGCGAGCGCGCCATGCCATGGGCCATTCATGGTTTGCAGGGAGCACCCCATGCCACAGGCCATTAATGGTTTGCAGCGAATGGTTTGCAGTGAGCGCGCCATGCCACAGGCCATTCATGGTTTGTAGCGAACGCACCATGCCACAGGCCATTAATGGTTTTCAGCGAGCACGCCATGCCACGGACCATTAATGGTTTGCAACGAGTCCGCCATGCCACAGGCCATTAATGGTTTGCAGTGAGCGTGCCATGCCACAGGCCATAGTTTGCAGCGAGCACGCCATGCCACAGGTCGTTCACGGTTTGCAGCGAGCACGCCATGCCACAGGCCATTCATGGTTTGCAGGGAGCACCCCATGCCACAGGCCATTAATGGTTTGCAGCGAATGGTTTGCAGCGAGCGCCATGCTACAGGCCATTAATGGTTTGCAGCGAGTGCGCCATGCCACAGGCTATTAATGGTTTTCAGCGAGCACGCCATGCCACGGGCCATTCATGGTTTGCAGGGAGCACCCATGCCACAGGCCATTAATTGTTTGCAGCGAATGGTTTGCAGCGAGCGCGCCATGCCACAGACCATTAATGGTTTGCAGTGAGCGAGCCATGCCCAGGCTATTAATGGTTTGCAGCGAGCGCGCCATGCCACAGGCCATTCATGGTTTGCAGCGAGTGCACCATGCCACAGGCCATTAATGGTTTGCAGTGAGCGTGACATGCCACAGGCCATTAATAGTTTGCAGCGAGCATGCCATGCCACAGGCCATTAATGGTTTGCAACAAGCACGCCGTGCCACGGCCCATTAATGGTTTGCAGCGAGCGTGCCATGCCATAGGCCATTCATGGTTTGCAGTGAGGACGCCATGCCACAGGCCATTCATGGTTTGCAGCGAGCGCGCCATGCCACAGGCCATTAATGGTTTGCAGCGAGAATGCCACAGGCCGTTCATGGTTTGCAGCGAGCACGCCATGCCACAGGCCATTCATGGTTTGCAGGGAGCAAGCACCCCTTGGGACAGGCCATTAATGGTTTGCAGCGAATGGTTTGCAGCGAGCACCATGCCACAGGCCATTAATGGTTTGCAGCGAGCACCCCATGCCACAGGCCATTAATAGTTTGCAGCGAGCATGCCATGCCACAGGCCATTAATGGTTTGCAACATGCAACAAGCACGCCGTGCCACGGCCCATTAATGGTTTGCAGCGAGCGTGCCATGCCATAGGCCATTCATGGTTTGCAGTGAGGACGCCATGCCACAGGCCATTCATGGTTTGCAGCGAGAATGCCACAGGCCGTTCATGGTTTGCAGCGAGCACGCCATGCCACAGGCCATTCATGGTTTGCAGGGAGCAAGCACCCCATGGGACAGGCCATTAATGGTTTGCAGCGAATGGTTTGCAGCGAGCACCATGCCACAGGCCATTCATGGTTTGCAGCGAGCACCCCATGCCACAGGCCATTAATGGTTTGCAGCGAGCGCGCCATGCCCCAGGCCATTAACACAGTACCGACTCTATCCGCCATAGCATTGGAGCCAGCACAGCTGTCTGCTTAAATCAGGAGACAGTGCACGTGCTAATTAATCAAATTAGAGATGGTTTTCTCCTTTTAGGAAGTTGGTCTAGGTTAGTTAACAATTAACTTTAATGAATAGAAATCCTTTTTAAATTGTGTTTTAGGAGCATGGAAAATGGAAGCTCGCGCAGGTGCCCTAATGGGGATGTGGCACGATAAGAAACCCAGGCTGAAGTGCCGTGTTTACCGAATCTCACTAATTGTTTAAGAGCTCCATAAAAAAGGCTGCTTCCAGCCGGATTTCTGGCTCGTCACACGCAACTGCACATGCCAGGCACTTGGGCTCTCATGGAGACAATGTCAATGTTTGTAAAGCAAATGATTTCTTACAATGTGGGGAAAGTTCTTCTAACATTAGCCCTGGCAGTGTTTCTTCCGGCTGCCACACTCATGCGCGGTGCGCGCTGCCGCGCCCCTTCCTATTTTTAGCATGCGCGTCTCCGTGCACGTGCGTCCGCATGGCAGCTCTTTTGCGCTGTCGCAGCAAATCAGCCCTGCTCTGTTGCCACACAAAGAGCTTTGATTGCGGCCTCTGTGACAACCGCATCGCATCCGCGCATTGCTATGGAAATTAGCACTGAGCGGGTCGCGCGTCTGTCACGTGATCACTAAGGGCCTAGGAAGGGTGGCCCAGCTGTGACCCACCATTCATTTCCGCCACCTCACTTCGTCAGAGTGCACCCTGCGTGCCCTCCCTCTGCGCTGCCGGCGATTCTGGCTCCTCCCAACCGATTGTGCAGGCACCCCAACTCAGATTTATCTACTTGTGTACAAGTCTTCCATGTAGACCCCAGACTGAGCGTAAAGTCGGACCACTTTCTTTTCAGAGACTTCATGGATCTCCTTGGACATTAATGGTCTCATCGGGGGTTGGACAGAGCGACAAACATGTGGCGGTAACGCTATTACTGCAGAATTACAGTTCCGCTCAATCCCGAGGATGGCCGGAAAGTTGGAGATTTCCTCAAGCTTTCAGCTGGGGGTAAATCTCCAGCTTTCCACCCATTTTTGGCGCAACTGCCACCGCCGCTTTTACCGCCGCCACTAATAGTGCCAAAAAACCCCATAGAGTCCTATGGACTCCTAAAAAAACTGTGAATTACAGCCACACCGCAACTCGTGATGCAGTGCTAATAACGCCTGACCGTGTTGCGGTAACTCTATTTGCGCTAGCGGTATCCCAGCAGAATTATCACCGGGATACCAACAACTCTATGGACACTTGCTACAGGGATTCTTTCTAACACTGGAATGCAGACTTAGTGCCCTTACGGGTTTTGAAGAGGGAAGGTCGAAATTAGGCCCTGTCCCCCCACCCGCCAAACATTCAAACCGGAAGAAAAACCAAAGACAATATGGCCGCCGATCGCAAGAACCCTCACCAACCCCCTCTGCACCCCAGATGGATAAGTACAATGAAAGAAACCTTCTAAGGCATCCTTATCACCCCAGAACAGTGCAAACATTATGCAGGCTGGATGAAACCGTACAGGGTGAAACCAAAGACAACTCCATTGACAGACTCAACTAAAGCGCCAAGAAACCACGCACCTGGCCCTTAGAGGCAACATGACATTGTAGCACTAGACATGAAGCACACATGTCATCTGCACATCGAGACACAATCACGCACCCAAATACACGAAGAACTCAGGTGTATAGTTCTATTAGTTAGAGGAGAGTAACATATACCTACTGCATGCACGTTTATGAATCTGTCATTAGTTTGCCGTAGCAACGCAGAACCACAAGAAGCAAGGAAGAGATTGTGTAAATGCTTGCAGTTGCGTACATGCAAATAACCTTATAGAGAACAGGAACACTCGAGGGACCCAGCAGCACTGGTGTCCACTAACCTGTGGATACTATGGAAATACACATACAGTAGAAGCCAGACTGTGGCTCAGGAAGGCACAGTAGGCCACAACGAGCTCACAAAGCTGAATCTAAGCCAACTGCAGGGCGACTCAGAGAGATGCCACGTGTTGAACGGGGCCCTCGCCAAGGTCGCCCTGGCGCAGATGACATACTTCCTCCTGATCTGAAGTAACACTGGCAAGACAGACCAGAATAGTCCACCTAAATTCAAACTAATTCAGAGCTCAGAAGCCCACAAACGCAGTCTCTGGACACGTAGTCAGGCCGAAGCTGACGTCGAGCCAAAAATTGATGGCTGAGAAGGGCAGACATCTCACGAGCTGGACAGTGGCTGGCAACAAAGTGTTACAACCAAAGCCGAAGTTACAGGGTGGGAAAGGTGCACTTTCATAGGCGAAGGTGGTTCAAACACGAGCATAACGCAGACACATAGTTGCACATGTTACCTTGAACAGGTACACTCCGAGCTGAGAACCAACTTGGATCCCAGGCCTGGGGGCGAGCAGGCCGTCGGGAGCCATTTGGAAACCATCCCGCTCGCAATCAGTGCAGGGTCCAAGGCAGACAGAACGGCGAGGCGAGCGGTTGACAGGGAACCAGCGGCCGAGCAGCATTGCAGAACATGGAACGTAAGTATTGGTACAGCCAATCAGTAATGTGGGCATAAGGGGGGGTGTTGAGGAATTGTTGGGAGGAGGGAGGTATTGTTGACAGTATTAGTAGTGTGTTTCAGTGTTGTTAATAGTGTTATTGAGTAGGGACCGGAGCAGAGGTAGTAGTCCCTTTTCTATGTTTAGGGGCATTAGGTCTTCAAGGTAAAAGGTTCTAGTGAGGAACTAGGACTATAGACTTGAATGGCTTGGATTATGGAAGTATGTAAATAGCAGATACCTGTGGATTGGGCATTGTAGCCCAGAACATAGATGACACTATTCCTGTTGAGGTTAGCTGGAGCTATCCTAGTTTGGAGAAGTGTATTAACTGGTTAAGTCTCCTGGAGAGAGCTGTTTCACATGTTAGGCGATGCAATGGGTGCAGTTATTTACAAGGAAATAGAAGCATACTCTGCCCTGGAGAGGCGGGAAGACAGCTGTGGGGTTACAGATTTGTTGGGCAATTTTTGTGTGGGGATAACAGCAGTGGGTCATTGTGCAACCTGTTTTGTCCATTCACTCCGATATTTAGCTTAGTGATGTCACCCTCAGGTTACTGCATATGACGGAGAGTTTTGATGGTAAGGAGCTAGCGTTGTGGACTTAGAGAGGTGAACGAGCGGAGGTGCGCAGAAGACTCATGCACAGGATTGTGGTGGTTCCGGAGAAGGCAGCAACTGTGAAGGTGAGGCTGTGCGCGGAGCACAACGTGTAGGGTGCAGAGCAAGTGAGCTTGTAGAAATGGAAGTACATATCTATTGCAGTTTAACCCTTTCTCCCTGACAGCGGATCATCGAAATCCTTAATTAAGAGGTCAGGTAAACGCATAATGTACCCTACATATTAGGGAGTGATTAGGGGCCGACCCCCATTCAACAGCTTTGCAAAACCCTGCCACCATATAAAGATAAGATCATTTATTAAATACAGTGTGGAATGGGCCAGGAGCACTGAATGAAAAGTAACATGGCCATGGCCGCAAAGCTGCAGTTTCTCCAGGGACGTGCAGTATTCACTACTGATGCACTTACAGAACACCTATAAAGGGAAGAAGGTGGCAAAATGCATGGCAATATTTGAGCTATGGCGCGTATTTCAAGAAAGGGTGGCAGCAGGGCATGGATGATGAACCAGCAGGAGGTGAAGGAAGAGGCACCTGACCCTTCTGCACTACCTCCTGCCCCTCCTAGCGTAGTATCCGATGACACAGAGCAAGACCAGGGAATATATCCATTTAGGGAACTGTGGGCGGCAGAGAGATACCCAAAACCACCACCATATGCCCGGGAAAAGAGCTCACTAGGTGCAGTGCAACCCACCATCAGCCATGAGACAGATGAAGAGGGGCTGCAGAGAGCAAAAGCAGAATTCGAGGGTATGGGCACAGAGGAGTGGATAGCGGCACAAATACTCCTAAAACTTAAAGGGAAGACAACGGGGGTCGCAGAAGGAGCAACAAGGGTGATAGAGGGCTTGGAAAGAGAACAAGGAAGGCCTGACTGGGCGGCTCAGGAGGAGCAGAACAAACAACAGAACAGGGACCAGGAAGCAAGAGTAGAGCAGGAAGAGAGGGAGAGGAAGGAAGAATTGGAACGGGAGGAAAGGTAATGAAGAAAGGAGAAGGAGCGAATGGATAAGGAACAGGCAGAGATAGAACGTGGATGATCCTCATATAAAGTGGGAGAGCATTCCACTGGGACGGAGCCAGCACAGAGAAAGCTCTTCCTCCCACACGAGCACGGCAGAAACGGGGTACAGACAGCAAAAACTGATTGGACGAGTGGAGAGATCTCGTTGATTGATAGAAAGCTTTGCTTGAAGATATTCAGCTCCAACGGAATGAAGAGCCCGGTGGACGGTGCATAAGACCTTGAATTTCACCCGAGTTCTGATGGGCAGCCAGTGGAGGCGCTGAAGAAAATCTTAAGAGTGAGACAATCTAGGGGCGCTAAGAGAAAGCCTGGCTGCAGCATTCTCAAGGGTCTGAAGCCGCTGGAGAAGCGCCTCAAGCTGGCCAAGATAAATGCCATTGCAATAATCTAATGTACCCGTGATTGAGGCAGTCACAATTCTGGTCCTGGCTTCATTAGGATGAAAAGGGAGCACCTTCTTCAGATCTTTTAGTTTAGCGAAACCACTCTAGCAGACTGAAGAGATCTGCACTTCTCTGGAGCCAGAGGCCATGATCTTAATACCAAGACTCTTAACTATGGTTGAAGGCTTCGGACAAGGTCCCAGACATACCGGCCAGTATTCTGCGGTCCAGCCAGGGCCATAATGAGCCTGGCATTTCACCAGTACCTCTGTCTTCTCCCCATTTAACTTAAGCCAGTTTTCAGTCATCCATAGCCCCACTGCAGAGAGACAATTTTGCTAGAAGTTTGGGGGGGACTTTCTTTGGGAGCATTGAGACGAAAGAAAATCTGGGTGTCATCTGCATATATAAAAAAGTGCCCACCAAAGCTGGAAATAAGATTAGCCAACATATATAAATTAAAAAGCAGTGGAGAAAGTGCTGAACCCTGTAAACCATATCAAAGGAACACTTCAGCGTCAGAAATGCACTGAAGGAGTCTCTGGTGGTCAATGGTGTCAAAGGCAGCGGAGAGATCGAGTAAAATAAGAATATGCGTCTCTCCACGGTCCTGTGGCATTGCAATATCATCGTGGAGTGCGATCATTACTGATTCCATACCCATCCCTGGGCGGATGCCAGTCTGAAGGGGATGGAGAAGTTTATTAGCCTCAAGATGGGCCGAAAGCTGAGGGGTAATGATGGATTCCAATAGCTTCGTCATAGCCGGAAGAAGAGAAATTGGCGGATAATTTCTGCCCGCTGCTGGGTCAAGATGGGGTTTCTTGAGCTGGGGAGAAACCACAGCGTGTTTAAGGGGCTGAGCAATAAAGCCAGTGCACACAAGTTCTCAGGTGCCTCAGTAAGCAGGGGAACCATATGCATAGAGGGATCCTGCAGAATATGAAGAGGGATGGGATCTGCAGCGGTGGCAGATTTCAGTTTTAATAGAGCATCAGTGACGAAAGGTTCAGTACTGTCACAAAATTAAAAGTGCTAGGGCAATGTTCCACCAGATAAGTCACAGAGATAGTAATGCCCAGAGAGGAAAGTCTCCGCAGCCCTATCTTTTCCCGTATATTGTGAATTTTCTCTTGAAAAAAAGAGGCAATATGGTCACAGTGGGCTTGACTGCGGATAAACATGGAGGGGGAATAAGCGGGGGCGGACATTTCCTTGGCTACCAAAAAAAGCTCTTTAGATGAGCAGCGAGCCTTAAGAATACGGTCAGAAAAATACTTAGCCTTAGCTGTTTTTATAGCGCATTGATAGTTATTCTGCACTTGAGTGTAAGTCACCTTTATAAAGGAGTCAAAACACAAATGCCATTTTCATTCAGAACGACAGCATTTTTGTTTCAGCAACCTCAGCTCCGAAGAATACCAATGAGCTGAGGGCAGGGTGCGTGTAGACGACAACTGGAGGGGAGCCAGTACATCAGCCGTGTGTTTGATCGCAGCAACTAAGGCGTGGCAAATGTTCATGTCGCTATTTTTATTCTGTTGAGATAAGGAGACAACAAAATTGGAGATGACTTCAATAAGAACCTTAGACCATCGACGTTGAAGTTTCATGAGAGGGGGAGGTTTAACTTTAGGAAAAATACAGGGAAAGGCAAACGGAATTAAGAAATGGTCAGACCATAAGACGGGTAAAGGACTGGAAACCGTGAGACAAGAGATATTGGAAAAGATGGCATCAAGTTGATTACCACCTTCATGCGTAGGACTGTGGTTGCAAAGAAGAAAACCCTAATCTGCAAGTGAAGCAGCTCAATTATGCGCCTGGGGGTCAGAAGGCTGTTTAAGATGAAGATTGAGAGCTCACAGCAGAACCATCTTTGGAGAGATAAGCGCTAGGTCTGCTACAGCTAGCACAAAGTCAGCTACAAATTGATTGGTGACATAACCAGGATGGCAGTCCACAATAAGAAAGTAGACCGAATAGTCCTGGGACACCTGCAGCTTAACAAGAAGTAACTCACGTGGGAGTTTATGAGTAAATTGTACTATCTGGCTGCTGTAGGTTTTCGCAACTATAAAGGCAACACCGCCTCTGGTTTTAGGGGGTGGTCGGTCTAATTGAAATATGTCATCATTGACAGGAAGAAGTTGGACAGTGTCAGGACCTGAATGGGCATTAAACCAGGTTTTAGTAATTCCCAGCACGTCAGGTGCATAACTTTCTAAGATCTCTCTAATGTCATCCTGATGCGCCACTGCAGAGCGAGCGTTGACCAAAAGAGCCTTTAGTGAAGAGTGAAGGCTAAATAACTTCTGAGGGCTAGAGGGAACATTGGCAGATTGACATACGAAGCCAAAAGGCCATGAAGATTTGGCAGGTGCCAGTGTAATGAGTTCATTACAAGAGTAGGAAGTGTGGGCAGGAGGGGAGTCAGTCCTTCCGTCGTTAGTAGCCCAGAGCCCGGACCTGTCCCGGACGGGCACAGACAGGCTTGCCTTAAACGCGCCTTTGGTACACTGACGGTATGCCCGTGGTGCCCGTCTGCTGTGGGTGCGTTCTCTCTCACACACAAGTGCCGTGGGGGAACGACAATGGAGCAGAGAGCCGCTGACAATGGATGAAGAACAGGACTAGCCAGAGTCCCAAGAGGGTACTTGGCAGACAACGTAAAGGACTAGCAGCAAAGAATCAATAGGCTGCTTAGTCCTTAAACGCCAGCAATCAGGCACAACAATTGAACAAAACACCATCCAATAAACAGTGAAACACAATAATGTTTAAAAGCACAATAACTAGCAACTAGCAATTAAAACAACGAGTGGCTTTAAAGTTGTTGCAAGCAACCTCACCTCTAATGCCAGTAAGAACGAGATCCTCCTCATTGGGACACCTGCTCCCGCCTTCCCTCTCTCTCTCTGGCCGCCCACCCTCCTGTGAGGCTAAGAACCTTGCTGTCATCTTCGACTCTACCCTCTCCTTGTATCCTCACAACTCTGACGTCTGTAAGACGCCCCACTATCAGCTGCACCTCCTGAGAGGTATTCTTCCTTTTCTCACTTTCCCCCAGAAGCTCACTGTCTCCAGAGCCCTGGTTCTCTCTAGGTTGGACTACGGCAACAGCCTCTTTCCAAATCTGCCTTCCTCTACTCTTCACCCTTTGAAGCTAATCCAGAACAGGACTGCACGACTTGTTCTTGGTCTCAAGCCCAGAAATTGTATCTCTCTTCAGCCCTAAAATCTCTCCACTGGCTCGCTGTGGCTGCAAAGATCAAGTTCAAGACCCTCTGCATTGTCCACATGGGGCCGGAGAACAGACTACATCCAACTTTCTCTTCCTAAGCCTCTTCCTTCTCGAGCCCTACGCTCATCCACCTCCAACTCTCTGAGGGTCAGACGCTTCTCCAGGCAGATAGTGATGGGTAGATCTCTGTCCTCGGCTTGGGTCTTCCTCCCAATTAGCCTACGTGCCTCTCTCAAACTTGAGCAGGACCACCTAAGGGTCCGGAAGCAGCTCAAGACCCTCCTTTTCGCTTCTGCTTTCTATCTCCATCTCCCTTGCTGATGCACTTGTCTGCTGTGCAAACTGGTTACCTGGCCACCCACTGAATTTATGGAACCAGGCTCATGCACGACCGGTTGCCCTTGCACTGCCTCCTGTCCTCACAACCACTTAGGCACTGTATCTGCAACCCTACAGTCCCCTGACTCCCTGCACTTATGAGCCACCTGGCAGCACTTATGCGTTCCGTTGCCCTCTCCCCTCCATCCCCCCGCACTTGCGCGATCTTAGTGACACAAGGCCTAGTACGTTTTTTGTTTTGTCCTTCTTCTGTCTTCCCTTCCTTGTCTTGTCACGCCTAGAAACACTTGTGTACAGGCGCGTTATAAATGACTTATATCAAATCATATCATGCTGCCATGTCTGGGCCCATGCTACCGATCAGACCCAATCACACTTTTTATAGCATTGGTTCGAATTGATAAATCTTTCCAGACCTAAACATCATCAGTCATGAAGTGATCCAATTAATAATATGGTTTGAAGTGTTCAGCATTCCTATATTCTGTTCAAGGGCGGCAGATTGACGGTGTAATTAGTTGGAAATCCATGAAACATGTTTGGTTACAAATTGCCTTTACTGTACTTTCTTAATGTTGCGTGAAAAATTACACATGTGTGTCCAAAGCTGACATATACTCATTGTATATGCAACCCCCTTTGATAACCTCTTCCTGAGCTCTATACAGAGCGGGTAAACCTCACTGGCTCCTTAGCACCAACCCTTCGACACCTGAACACTCGTACTTTACACCCGTTATGCAGCTTGGTACCCTACACTGTTCATGCACTACACCAAAGAATGCCAGAAGAGGACTGCCACTAGTAGAGCAAGTATAATTCACCAACAGAGTCGGTTGGTGAGGTGCCTGTCAGCTAACTACTGTGCACAACTGCACACATCAGCAGGTCAGGGCCACCCAGGCGAGGGCCAGCAGCCACCCACCAGGCCCAGCCAGCAGGCTGCCCTGCCCGTGCCCTTGCTAGCGCTGGGCCATGGCTGGCCTGGCTGGCACCCAGCCGGCACACGCCACATATCCACTGAAAAGTAGGCACTGCATGTCAGCTGGGCTATAATGGCAGGTGTTGGTGGTCTCGCTCTCGTCCCTCCGGTTTTGCAATATGTATGTCTGATTGTTCTGAACTTGTCCAGTGTGGGCCTCCTCATTTCCAGGGCAGCTGCGGGGGGGGGAGCAGTGAGTGTTTGGTGTGGTGGTGGTGGGGGCCTGGGGCAGGCCGGATTGACTACAGCAAATATTAAAGCCTAAACTCGAGGTATGCATAGCAAGTAGTTAAAGTACTCTGTGCTTTATTCAAGGCAGGGGAAAACAGGATATGCCATGGATGTGGTGCTGGTCTTGAGTGGGCCCTTGTGGTTGTGGACCACGCCAGTGCTGGACTGCTGGTGTCTGTCTGACTGCAGCAAGTCCCTGCTGGCCTGCAGCTGCCTGCTTTGTGCCTCAGTGCTCCTAGGCTCTCTGGGTCCCCGTCCCCAATGCCCATCATAGCTACTGAAGCTGAGCCAAGACACAAGACCAGGTCACCCGCGGCAACGTGATCCAGCAGCACGGCTTCATCATTCGGAGAAATGGATCTCCTCCTGCGTCACACACGAGTCCCATTTGTGCAACTGAGGCTGAAGATGGTGGACTTGATAATGTTGTTGTTGTAATGTACGCACTTGCTCAATCGGATTCTCTCATGCAGCGACAGGCACCCACTTTTGATAGCATGCATGTACCAGTGTGTGTCCGCTACTTTATGCTGTGATGTTTTCGTGTCTGTGTTTGAGTTTTTTGTACATGTACATACATGTTGATGTTGGTTATGAGCTTCCGCCTCCCTTTGCTCTACTATGTGCCAATTCATCTACTGTACAGAAGTTGCGCATGCATCGTCGCTTGCTCAGATGGATGCTGTGGTTGTGGCGACGCATTTGCTATGCCAATGGCAATTCATTCATTTCGGGAAATACTGTTTCAGTAGTACCAGGGAGGTTTTTGGGATACAATGGGCCTCATTACGACCCTGGCGGAAGACCATGGTGCTATTAGCACCATGGTCCATGCCAGTAAGTTACCTACCGACTCCGCCATGGAGTAAGGGGAATTACCACCCCATTACAAGGTTGGCGGGGGGTTAATTCCCCCTTCCTCCATGGCCCTTCCCCATTCCCATTTTTGCCCCATAGGGCTCAATGGGAATGGGGAAGGCGCTAAGTACGGTGCCGCAAATTGCGGTACCGTAATTAGCACCAAGGTCCCTTTGCGGGTCCCTACTTTAACGGCTGGTCTGCACCAGCTGTTAAGGTCGGGTCCTGCAAAGGGAACTCGTAATTAGGCGCTAATAGGTTAACAGCGCCGCAGCCTTTTACGGCGCCGTTAACCCATTAGCGCCTGGGTCGTAATGAGGCTCAATGTGATGCATTTTAAAGAATATGGGCCTCATTCCGACCCTGGCGTTATTGACGCCGTTATCTTTCCGACTCCGCCATGGTGAATGACGGAATTAACGCCCCATTCCAAGGTTGGCAGGGTCGGTAATTCCCCATTCACCAAGGGCCCTTCCCCATTCCCATTTTTGCCCCATAGGGCTCAATGGAAATGGGGAAGGCGCTAATTACGGCACTGTAAATTACGGTGACGTAATTAGCTCCTAGGTTCCTTTGCGGGTTGGTTTTTTAACGCCTGCAAAAAGCAGGCGTTAAGTACCGACCCGCAAAGGGAATGTGGAATAGGGCGGTAAGGGTTTAACGGCACCGGTCTCGTTAACAGTGACCGTTAACCCTTACCGCCCTACTCGGAATGACCCCCTATGTATTCAGTAATACTGGTCAAAACTACTAACCACATGGTGAAGTAACTTTTCCAACTGGCACAGACACACAAGTGCCCCACTTTGACCTGAAAACCAGGAATTTTGTATTTTTGGTTTGGGCATTGCCCTATTGCTGTTTTTTTAGCAGCAAGTGATGTGCATGTGCTTTCCAAAATGAAGTGACTGTAGTCTGCTTAACGTGTCCTGAATGAGCTTAACTGTCTTGCGTTAGGCATGGCGTAGGAAGCTAGGTTAAGGTGTAGTAAGGCAGTGGGTGTGGGCCCAGCGCAGAACA
Source organism: Ambystoma mexicanum (assembly GCF_040938575.1). NCBI lineage: Eukaryota > Metazoa > Chordata > Amphibia > Caudata > Ambystomatidae > Ambystoma > Ambystoma mexicanum. Next base: position 51,481,768 of record NC_090932.1, read on the forward strand.
AACCAACATTGCAAGTCTGTTGTGTTCCTTATCTACCATGAATTGAAAATCAGTCAAATGCATTACCATGAAACGTGAGACCTCACCTGCCCGTGACATGTTCCATTTGCCCACGGGCAAAGATTCAATAATGTATTCAACATTGTGTTCACCTCATCACTTTATTTGAGAGAGACTGAGACAATCTTGTTGCCGTTCAACTTGAACCATTGAAGTTAGCTGTGTAAACGTAATTAAAACATGCACTAATCTGTGTCACTTCACTTCTCTTTCTGCAGAAGGAGGGACTAGAGCAGCATCACGAATCCAGAGTCGCCCTCATCAGCTGCTAAACCAAAAGTATCTGGTGCCACAAGATGAACACAGGTCAGCAAACAAGAAACTTTCTAAAGCAGCAAACTATCCTCTCAAGACGTGTTGTCTGCTTTCGATATCCAGCCCAAAGGTTCCACTGACAAGCAGGAGAAAGGTTATTGTCCATTCAAGTAATGCCAACGTGCTTAACCACGGAATGATGTTATTGTAGTTACAAGATTCTTTCAAACCTTGCTTTCAGAACTCACAAGGAACACCCCCTTCATTCTGTCCCTCATGCTTCTGGTGAACATCTGTCTACTGCTTCTCCTCTTATCACGACAATACATTCCACAGATCACCCTTCATGCACAGACATTCCTGAGCGTCCACAATGCTCTACTGAATCTACAGGGGGTCCTGATCACCCATGAGATACTGTTACCCAGTTCCAGCCTGAAGTTACATGTGGTCGCACAACCACTGATTACACTGAAACTGTTGAAGACACTAATGTTGGCACACAAGTAGCACAAGACATGGATACTGAGGAAATCAGGGAATACAGTGGGAATGTAGAAATGCATGTCACACTTGATATGCAGCAAGAATACCCAACAGATGCATACCTCCTTCAGAGGAGAGCAATGTTTACACCGTTAGTTCGAGCACTTCTTACAGCTTGTCTGTGTCATCCTGGATTAAAACATGGCTATAACACATTTCCATATACCTCCAATGTTCGAAGATTTAGCCCAGATTAGTATAACATAAAGGTTACAGGTGGATTCTCTGTAGTAAGGCAGTGGCTAGTGCATTCTCCTAGAAGTAACTGGGCCTCATTACGAACCTGGTGGTACGGAGTGAACGGTGCCGTAAAAGATGTCGGCGCCGTTCAACCCGTACCTCCGCATTACGAGTTCCCCTCACGGGACACGGTAAGCACACCTGGGAAAACCAGGCATGCTTACCGGGTCCCGTGAGGGGAAGAGGGAGCAAACAATGGGCCATCTTGTAATGGCCAGTTGTTTGATCCCTCTCCCATTCCCATTCAGCCCTATGGGGGCTGAAATGGGAATGGGGAAGGACCGTGTCCGGGTCCTTGGAGGGAGGAATTACTTGGCCTTCCGAACTCAGAATGGCCCGGTAAATCCTCATTCCGAGGACCCGGACCCCGACGCGATTTCGGCGGCAGCTATGCCGCCAATAGCGGCATGGTTACCGCCAAACTCGTAATGAGGGCCACTATCTTTTTTGCTCTGGATGTTGGCTATTTATCGATAGAATTTATTTTTCACTTTTAAAATGTTTGGTCTGATCTTAGCTGTGGTTCTTCCAATTTTAAAAAAGGAACAGAAAAACCTGTAATGCATGGACATTGCAAGATACACTATGAAGCTAAAAAACATCTACACATAGCCACATATAGAATTATCCAAGAGGGAACTATTGTTTCAGGGCTTATAAAAGCTGAAAGGGAACAGATAGAGAAAAACTTGGTATTCTAAGGTGACTGCTTGATGCTCTATTGTATCTCGCCAAGCAAGGGATGCCTCTCCGTGGACACAGAGAACATGCAGGATTGGGAAGTATGTCCAATGAAGGAACTTTCTTGGAGTTATTCAAGATGATGTCCAAGTATGACAATGTTTTAGCACAGCATATTGCTCATGGTAAGGGAATGAAACCTAGTTGAGCCATGACATCCAGAATTATTTCAGTAGTGCACTAGTGAAAAAGACTGTGCACACTATCCTTGATAAAGTTAAAATGGGCAAATTCTATAGTGTCATTGTTGACTCTACAATAGATGTCAGCAGAGTTGATCAATTTTATTTATCTCTTAGAAATGTGACATCATCTGGTCATGCAGCTGAACATTTTCTAACCTTTGCTAAACTTCCTGGAGCAGGATCAGCAGACTTTTATAAACTATTGGCATTGATTTTAGAGTCCCTGGAACTTGATGTTTCCTTAATCTGTGGGCATGAGTATAATGGTGCAAGCACTATGTCCATATGTATTGCTGGACTGCAAGCACTTGTGAAAGAAGTCTCGCCCAGAGCTATAAATGTTCACTGATGTGCACACAATTTAAACCTTGTGCTGATTGATACTGCACAGTCATGTATACAACGAAAGTTATTTTCCCCTACACTTCAGGCACTGTGCACTTACCTTACTGACAGTCTGCCCCAAGAAGAGCAACAGGAGCATGACCTACAGAAAACAGCCCAGACATTAAAAAAGCTATCTGGCACTAGCTGGGCGAGCCGTAAAAGAGAAGTAGATTCTGTGAAACAAAACATTGTACTAATTAGTGCAGCATTTCACCGAATATCCACTGGATGCATCCCAAATGCAAATGGAAAAGTACTTTGGGATTCACAGGGGCTGTGAAACACAATTGAAACCTTAGAGTTTAAATTCTTAATACATTTTTGGCACAAAGTACTGCAAACTGTGCATACACTGTCAACATATTTGCAAATTGACTTAGTGACTGCAGAACGCATGGTTGTGACATGCCGTAAGGAACTAGAGGAGCTTCGGTCAGATAATATATTTGATTGGTTTGAAACAGATGCTAGAAACATGGCTGAAGAGTGTGGGACATCAACACACTTTCAGGAAAAAAGGAAGAGGGCTAAGAAAGGCTTACCTCATGAAGCAGCTGATGATAATCCTTTAGAGAGTGAGAGGCAGGCATCCAACTTAGAAACCCTCTATTTACTTATTGATACCTTCATTGCTCCGATGACTGTGAGGTTTCAAGATTTTAGAAATACTGTGCATACATTCTCAGCACTGGATCCGAAACATTTTACTAGCTCAGCTAATGTTGACTCATTGACAGAGATAGATATATTGTTTTGCTGGGGATGTCTCTGTGCCCGATGCTGGGGAATAGTATTCTTCTCTTTGTGCACTGTATGGGGAAATATTCTCTGACAAAAAGCAGTTAATAATAAATAATGTGATGCCTTTCTTGATATGCAATGATCTGAAGGGTGTTCACCCAAACCTTTCTAATTTGTACAGAATATTCCTCACCTTGCCTGTAAGTAGTGCAGGTGCAGAACAATGTTTTAGCAGGCTGAAGTTGATCAAAAGTTACTTACGGTAAACAACGGGTGAAGAGAGACTTTCAAATTTAGCCTTCTTAAGTATTGAAAGAGACCTGACTGACTGTGGACTTGGATAAAGTAATTCAGACATTTGCTTCAATGAAATCACATAGAAAGGCCTTGTAGCACAGATGCTCCATAGGTCTTTTGCTGCTGAGGAGGGCTTCTTGGTCCTAATCTGTCACACCAAAACATCTTCAAGCGCATTAGTCTTCCGTAGCCTGCCGCCGCACGGGACACATTCTCATTCTCACCTTGCATTTGAAGGCAGTTTCATCCTTATTACATGTATATGTTTGTGTGTATTATTGAGTCATTATATATTTATTTATTATATATTTATTTTCAGCTCAAATGTTTGGCCACATGGCTTATTGGCAATAAGAAATGTTTGCAAAAGATATTGCACTGATGCACTCATGGAATAATGAGAATTACATTGAAAGATGTATACAACTGTACTTAAGATGTGTGCTCATTTTGTTTGGGTATTCTGGAGGGAGTCTTAAAGCGTTTTACTTGCCCTGAAAAAGAACAAGTACCTTCCTAAGTTATTAAATTGTTATTGTTTCAGCTTTAAAACATAATACAATATGAACCACTCTTTTGGCTAGCCATGCTTCAGCGCTAGTTAGACCCTTCCTTTCACATAAAATCAGAAGACCATGCCATAAATGTATCTTAACTACAAGTTAAATGAAAACTTATGTTTGATTGAAAAACATTGAACCTTCCGGTGCCTATGGTCAGTGGCTATTCCTTGATGTTGTGCAGCATTGCTACAATACATGATCCACAGTACAATTACATTGGGTACATTTCTTTTAAATGACCTAGGGAACATTTCTCTTACTGCTAATTTTGCTCTATACTTGTGGTTCCCCCAAACCTTTTGCTTTTGCTTCAGCATCCTGACCTGACTTTTCCAATAGAGCACAGCCTTCAGCTGTGCTTCACTGGGTTTTTGCTCATTGTTATTGGGAAACTGACATGTCCTTCAGGTTGTCAGTACTGATAAACTTTGTTTCTCTCAGTCTCTTGACTTTGTTGCCTCTTTTGGTAACATTTTATCATTGCACAAAGTACATTACTTTACTGCACAATGGGTTCCTTGTGTTTTTGGGCCCATTTTGGTGTCTTGACAATGTGCTTAGGAGTGGACTGGTGGCAGCTGAACCTTTTTCATATACTTTATAACTTTTTATCGAGCCATAACGTGCTTACCGCGTTTGGCTCATGACTATGGCTAGGGTCCGTCATGGATGTGCCACAGGGTCTTTTTTCTACTCCTTTGGTCATTTTTTCCGTTGCTCTTCCCCCTGGTCTTTGTGACCCAGGAATTCCTTAATTGGGCATGCAGCTGCCCACAAAACCCTTGTCTTTCATGGGCTACTGCAGGTCACGTGTGTAGGTACCCAGGAATGGGCTGGGACTGTCAGGTCTCAATCCACACTACTGGTGCCAGGATGTCTGGCGTGCACAAGGGCAGGAGAGCCATAGTGGTCCCTGATTGGACCACTGCTGGCGTGCATGAGTGGGGCAGATCTCCTCATTGGCCGGCTGGGTGCGAGCACTCACTGGACTTGTGTATATGAAGAGGGGTCCTGAATGCAGACCTGCAGATCAGCACAGGTCTGAATCAACCTGTTCCCAGAGCCAAGTGTCCAGAAGAGCCGAGCAGAACCAAGGACTATCCAGACTGTGCAGAAGAAGGTTGGCAGCCTGAGCCTGCTGTTGTCCCAGTAAAGCCTTGCTTTGTGCTAGATTTTCGAAAACCTGCAAAGGTGCTTCAACCTCTGGGAGTCATAGGACCAATCATGCTCAACGCCTCCTGGTTGCCCTGGAAAAGAGCCTGTTCGGAAGTGTCCCTGGGCCATTCAGTGGGCTGACCAACGCGGACCTTGGCACACATGCAGGAGCGTTGTCCAATCGAGTTTTGCCTCAAACTTTTGGGAAATCCTAGCTTGCACTGCAAATCATCTTCTTGCCAAATTTGCTTTGGGCCACGAGACAGAGCGTGCGTCGGATCGTGAGAGTTGGGTGCCCCTGCACCACTGTGCAACAGTGGCTGTTGCTGAAGGCAGTTTTCCTGAGTTTCAAGTTCCCTGAGACCATTTGCATCAGTGTTTTCTTTGTCCTCCAACCGAGACGAGAGATACAGCTCCTGGTGTGAACCGGACCCACACCTGCTCCCGCAGCGCCTGTGCACTTTGAAGTTGAATCAAAAGCGGGCAATCATATCTCTAGTTTAACTCTCGGATCTGCTAAGTTTGGATCCAAACCGAGCTAAGGGCATGAGTTCTGAAACCACTTACTGGTGACCCCTTGTTCATCCATTGTATTTTAGGCATGGAGAATCCTTTGTTGTCCTCCCTTTGGCTTGGGTAGCCTCTGCTTCCTGAAGTGATCCGAAAGTTGGGAATAGCTGTGTTCATCGCAGTAGATCCTCCCCTGACTCTCTGAACCTGTTTTCACCCTTCACAATCCTTCCTCTAACTTTGCCAGCTCCTTAACTATTGTATTTTGTAGTTTTACACACGACTGAGAGCTTTAACACCTGCATCGAACAATGAGCACAAGGCTCCATTCATTGTAGGGCTGGACTCATGTAGTTTGGGTTATCCATCTCTGAAGATTGTCAGGGTTGTAAAGTTTTTCTGACCTTTTCCCTCACAGGTTTTGGCGGGATTTTGCACTGTACTGCATTGACCAAAGTGACTGAATATATTTTACACTTGGGTGGTGTGAGTGGTGATTGTACTGTGCATTTCATTCTTCACTTGTGTTTATATATCGGCCTCATACATTTTATATTTTTGTATACTACTGGCTAAGGGTAATTTTTGGCGTCTTGCTGTGTGTGCTCATCAAAGACCTCTGATCACCCCCACACTCCTGTGACTTAGCCTTGACTGCTCTCCAAGATATTGTGAATTAGTCTGGCTATCTTCCCAGAAGTGTTCCCTGTTTCACTAACAAGGGTGGCCTCCTAAACTTCTGTTCACCATAGCGGGGTTTAGAAATCCTTTCTGACAATGATCCCACGAGAAGGCCATTTTTGTAATGGCAAAATGTTATAGTCATGCATAGAAAGCATGCATGAAACTTTGCTTTTAGGATGAAGCGTGTGCACAGAGCAGATTTACTGCCTCTGTCGCCCCATCTGTTCTACCATACAAATCCACCTGCATTCTCTCCCCCATCTGATTTTGGTGCTGGACGTTATGCTTTTGATTCCTATGGACTCCACCTGCTTTTCAAACCTGCTTAATTGATGCAGGTTCATAGGAGTCCATTTGAAATGTCATCTGCCACGTGTAAAATCTTTTAGCAGGTGTAAAAAGTAGCCAGATTCCACTGGAATCCCATGCATTTGCACCAGGATGAAAATATTGTGCCGGTGTAAATGCATTTTGTTTTGGTTGGAGGAGATTAGGGTGCAAGTGGAAACGGCAATTCCAGTCAATGGCCGAGCTCTGCCAGCAACAAGCCCTACAATCATTGCTCCAGAGTGGTATCTGATGCGTAAATCCACGTGTAAACATTTCACACATAGCAGCTCAGATACTTCTCCAGGGACTTAGACAAGTCCTGCAGTGATGTTGCCTTTTTTCTACTCCTTCTCTTTGTACTTTTTAATGCAAATGATGAAACTTGCATGGAGGGCACCTTTTTGCACATGATTGCATGTGCAACAGGTCCCCTCTAAGTGAAGTATGTAGTTTAAGAGGATTACCTGTACAGTATTCTATCCACGAGGCACTGGTCAACCTACAGTTATTGTGATTGGCTCTAAGGCTGCGACAGACACAAGACACACTTTATTTCCAGGCTCCAAGTGCCAGACAAAGTATGCTTGCCACAGCAGTCCACCCTTACCAGCCATACCTAATCACGGTGCTGTTTTCTAGTGAGGCACCCATCGAAACATGCAATAGGGACCACCCTGAACTGTTTATCAAATGTAAGGAAGATTTAGTTTTTCAGCAAATGAACACAGCTTTTGACTGCGTGAACTGACTGAAAGCAGACACAGACAATCATGGCTTGACTCGGGAGGATAGCTCAGGGGCAACGCGTTCACCTTGGAAGCAAGACGATGCGGAGCAACACTGGTTCGATCCCTGGGTCTGCGCTTAGAAACCTCTGGGTATTAAGCGCGTTATACACAGCCAATTACAATTATAACTCCTTGCCATCTCTAATTGCCCATTATTTAAAGGCAGCAGAATTGTGCCTTTTGCCAATCAAAGGCCATGACATTTGCCATCTATGTGCTTAGAAACTGACAGTCAAGCTGCCCAATAGGTTTAGAGGTGAGTTTATTTCAAGCCCAAGCCCACAGGTCTGTGGTGTATGGTGCCAGGGTTTTCCAAAATGCATCTGACTCATGCAGGGAGGTGCTGAGCCTCCACCAGCTTCACTGAGAGATCAGCCAATCAAGAGATCAGGCAAGGAAATATCTAGTAAAGGAGGTGGGTCCAGGCTAATGGGGTTTATACTCACCTTGACCCTGTCTCTCTTTGCCTTGGCACTGAAAGTCTCCAGATGTGTTGGCCGATGACTGCCATGATCCCTCGCCATTGACTATACTCAATAGGTCTGATGGGAGTTTGGGGTTCAAGCATCTGTAGAGGGAATCTGTGAGGAGTGGCCAAAGGGAAGGCCATCAGCTGCACCCGGAGACCTTGACTAAGATCCAGTGAGTGCATTTTCCCCACAAAGTCTGCAGGTTCATGATGTCAAATTCAGAATGTCAGCCAATAAAAGGTGCATGCACCCCCTTTCTCTATCTCTGCAAATGCATTCTGGCTGTTGCCTTACATCAGAGCAAAGGTTCATAGATCTAACCCCAAAATCATTCCTGTCTGACCCTTCTCTTGCAGGCATTTAATGAGGTAGCTTGATGCATCGTTAACCCCTTGATCCAATCTAGTGAAGAGATCCGTCTATGGTTGTAGCAGAGATAACTTGTGATATTGTAAATACCTCATGTTTTTTAAAATACCACCAAAGTATGAGTTGGGCTCACATGGGATATTTACAGCATGGACTACAAAGGGAGTACTGCATAGGGTACAAATGGGTCATTTCCCCTATGCACTACTGTTGTGTTCCAGATACCGTAAATATCCAAACTCATATGCACATGGTATTTTACAAATAGAGGTTACTTAAGATGCCACAGATTTTCGCTGTTACCCCCACACCCATGAGGAGGCTCTGAAAAGCTGGGACTATCTTAAGCTGCTTTAAACAATCGGGAGAAAAAGCAACCGATACAAGGAGTCTGGTAACACCACAGACTGAAAAACCTGAAATAGCAGTGGGGCCAAATTGCCAACCCACCAAGAAATGTTCAAAGCTACACCCTGCCTTATGATGGTATCTCTGCCAGGGGCTCTGCTCAGTGTGGTCCCACTTTCCCAGATCTTAGAACTCAGACAATTGCCAAATTCATCTTAACTGAAGGGAATCTTGGTCCTTGAGTTGCAGAGACAGGGTCTAGGTTTCGTTGAACTTTCAAACAAAATCTTTTTTTTTAAATCACTTTTCATTACATTTTATCCATAGAAACACATTACCAGAGCATCCCTTTAATCCCCACCAGCCCCACCCTCCCAAACTCCCAACTGGTGCATGAACAGCTTCGGTGGATACATAGATTCATACTGAGCATGGATAAAAGAGAGAGCAGCCATGTGTGACAACATGCTGGAGGGGTCAAGCGATGATTGCGTGGGCAACCGCAGCAGGACTGTTCAAGCATAGGCGGGGCTGGGCCCATCTCTTCCACCCGACCATATCTATACATGTAGGTGCCCCCTGGGAGGGACCTGGTATTCATGCTTTGGCCTTTGACACTTGGACAAGCAGGCCTATTGATTTGCCTTCTTTTTCCCAGCTTCCACAAATGCTTCTCCTCCTGAGGTGCCTCCCCTTGGAGTTCCATTATCTGAGTCTGCCCCATGTTACTATAGGCTTCAGGTGTGGCTCGTGCTACCATCATCCTCTCATGGGTACGTGCCACCTCCATGTCCATGATTGTTTCATTTTTTGATGCCCTGCGCTTGGCTTCCGTGTCCACTCCATGGTTTCCACGTGACACAAAATCTGTCCCCTTGGTGTGGGTGGCGCATTTCACGACTGCTATGCCCACTGGGAGCTCTAGTGCTTTTTTCAACCTGTACAAGAAGGCTGCGTGTTGCACTGGCGTGCCGTCCGCTCAGAGTTAGCCCCTCCTTTTCCAGCGTGCTAAGCCTGCGTGCACGGTAGATGTCACACAGGCAGAGTCACTGTACACCGTTACTTCCTGGTCTGCATGATTCTCAATGGCGGGTATCAGTGCCACTAGTTCTGCAGCTTGAGCTGAATAGTGAGACAGTATTCACGCACTGACGAGTACTTGAAACTCCCCATTCGCCAAGTGTTTCACTACGACCACGCCCATGTACATTTGTCCGTCTTCTTGATCAGTTCTTGATAAACCGTCAATTAACACAATTTCACCAACCGCCAGGGCGTTTTCCTTTACCCTGGGGATTTCATCATATAATTCTTCATAATTCGCACAGTCGTGTATAGGTTCTCCTTCTGCGACTGGCTCAGCTATGAATGTAGTAGGGTTTACAGTTTTACATCAAACTATTTTGATCGATGGGTTGGAGATAATCATCTCATAGGCAGATGCTCTCTGTGATGTCAGCTTGCCCTTTGGCTTCTCTAGTATGGCGAATAATGAGTGCTCGACGTACAATGTCATGAAGCAGCCCATCACAATAGATGATGCCTTTTCAATGGCGAACACGGCAGCAGCTAGATTTTGTTCACATGGGAAGTGGCCCTTCATGACCGGGTCCAGACTCCTGCTGTTGTATGCTAGGGGCTTGTACCCCAGCGAGGTTCGCTGTGCGAGCACTGCTGTCATAAAATTGCCATCAGAGTGTGAGAACAGGTAGAATTCCTTTGAATGATTAGAAATCCCGAGAACTGGGGCCTTACAAATTGCCCCCTTAAGTTCTGCAAACCCTTTTTCCATTGCCTCAGTCCATTCGATTGTTTCCCTTGTCGCCTGGGCCTTTCTTAGGGTCTGAAGCAAGGGCTTGGTATACGAGCTGTAGTCGAAGACCCATGCTCTGACATAGTTGCACTGGCCTAAGAAGCGTTGCATTTGTTTTATCATGAGTGGTTTAGCCGTGTTCATGATAGCTTCAGCCTTTTCTGGGGTTACCTTTTTCCCTTCGTGAGAGATTAGCTGGCCTATGTATAGCACCTCTCGCTGACAGTATTGTAACTTTTCCTTATCAACTTTATATCCTTTCTCAGCCAGGATAGTCAGTAGCTGGACAGAGTCGCGCCTGCATTGTTCCTCAGTGATGCTGCAGATCAGAAAGTCATCCACATGCTGTAAAACAACACTGTCTACTGCAATATTGTTTAGGTCCAACTGCAGGACTCTGTTGAAAATGGATGGAGACTCACAGTACCCCTGTTGCAACCTTGTGCTTTTCAGGTGCATTTGTCTGAAAGTTAATGACGTCAGATCTTGAGAGTCATGGTACAACGGGATTGAGAAAAACACATTTTTCAAGTCAATCACTGTGAAATATTTTGCCTCATTTGGTATGTTGCACAGAATTGTGGATGGATTAGGGACTAGAGGAAATTCGGCTTGAAAGCAAGCGTCCCCAAAAGGCAGTACCCTCCCCGCAATGAGAATCAATAAAGGAAACACCCCAGGAGGGAATGAGACCACGGCAAAGTGCGGGTGAATGTAAAAGGTTTTTTATCTAGTCAAATAGGGCATGCAAAGGACTCTGCAAGCTCCGAGAGCGCTCTGTCCGACAATAGCAAATACAGTCTTATTTATTACAAAACCACGTCACGAGTCCTACACACTATAGGGGGCACATAGTCTTGGGGATTGGGTGGCGTCGACTAACAATAGGTGCAGCAGTGATGAGCAGCTCCAGGATTGGTGGAAATCAGCGTGGTGCCAACGTGGGGCGGATGGGTCAGCTGGGCTCAGCGGGGTGGGGCTGTCAGGCCAGGCGCTGTCAGTGTCGTTGATAGATGGCTGCCCTAACATTCTGTCCTTGTGGCCACGCACACACAACCACTCATCCGTTAGACGATTCCAGTTGTCCTGTAAATCCTACAATATGTTACTCTAAGAAATAATAGGATACTGGAGGAACAACATGCAATGTGGAGCTTTGCCAATACATCAGTGCACTGTTACTTTTGACCCGTTGACCAGGTGTCATAAAACTGGGGTGTTTGGTCTATGGGCACGAGGTGAGCTGCCCTGTCATTCTGTTCTTGTTAGATGTAGTGAAGAATTACTTTATTATATGTTAGTACAGAGTTGAATATCTATTCTCCAAGGCCCATTAACTTGGGGTGAGCTGGAGTACTACTGGATCAGTGAAGGTGCACCTTTGGCCCCTTGAGGCGGTGGGGTTTAGGACCAGAATGTAAATACTTCATTTGGCCGACCATGGCGGCCTCGGATATGGGGGAGGTGAATACTTGAAGCGCGTCCAACGGAATGAGGGGAGGTGAGGCTGTGTTGTCCGCGCACCAGCTAGCCCTGGCGGACCTTGGCGGGAGGAGGGGGAGACGGCCTTGAGTGTATGAGCAATTCTCTGTGCCTGGGCTGTACACTATACAGAACGAGGAGACGGTTAATAAAGTTCGTAATATTAGAGTGATTACACATTTCTAATGTCTATACTTTCATGTACTATTTCATGTACGACTATGAAAGTCTGGCAGTGTTTCATACATCACTGAACATCGGATGACTACATTTTAGCAATCACACACGGTAGCAGTTGGATAACACATGAGGTAGCATTAGGTTTGGTGGTGTACTCAGGAGCATAGAAGCAATACATTCAGAAGTGATAGTACATTTACATTCTTGTTCATGCATTTAAACGTGCCCCACTGTATGACACACAAATATTCTCGGTAATGCTTTTTCCGCCTTCCTTTGTACTTAGCAGCATTCGTTAGTTAGCACTAGGTGGTCTGTTTCAGGCCCTTTCATTGAGTCTTCAAGGCACATGGTATCTTACACGGGCTGAGGTCATTCTTACTTTACCAATACTTATGAACTTTTATCCCTTCCCCAACACTGGTGTTTATAATTAACATAGCAACCCTATGAATCGTTAGGCTTTGGTATGTGGTTAACACTTCATTTGGGGAACATCGACAGGGGTTCATACAAGGAGGGTATTGACACCATATATCTTAAATGTTAGGGGTTAGATGCTGGGTCGGGGCCTGTTCAATTGAGATGGTGTTTGTTATTTTTCAGGCTTGGACCGCTAGTCAGGTCACTTCGGGGACAATGATGTACTGCAGAAGGTAAATGATACAGTGTTTGTTCTGATATTTGTTCGTGTCTGGTTGCTCGTGAGAACGGGCCTTCAGCGGATCTACCATGGGGTGGAGGTGCCGGGGGAGGGCATGGCTCCCTGTGCACAGTGAGTGGGGGCCAAGCTGCAGCATTCGCAGGCAGGCTGTCTCGTTGGGGTTTAGGTCGCTATTATCTAAAATGGAGTCTTGATACTCTCAAAATGGAGTCCATGGTCTGTTACAGTGCAAATCGATTGGGCCTGTGTGTCGGTCAGCAGCCACCCCGTCACCTGAGCACAGGCAACAGGGGTGCCTCTGACGAACCACTGACCTTATGCAGGTGGAGTATGTCGGGGAGGGGGTCTCATGGACCTGTCCTTCCACACATTTCCCCCCTTTTGTTACTTAAGTAACGAATACTGTAACTCACCCAACCTCTGACACTCTTTTTCATTTGCAACAGCCCCATTCCCATGCCGGTGTGCCTTTTATTGGCATCCAGGCTCTACACACCCCCCGCAGGCTCTCCCCCCTCCTAGCATATTCATCTGGTGTGCAGGTCATGTATATATATCCCTCATTTCCTTCCAAGTCTACCCATACTTCTGTATACCACTCCCGTTCTTGGGGCTCCTTTATTGTGGTGTGATATAACCTATCTACTATGTCCCCATCATAATATAAAGGCACCATTCTCTACTTTGGTTCAGGGTCCTCACCTGTTTGCACTTGAGCTTCTTGCATGATCTGTGCGACTCCTCTAGTGTTGCCCATTGTCACCATCATCATTGCGCCATTAGGCACTGCATTTGAGCAACATCAAAGACCCAGCTGGAACACACACAGAAAATCAAAAATAAAAATACCATGCCAGGCATCAGCATTTTGACCGTCAATCCAAGCCATGATGGAACCCAGGAGAAAAGGTTGTCGAACCAGGTGCTGGCGTCTGCTCCACTTTCGTTTTTCATTTGTTCCCCCAGGTTGTGTACTGCTGCGATAACATGTGACAGTGTACCATTATCTGCGTCTTCAGAGGGTCCAAATGTGCAACATGCGCTCCCGATTTTTCGGCAAACACCACCGTCCATCGCCGTTAACAGGTCTAGGACGTACCTGTTCTGCATGGTCATTAACTGCAGGGCCCTTAGCTCCAACTTGATCATGTTAACCCCTTCTTCAGTGTCGTTAGCTAGCTGGATCAGCTCCCAACGTGTGATTTGGAGCCATTTTGCATTTGCCTGTGCCTGGATGCTTGGAACGAGTGAGGCGAAGAACGTTTCTGCAGAATTGAACAATCGATACTTGTCTGGAATCTGCGCCAGTAATTCTGAAGAGGCTTTGGATATGTAGTTGGATCATCTTCTCCGCCTTGATAATACCTCTTGCACATTTCCGGGGGACACGGCATACAGTTGTGGCTCTTCTGTTGGCAGGGTGTTTTGCTCACTGTGGGCATCTGGCACTCTTTTCCCCCCGTTGATATGGCTCTCCGGAATCACCATCAATGCTGAATGCAACATTGCCAAGGAGCATGTGCCCCTCCATGATTGCGGGAGGTGCAAATACGCCTGTTTGCCACAGACCCAGTAAGTGTCCATGAGCACTGCTGTTCCTTTCTTCATGTCTGGGATAGTGAGTGTCCGGTTACAGTTCTTATTTACACCCATTGAGTTTTTCCCTTCGCCATGGAAACTCAGATCATGTGATATTTCTTTCTGCAGTTTGAATGGTTTTTCTATGGCGGTCACGCAGGTCAGTTTCATGATGTGCTCCTTCCAAACTGGTGTGCACGTTTTTTCGATCCACTGTAGTTTTTCAGCCGCCAGTCCTCGCAGTGCTTCAGCTTTGCATGATATTGCTTCATCTTTCCATTTATTGTCCAAAAACAATGTCCCTTTAATCACAAAAAAGGTTCTTTCAAACATATCACTCCTTTGGCTCTTGAGTAACAGGTTTTCTCATTTTGAAGCATTTCAAAAGATACTTCATTTGCCTGAAAGGTGTTCTTGATTCTGCTCAGAGTGAGATGAAGGAGACACTGGGCATCTGGAAGAGGCAATTCTTTAGGAAACAGAACTTTAGGTGTACCCGAGGGGTGGGGGATCAGGTAACAGACATAACAACTCTTGTTAGTTGTCTGCTTTGCAGTGGAACTCATGTCTGCATACCATTTGTTTGACTGGTGTGGATGTCAGGGGTCTTCTATTGTGTCTAGACCCAGGCCAGAATATTTGTCATATTTTCTCCTCCCCACCTCCCTCTTCCTCCTACTGCTTCTAAGGTAGCTCTTTGCTTCTTGGGCTACATGTGACATTGGCCCCCCTCTCCCCGCACCCCCCTTTTCCCATTCATCATATAGAGACAGAAACCTCTCTGTGTTTCTTCATTCTCTTCCTTTCTGCCTATAGGTGGTCTAGTTTCCGCAGTTGGGGTCACTTCTGGTGAGGGCAGTGTGTCAGTAGTATCGTACAACCATGATATGACAGAAATGTTACGATCGTTTAGACTATAAACATTATATTCTGAGACATTTGAGAGTGGAGTTGGATTTATACTCGGGCTGCTATTGATGTCATTTGAGGGCTGCGCGTTGGCCGGGACTGTACCATAGCCCCATGCAAGCTGGAATCCGTTCCATATTAAGTAATCACCTTTTTGACCATCTTGGTTTCATTTCCCATGTTAGTTCCATTCCCTCCCCCCTCATTCATCTCGATAGAGATGAATGAAATGAACCAATAAGTAATAAGTCCAAACATCATTGCAAAGAATAAAACAGCACACACATACAGGCCACATTCATACGAATATCTACGTAAGTCAAATTCATTATTTACATTTCTAACTGCCCTAATGTTATTCGTTGCAGGCTGCCCGTTCGTTGCCATGGTTACTCCTATATGTTAAAACATAAAAGTGCATTAAGCATACTTAAACAGTTGAAATCTTCATTTTATTATATAGTAAAAGAGAGGTAAGGGAGGGGAGGGCATGATAAAGAGAGAGAGAAAGAGAGAGAGAGAGAGAGATTGAGGGAGAGAGAGAGAGAGATACATTTTATAATTGCAATTCAACCTTATTTACATTTTCATTTTATTTTTCATTTGACACAGAAACAATTTTCGTCAATGTACATTTTCTTGCTATCATTCTTTTACTCTGTACCCATGTTTAATATTGATCGTTTTGCTTTTCTCTTTACTGTGAGATCTCTGCTTTTGTCTGTGCTTCTTCTCGTTCCTCTCTGACACTGTCATATGCTTTACGTACGTCGGTCAAATGTATCCAATATCTCAAGCCCTTTACCTTCACCGCAGTCGGTGTGCAAAATATCACCTCATAAGGGACATGAAATCTTGGGGTATTCCATCTCTGTATGAAACTTCATACATAAATCATGTCTCCTGGCATTAACTGCCCTTGTGGGTTTTCCTCGACAAATGTTACTGCCTCATTCCCTTCTTCTCAAGTAAATGGTGGCGCAAGCTGCCTTGATATCATGCGGGCTGCTCTGGTGAGTTTTGTCAGATAGTCATTAAATTCTTCTCCTAGTATCGTGGCGCTTTTGTGCGCATCTGAATGTCTGCGGAGCGGGGAGTGTGCTGTATGCATGCGTCTTGCCATCACAATATCTCGTGCAGTGACAAATGGTGGTCCTTGCCAGGCTGATTTCTCTGCTCGACCAAGGTCAGAGGCAAACAATGCACCCAGTTCGTTTTGAGGGAAAAACACAATTTTGACAGCCTACCCTTCAGAAGGCCGTTGATCTTCTCAACCATGCCATTACTTTGTGGATGATAAATCGAGCATAGTTTATGCTTAATTCCTAACAGAGCTGTTACATCTTTAAAAAGTTCATTAACAAAATGTGTGCCATTATCAGAGCGAATAACGTCGCAAATTCCCCAGCGCAGGATAACTTCCCCCACTAAGAATTTTGCAGCGCATTTGGCATCGGGTCGTGCACATGGCTCTGATTCAACCCATCTGGAAATGGACAAACGACCACTATCATGTATCGTGCACCATTACACCTTTCTCCCATATCTGCATAATCAATATGCAGTTCTCTGAAGGGCCCTACTGGTTTGGGTATTGTTCCTCGCAGTGTCCTTAGGGTCATTCCTGAATTGTATATTTGACATGTCGTGCATTCCATTGCCATCTTAGATATATGTTCATGAAGGCCTGGTGCAAACCAGTCCTCTTGTATTTCTGCTGCAATGTGCTGTTTAGCATTGTGGGCTGGGAAGTGTAGTTGTTGGAATGCTATCTCCAAGAGTTTGAGTGGCATAACCACCTTCCTGGTGTCATTCTGATGCCACAAAAGATCTGTTGCCGATTGGCTACATCCCCTCTTTTCCTATATCTCTTTTTCTTCATCACTTGCCCCTTCCTGTAGCTCTAGTATTTGTGACACGGGCATGATGTTGTAGCCATCTGGGAGATCTTCCTCTACACATTGGTGTATTAGGTACTCACCTGTTCGCTCTTTTTCTAAATAGGAAGCTTCCTTGACGGCAACGTCCGCTGCTGCGTTTCCCAAAGAGATAACGTCTGTGTTAGACGTATGGGCCTGGCACTTAACTATGGCTACCATAGTGGGTTCTTTTAATGCTTCATTCAGTTCCTTCAGGAGCTCTGCATGTTGTACGGGTGACCCATCTGCTCTGTGGAACCCTCTCCGTCCCCACCTTGCTAAACTGCCATGTACTGTAGTGGTCATATAAGTTGAGTCTGTGTAAATATTGACTGCACACCCTTTCGCTGCACGTAATGCTTCAATGAGTGCTATAAGCTCTGCTGCTTGGGCTGAGTAATGGGATGGCAGGCGATGCTGTACTATCACTTCGTACTCACCATCTCCCAATCTCAGAACTGCCACCCCCACATGTTTTTCCCCCGTGTCTGGGTTTATTGATGCTGACCCATCTATGAAGAATACCTCTCCCTCGTTTAGGGTGTTTTCACTTACCACTGGGCCTTCCCCTTCCTCCCCCGTGCAAGTAGTACAGTCGTGTTGCTGCATGTCTTCCAGGGTGCATGGTTCTGTAATGAATCTTGCTGGATTTACTGTTTTACATCGGACGATGTGTATGTTTGTGCTGGACAAGATTATTTCATAAGCAGTTGCTCTTTGAGTTGTCAACGTGCTTTTTGATCTTTCCAATATAGCGACTAGGGAGTATTCCACAAATAGTGTCACAGAGCAGCCCATCACTATTGTTGCACTTTTTTCAATGGCGAATGCTGCAGCTGCGAGAGATTGCTCACAAGCGAAATGTCCTTGCATTACTGCGTCTAATGTGCCACTGTAGTAGGCAAGCGGCTTGTGCTCCAGGGATGTTTTTTGTGTCAGTACTGCTGTCATGAGGAAACCCTTACAGTGGGAGAACAGGTAAAATTTGCATTCATAATCTGGGTTTGCGAGACTGGCGCGCTCAAAAGCAGTTCCTTGAGTGAGGTGAATGCGTCACCCATTTCTGCTGACCATTGAATCTCTGTGTTCTCTCGTTGGGCCTCCTTGAGTGCCTGCAATAACGGTCTCGTGTATGCTGCGTATTCTAATATCCATGCTCGGCAGTAGTTACACATGCCGAGAAATATTTGCATTTCCTTAACTGTGTTTGGCCGTCTTACTGCTGTAATGGCAACTACTCTGTCTGGTATTATCTTCTTGCCGTCTTGTGAGATTAGCTGTCCTAAATATAACACTTCTCGTTGGCAGTACTGTAATTTTCCTCTGTCGACCTTGTAGACTTTGTGGGCTAGCAATGTCAAGAGAGCAGTGGAGTCTTTTCTGCAGTCTTCCTCATTCTTTGCGCAGATGAGTAAATCATCTACGTATTGAATAATTGTGCTCTCTGTTCATGGAGTATGCGGTTGAATATGCTGGGGCTCTCACAGTATCCCTGGGGTAACCTGCAATGTTCGTATCTCTTTCCTCCCAGTGTAAATTCTGTTAGATACCTGCACTCCTCTGCCAATGGGATGGAGAAGAAGGCATTTTTCAAATCCACTACTGTGAAGTGTGATGCTTCTTTGGGGATGCTGCACAGTATAGATGCTGGATTAGGGATCAAAGGGAACTCTTTTTGGATGACGTCATTAAGTGGGCATAGGTCTTGTATCATCCTCCATGCCCCACCTTTTGCTTTTTTGATTGGGTAAATGCAAGTGTTACATGGCGAATTTGAGGGTACTATTATTCCTTGGGCCAGTAATGCGCTGATTGTCTCTTTTATGCCTTCTTCTGCTTCTCGGGACAGGGGGTACTGTTTTACCCTTGGCAATATAGCTCCTGGTTTAAGTTTTATTTTAACTGGTGTCACACCATGCAATAATCCCACGTCATGGGGGCCTGTGGTCCACAAATTACTGGGCACTGATTTCATATCATTGTCAAAGAAGGAAGGTGGTGCCCCCACCACTGCAATCAGCTGTACTGGCACCTGCCTTTCTTGTATCATGATGTCACAGGGTATTGCTATCTCCATTATTATCTCACCGTCACTTTTGTAATCTGAGAAAAGGTCTTCAGCTGACAGGTCTCGCAATGCAATGTCGGCATTAATGCACAATACTGTGCGCAACTCACAACCGTGTATATCCATTGCAATTACGGCTATTCTTTTAGCTGAGATTTGAACTGCATGCAAATCTAGGGACATCACTGTTCCTGGCACAATCTATGGGCGTGCTATTGGTCGGAAGATGAACTCCGCGGGTACCCGCCATTCTAGGTTTTTCAACGCTTGAATAAACACATCAGGATCTACCGGTATGCTGCACACTTCTGGTGCTGTTGCTCGTCATGCAACACCAGCATTATGCGCATAGGACAGATCCCTGGGGTTGAACAAACTATCCCTCTCTCTGTGAAGGAGATAGTCATATTAAGCTTACTGAGAAGGTCCCTTCCGAGTAAGTTAATCGGGGACTGTTCGTAATACAGTAGGGGTGCCCTCACTGTCTTACCCCCCACGGTGACATCTAAATCTTCTGTGTAAGGAACTTCGACAACAGCCCCAGAGAACCCCTGTGTCTCCAATTTACGATTAGATAGCGGAAACCGGCCTTCACGTAAACATGATTTTTCAGCTCCCGAGTCCACCATAAATATGAACTGGTTATTCCCTATCTGCGCCCCTATCAATGGTTCCTCTGCTGCATTGTAGGTCATAGATAGAACAGGACACGCAAGTGCTCCCTGTGGGCTGTCCTATGCTGGATGTCTCATGTTCCCCCTTGACTGAAGACATTCCCTGATACCACCGCCACTCCGCCATACGGAGCAGGTGCACTGTTAGCAGTCGTGGCGAAGGGGTTACCTTGTGTGTATTGCATATGATCGCGGCTTTGTGGATGTTGTTGTATATTATGAGGAGGTTCTCTTTGCTGCTCTACATACCCCTGCTCAGGCTGTCCTTGCACCCCTCCCATGGGTAACCCACTGGGGTTTCCCGGGTGAGGGTGACCATACTGTTGGTCATCTTGGTACACATTATTTGGTCTGTTTCTGCATTCTCGTGAGAAATGTCCCCACCTACCACAATTCCAACAGTTCCCTTGTCCCCCCTAGGACGCTCTCTTCCATACCCGCCATTTCCTCCATATCCTTGACCATCCCCTCTGCGGCCCCTGTACCCACCTCATCCTCCGCGGGGGGCCCACACTTGCCACTGCGGTCCTCCATATTGCTCCTGTCCATTCCACTGCGGCTGCCCATTGCCTGCCAATTTGCTGTCATCCTCCCTTGTATCGCTACCAGCCCCTCCTCCTCTTCCCCCTCCCTGTCTTGGGGGAGTGCTGCTACAGCTGCAGCGACCTTCACCAGCTTTGTTTGTACTAACTTGGCCTCATCCGCCAACGTTTTTGGGGAACTTCTTTTTCCCTCTCCTTTATTCTTTTGCAGTGGTGCACTATTATGCTTTGTATTTCCGGCCATCCCTTTGCCTCGATTCCAGCTATTTTGTCAAGTGCTTTCTGTACCTCCTTTGGGAGCCCTCTCTTTATTATAAAGTAAAATAGGGATGTTGACTGGTCCCAGGGCGTGCCCGTCTCGGCTCTCCACATCTCCTGCACCCGAAAAATGAAATCCATAGCATCCTCCCCATCATTCATTGTACACTGCATTACTGACTGTAAATCTGGCGTATCTGGAAATGTTTCCCTTAGTGCATCCCATACCCACGCGCGCACTGTGTTAAAAGATGCTCCATCATGGTGATCACAATCCAACGTTACTCCCGGGAAGCCAACTTTTGCCCACACTCTATCTGCCTGATCACCTACTGCCGCCACTAGCAAGCTTTTAACATCACCTACTGCCAGTGGCACTCCCGCGGTATGTTTCCCAAATGCATATATCCACTTACTTGCCTCCCCTGATAGCGGGGGCAATGATTTTAACAAATTGGCTTTATCCATCTGGGCCCAGGGTATGTAATTTGGCCTCACACCCCCCCTATGTATCAATGGGAGTTGTAATTTGCTCTTTGTCGTTCTGCCAGTACTCACCTTCAATTCTTTCTTTCCTAACGTGGCCATTCTTCCCATTCTATTCCTTAACCTTCCTGTCCATTCTTCTTCCATTGTCCTTCCCAGGGGTGTTTCCTCTCCTCTACCTGATCTTCCTCCCATCGCCACACCCAACCTCCCATTTTCCTGTTCCTCATCCTCAATATCGCACCACAGTTCTTCCATTCCCCCAGGAGCCATTCCGTCTTCACCTGTGTTTTCTTCCATCTCCTGTGGCCCCAGTTCTATTATTCGAGTTGGCTCTTCCTGAATCCTGAACAGTATTTCCCCTTTCTTCCACCCTTCTTCAGATGACCTGTCGAGTGCCTGTGCTCTAGGCGTTTGTTCAGTTCTAGCAACACTTGTTCCACTCTGCTCACATATATTTCTTATTCTAGATAACTAATCTCTTGCCATTGAGAGCCTAGAATCTAGGTCCTCTGTTAACTTCTCAATATCTACTGCGGGGGTGTTTACCTGTCCACGCTGTCTGGGGCACTCATATGGTGGCGGTGCAGTTGGTCGTGGGATGGCTGTGGGGGCTGCGGTGGGCACATATGTGGGATCACTATAACCTTCTGCCGGCACTGGTTTATTTAGGAGGGGGTACAATCGTGTTAACTCTAATGATCCTTCTTTTCCTATGTCCTCCTTTCCATTTTCATGTGCGGTTAGGGGAGTGTCAACAGTGGAGGGCAGGTTAGGTACTGACTCTTTCTTTTTGAGTGGAGGCACTTCCTCAAATAATCTCCATAAGTCTAATATTTCTCTTCTATTATGAAACTGTTTTCCTTTGTATTTCATGAATATACATGTGGCTACCATATCTAGGACACTTTTATCAAATAATCCCCCTTCTGGCCATACTTGGGGTAGTGCTTCTCCCTTTAATTCTGTTACCCACTGGTCGTGATACTTTTTTATGTGTTCTGCATAACCAGGTAGATTTTTACAAATGTGGGCCAGGGGTGTCTCCGCCCCCATATTATACTCTCAGTGTTTACCTTTCTGTACTATTTTGTGTCTAACACTGTTGCTTATAGGTGTGTGTGTGTGTGACCCTTATCTTGAACAATTCTTGGACATATACAAAAAGTACTTGCTCACAATATTACTACCTTCAGATCTTACCGGGTCACACTTACAATGACCAAACCATAGAGCTACGCAATGTCATCAATTCAACATTATCTCTTTACAACTCTTTGAAACCTTGTTAACTTAGCATGTGCAGTATGGGACAGATGTTCAACATACTTTTAACATACAACACATAACATTTACCCCTCCCCTTTTTCCTTGCCCTGTACTTCTCTCCCTGATAACGCCCCCTTACCCTAGATCATCATTTGCTCCTACATCTTTTAAAAGTTTTTATCTTTTGTTCACCACTGAAGTACCCTGACTGAAGTAGAAGAAGAAAGAAAATAGCAGTTTCTAACATATACACCTTGTCTCCCTCTTCTCAGACACCTTTATTTTATTCTCCACTGTTCACTTATTCCCAGTACTAGTTGAGATAGCACTATGCGGCGCCACCTTCTACCCCTTGCAGAGCTAGGTTCACGTCTGTATTTTCCCTTATTTCACCTTTTTTGTCCTTGTGGCCATATGCAGAGAAAGTAAAGTAAATATAAGTAGCATTAATAGTTGAAAGTACCCCTTAAATGACCTCATATAATCTGGCTTCCTTCCCCTTCACCTTTTATAATCACTCTCACTTAATACTCACGTGCCCGTCTTGATTCGAGATTCTCCGGACTGGGTCCGTCCAGGCGGCGCTGCCTCACACTCAATGGCCGCCCCCCGGCTCTGGCGAGTGATACTAAAGGGGGTTTTTGGAGCGGGACCCCGTACCCTTTGGCCTATTCCGTGCACACGTCTAAGCGTACCAGTTGCCGTAGGCGGGCAGCTCTCTTGAGTGGGCGCACCGTGCGTCTCCACTGCCGCCCGGAATTTCTCGTGCCAGAGGGGACGATGAAAGAATTAATCACGCCTTCGGGGTCACCACTGAAAGCAAGCGTCGCCCAAAAGGTAGTACCCTCCCCGCAATGAGAGGTAATAAAGGACACACCCCAGGAGGGAATGAGACCACGGCAAAGTGCAGGTGAATGTAAAGGGTTTTTTTATCTAGTCAAATAGGGCATGCAAAGGACTCTGCAAGCTCCGAGAGTGCTCTGTCCGACAATAGCAAAGACAGTCTTATTTATTACAAAACAACGTCACGAGTCCTACACACTATAGGGGACACATAGTCTTGGGGATTGGGTGGCGTCGACTCACTATAGGCGCAGCAGTGATGAGCAGTTCCAGGATTGGTGGACATCAGCAGGGTGCGGATGGGTCAGCTGGGCTCATCGGGGTGGGGCTGCCAGGCCAGACGCAGTCAGTGTCATTGATAGATGGCTGCCCTACCATTCTGCCCTTGTGGCCACGCACACACAAACACTCATCCGTTAGACGATTCCAGTTGTCCTGTAAATCCTACAATATGTTACTCTAAGAAATAATAGGACACCGGAGGAACAACATGCAATGTGGAGCTTCGACAATACATCAGTGCACTGTTATTTTTGACCCGTTGACCGTGTGTCAAAAAACTGGGGTGTTTGGTCTGAGGGCCCGAGTTGAGCTGCCCTGTCATTCTGTTCTTGTTAGATGTAGTGAAGAATTACTTTATTATATGTTAGTACAGAGTTGAATATCTATTCTCCAAGGCCCAGTAACTTGGGATGAGCTGGAGAACTACTGGATCAGTGAAGGTGGACCTTAGGCCCCTTGAGTCGGTGGGGTGTAGGACCAGGTTGTAAATACTTCATTTGGCCGACCATGGCGACCTCGGATATGGGGGAGGTGAATACTTGAAGCGAGTCCAACGGAATGAGGGGAGGTGAGGCTGTGCTGCCCGCACACCAGCTAGACCTGGCGGACCTTGGTGGGAGGAGGGGGAGACGGCCTTGAGTGTATGAGCAATTCTCTGTGCCTGGGCTGCACACTATACAGAACGAGGAGACGGTTAATAAAGTTCGTAATATTAGAGTGATTACACATTTCTAATGTCTATACATTACTATTTCATATATGACTATGAAAGTCTGGCAGTGTTTCATACATCACTGAACATCGGATGACTACATTTTAGCAATCACACACGGTAGCAGTTGGATAACACATGAGGTAGCATTAGGTTTGGTGGTGTACTCAGGAGCATAGAAGCAATACATTCAGAAGTGATAGTACATTTACATTCTTGTTCATGCATTTAAACGTGCCCCACTGTATGACACACAAATATTCTCGGTAATGCTTTTTCCGCCTTCCTTTGTACTTAGCAGCATTCGTTAGTTAGCACTAGGTGGTCTGTTTCAGGCCCTTTCATTGAGTCTTCAAGGCACATGGTATCTTACACGGGCTGAGGTCATTCTTACTTTACCAATACTTATGAACTTTTATCCCTTCCCCAACACTGGTGTTTATAATTAACATAGCAACCCTATGAATCGTTAGGCTTTGGTATGTGGTTAACACTTCATTTGGGGAACATCGCCAGGGGTTCATACGAGGAGGCTATTGACACCATATATCTTAAATGTTAGGGGTTAGATGCTGGGTCGGGGCCTGTTCACTTGAGATGGTGTTAGTTATTTTCCAGGTTTGGACCGCTAGTCAGGTCACTTCGGGGACAGTGATGTACTGCGGAAGGTAAATGATACAGGGCCTCATTATAACTCAGGCGTTAAGGGTTAACGCCCTCGTTAACCCTTAACGCCTGATTCCAATTTTAACGGCTGCTTTTAGCAGGCGTTAAAATCCATGGCGCTAAACCGCCTTGGTGCTAATTACGGCACCGTAATTTACGGTGCCGTAATTAGCGCCTTCCCCACTCCCATTATGCCCTATGGGGCAAAAATGGGAATGGGGAAGGGTAAATGGGAAATGGGGATTTACCGCCCCACTCACCTTGGAATGGGGCGGTAAATCCACCATACACCATGGTGGTAAAGTTGGTATACTTACCGCCTGGGTCATAATGACCCCAACAGTGTTTGTTCTGATATTTGTTTGTTTCTGGTTGTTCATGAGAACGGGCCTTCAGCGGATCTACCATGGGGTGGAGGCGCCGTGGGAGGGCATGGCTCCCTGTGCACAGTGAGTTGGGGCCAAGCTGCAGCATTCGCAGGCAGGCTGTCTTATTGGGGTTTAGGTCGCTATTATATAAAATGGAGTCTTGACGCTCTCAAAATGGAGTCCATGGTCTGTTACAGTGCAAAGGTGACAGGGGTGCCTATGTCGAGCCACGGACCTTACGCAGGTGGGGTATGTCGGGGAGGGGGTCTCATGGACCTGTCCTCCCACACAGGCTTCAACTATATATCGTTTAATGCTCGTAAATCTTGGATTAAATGCCAAATCCCTCCCTTTGATTTCTTGACAGGGTAAATCACTGTGTTGCAAGGTGATTCTGATGCCACTAGAATGCCCTGCTCCATCATGGCGGAAATTGTCTTCGCAATTCCTTCATCTGCCTCCCTGGACATAGGATATTGTCATGCTCTTGGTAAAATTGCTCCTGGTTTCAGTTTAATTTTCACTTCACCTGCCCCCTTCAGAAGGCCTATGTCATAGGGCCCTGTAGTCCATACCGCGGCAGGCACTTGGGCCATGTCGTCATCAAAGTATTCTGTACGTATCAACGCCAACATCATTCTCTGTGGCACCTCCCGTTTGATCATTTTTTACCCAAAATATGAGACTTCCTTTCACCCTCATCTGTTCCAGGTCAGGGTGTTCTTCGAACAGATCGTCATCGGTGACGTCAGTCACTCGATACCCTTCTTCAATGGCGATAATCGCACACCATTGTCTGCCTTCGTCATCATATCCTTCGACCAATGCCACTTTCCCTAGCACAGCGGCAGATTGTATCATTAAGGGAAATACTTGTCCCTCCTCTTCATGCATAGGTATTCTGGGTCTGAATAGAAACTCATCAGGTATCCTCATAGTTCTATCTGCGAGGCCTGAAAATCTTGCCATGAGCACCCGCACCTCATATGCAAAGACTTCTGGCTCTAACGGTATAGCTCTCATGGCTATGCGCCCTGAGTATGCTCTGATCATTTTGCACACGTTTGAATAATGCATTCCTGGAGTGGAGCACACTATACCGTTCTCGGTAAACGAGATTGTCATATTCAATTTAGTCATTAAGTCCCGACCCAGGATGTTTACTGGGGTCTGACGTGAGTATAATAAGGGTACATTCATTTTGCGCTCTCCCACAGAGACTGGGAGGGGTCTGTAAAGGGAACACTACTGTGAGCTCCCGTGAAACTCTGAGTATCTATGGCCTCGCCGGACAAGGACAACTTGCCTTCTGGTATGCACGAGTGCGTCGCACCCGTGTCAACTAAGAAGAAATATTCATTACCCTCTATGACGACATTCACCCTAGGTTCCCTATTAGGGTCTGGTGTCGCTGATAGGATAGAACACATCAGAGTCTCCTGTGAGCTGTCTGTTTTTATATATAAGTTCGACCCACTGTATATTTGCTGATTTCCCCCATCCCCAGGGTTGACTCCCACTCCGGTGCTAGTGCCCTGTGACATTTGCGGTGGTGTCTGCTGGGATTGTCCCTGCGGTACGTTCCCCATGTGCGGGGGTTGA
This sequence comes from Ambystoma mexicanum, assembly GCF_040938575.1. Lineage (NCBI taxonomy): Eukaryota > Metazoa > Chordata > Amphibia > Caudata > Ambystomatidae > Ambystoma > Ambystoma mexicanum. The sequence continues at coordinate 51,508,752 of NC_090932.1, forward strand.
ACCACTTGCTGTGCACCTTGTGGCAAGCCTGACGCCTGCTGCTGCACTGTGTGATTTTGTGCACTGCCCTGCTGCGGGACGGCAGGTTGATTCCCTATGCCTGCCCCCATCCCCTGGCTATTTTGCCACATGCATTGGCTTCTGCACACACGCGCCACATGTCCTGTCATTCCACACAGCCAACACACTGGCGGTGGTCGGGCCATCTGTCCATCTGGCATAGATGGACTGCCCATCTGTGCGTTCTGAAAGCCACTTTGATTATTCTGAAAGCCTCCCTGGTTACCTCGAAACCCACCCTGATTACTCTGCCATCCTCTTCCTCCAAAACCCCTTCCCCTCGGGTAAAATCCTGTGCTACCTTGGTTATTCTGCTCTGGGTTAGTCCTCTGCTGTGCGTGTGGTTCAGCTGGGCTTGTCAGCATGGCTCCCTTGAGAGCATACTTTGAGAGTTTCTTTTGCATCAGCTTCGCCTCCTCCCCTCACGGGTTGCTTCTTTTTTCCGATTCTTTTCTTGCAGCAATCCACAGTAATGTGCAATTGTCAACTTTATTTCAGCCCATGGTTTAGCCTCTATTGCTACTAATTTCTTGAGCTGTTTTTGCACTGGCTCAGGCAACCCTTGGCATAATATATGGTAGAATACAGGGATAGATTTCGTCCAAGACTTATGCATTTCGAGCACCCACGCGGCTTGAAAGTTTTGTATATAAATCAATGGATCCTCTGACTCTTTCATTTTCCGAGTCATTATAGCGCCCATATCAGACGTGTCTCGGTATAGCATTCGCAGCGCTTTCCATACTGCTGCTCTACAGTTATTTAATGGCACTCCATCATGGGAGGTGTTGGTCAGGGTTACCCTGGGGTAGCCTGCCTGTTTCCATACATCATCTGCTCTCTCGCCAATTATGGCAATTAGGAGACCTTTAATGTCCCCTATAGCTAGGGTGACACCCCCCATCATTTTCTCTAATTCATGTATCCACTTCCCAGCTCCCGATGTCAGCATTAGAAGCTTATTTTTTAAGTTCTCTCAGTCCATGTGTGGCCATGGAATATATTGTGGTCTTGCTCCCCCTTTTTCTAGTAGCGGTAATTGTAATACGCAGTCTTCCTTTTCTTTCCCCATAGCTCTCTGGTCTATTGGGGTGGCATTTCCACCTTGCCGTCTCCCTGGCAATGCCCTTAATCTATCTGCATAGGCAGGTGGTGACACCCCCCTCTGACCGTGGGGTGTTCCTTCATGTCGGCCGGACTACGCAGCAGACTTCGGTGCCCTACTTGTGGACCCACTAGCATCTGACCATCATACCCCTCGGTCCCCTGGGGACCGTTTTTCGCACCGTCTCCCTTCCTCTTGTGCCATATCCTCCATTTCCCCACTGGAGTCTAACTTTGAATACTCCCAGTTTACACAACTCCTTGTATCTTCTTCGTTCCGCCCAATCTCCAGCCTGTCTAGGGACAGTCCCCTGCTCTCACTACTTCGAGTGACATCCTCATATAGCTGAGTGCTCTCCAAGCACTCATCTTCCCTTCCCCCATCGGATGTCTGTTCTAGCCCCATCTTATCGTATATTTTATCAATCGCTTCCCCGATGCTTCTGGTGTTGAAGTCATCTCCAATATTTGTCCCACTTGCACCTTGCATCGAGTCGCACGCAGGAAAGAATTCTTCTACGTCTTCCCATTCTACAACAGGATTGGTTTTTTTAACTTCCCGCTCCAGATATTCAAGATCCCGTGCCCTCTGTCTGCGCTTTCGTTCTGTATCCTGGTCTATTTCCTTGCACTTCCTCGCTTCTTCTCTAGCTTTGTCTACTTTCCTCATTCTTTCGTTTCTACATTCCTTTGCCCTTCTAATTTCCTCCTCTTCTCGACTCTTCGCTCTCTTCTCATGTACCCTTTGCTCTTCTTCCATCCTTTGCTTAGTCCGTCTGTACCGGTCGTAGGCTACCTCTTGTCTGCGATCGAGCTGTTTCTCTTGCTCTTCACGATATAGTTGTTCTCGCCTTAGCCTATCTTTCTTTCTTGTCCTTTCATCCCTTACTTCCATCTCTTTCTCTCTCTCTCTCCTTTGTGTCTCATCAGACCTCTCCCTTGGCCTCATATCATCACTTCCTTTTCCATCCAACTTCTGTAATATCTGACCTCCCATCCATTTGTCTTTCACGAATGCTATCTCATCAACTCTACCTTCCTTTCCCTTACATTTATTTCCCTCTTTCTCCTTATCTGGAGGTGCACAACTCTGGGCCCAATCTTTTCCTTCATCTTCGCATCCCTCTTTGTCCCTTGAGACCACGGAGGTGATATTGTTTTCCTGTTCCTCTCCCTTATTATCGTCACTACTGTACGTAGGCGATTCATATGCAGGGTTGCTATACCCCGTGGCTGCCTTAAGTTCTCTTAGTGGGTAAAGCCCCTCTGTTTTACTCCCTTCAATGACTGGCTCAGGTGGGGCTGGTGGCACGGTAGGCGTCTCACCCCCTCCATGCATACATTTAGTATCCAGTCTGTGGGTGGTTCTTCCACCTTTGTTTCTTCAAACATTTTCCACAATTCTAGAACAGCAAGAGGTTTCTCTAGCTTCTTGCCTGAATATGTGGCGTGTAGGAAGGTTGTCATATGCTTTAAAACAGCCTTAGAAAGGGACCCATTCTGTGGCCAAGGCATGAACTTTTTTGTGGGCGGTACCCTTAACCCACTCTGTGTTATACTTCTTCAGTTTTGGTGCATGCTTGGGTAGCTGCTTGCACAAATGTGCAAGTGGAGTAAATTCCTCCATTTTGATTTCGTCACCAACAATGTTTATACAGTATTTTATCCTTCCAATAGTATGAGCATGCACCAAATACGCAAGCTCCGATCCAATCTTTTCCTGCCAAAATTTTATAATATCAATTTGGCCAGAAAACTATCAATTCATTGGCGATTCCCTCTTAGTTACAGAATCGCGTAAAGCCAAATTACATTTCACACAATCAACAATACAATTATTTTACATTCAACGTACACCAAAACACATATGACAGACACTTGACAGACTAGGCAGATACCAGCTGGTCATACATATACCTGCCTTCTAATCAATACCCCTTCATTTAGTTTAAACAAACTCCTTTGATGCGTCTTTAAACGTCACTGTAGTCTATTTGTTCCTTATTATATGGGCTATGAGTTCACGTTTCTTCTGACCGCTGTATTAAAGCGCAGGAACAAGGCAAATCCTTAGGATTTTATCTCAAGTACCCCCCTGGTAATCCTTCCTTTTTATCTCAGGTGTCCCCCTGGTACTCCTTGTTTTTCTCTCAGGTGTCCCCCCGGTATCCCTTGTTTTTCTCTCGGGTGTCCCCCCAGTATCCACTCGTTATCTCTTATGCTCGAGTCATTACCCCCTATATATACAGTCTTCTCTACCTCTATGTTAATTTTTTCTCCGCCACCCACCGTTACCTCTCCCTTACTTGCTCTAATGCCTACAAGACATTTGCAAAGTAGCGAGTTTGCTGTTTCACTCACCGATCGCATCTTTTCCTCTCTGGAGCTTCGGGATCACCGCCCCTTCCTCTTCCAGCCTTTGAAGGGTTTTCGTCCGATTGGCTGCCCGTGGGAATGAGAAGGGTTATGCTTGGAAGGCAGGTTCCTTCAGACCCACTGCAGTTTTTGAAGTTTTACTCTATCATTGTCCACGGGAAGCTTCACAGTCTACTCAGTCGGAATGGCGAAAGGTCTTGTGATATTGCCGAAGGCCCAGAGTTACTTTGTGTCGTCGGTCTAAGGTGTCTTAGTATTATATAATCAATAATTAATGGCCAAAACCATCCTCACGCTACCAAGTGTACAGAGGAGCGTGGTTTCACTGACGGGCCCATAGATCAGTGTGCACCCTCTAGTACTTGTAAGACAAGATAGCTGCACCATGTGAGGACTGGGGGTGCAGGATTCACTTACTCCAACACAACTCAATAATGAGGACTCAGTAGGTTGGCAAAGGGAAGTCTGTTTAATGACAAGTACATCAAACAGAGAAATAAATGGAAATCAGCAGCATTGTGATCACCTGTCTCGCTCCGACTTCCTCGAACTTCAGTTGAACAACAATTCTTATAGGCAATATTCGTCATCATTGACATCTAACTCTACAAAAACCCGACATGCAATATAATTGGTTAGGAAAGGTAACTTAAGTATAGGTGCTATATCTGTATATGCTATTAGAGCATGTGGATTGGAGAATTCTTATTGGGTGGGCGTTTACACCCAGCCCACTACATCACACGTGATTGACGTCACTACAAGTACAACGTCCTATTGGTTCTATTATCTATAGGACTCCAGATAACACGGTCCATTGTGATTGGGTAGGTTACACCACTAAACATAAATCCCCATTTTAATTAGCAGCATGCAGCATGGACACCCATGTGCCTGGTGTCCCATGTTTCACCCTGCTTCACTTCCATCAATCAGTATCTTAGGGCTGTGTGTCAATTAGTTGGCTGGGGATGGCCTTGAAACTGTAGCTTCTTATCAGGACAAGTTATGGCATCCTCGGGTCCTGGATGACATCAGGCAGTGGTACCTCTTCACGCCTGACTGGTCACGTGTTTGTTCACCATGAATCTGCTTCAGTTTCCAGCTTTTAGTGTATTTAATTCTGTTTCTGCCTCGCCACCTGCATGGGTCCCCCTTATCTTGACCTTCATGGGGCAGGCTGGTATGCTCTGAAGTTGGAGTCTTGTTAGCTGACGCTCTCCTCCATTTCTCTGGTTGACCTCGATTTCCTAGGCATGAGCCGCTCTTTGTTGAGTTTCGATTCCGCTCTTTCTCTTGCCTCTGGCTGGGTTCTGAAACTCAGCCTGTCAGGCCCCTGGCAACCTGGGTACATTTCTGCTTTTACAAAATGGAGTCGCACTTTTATAATGTGCCTTATTGAGGTAGATATATGGTTGGAGTTTGCCGCTCTAATCTTCTACTAAGCATTGCAAGCAGTATCAATATATTTAGCTTCTTGCCTTCCAAGCCTATTTACACACGTTTAACTGGTTGGTTGTTTCCATTTTGTCTCGTAGCAACTTTTCCTCACGCTTTAACATCGTCTATTTTCTGCGTCCATTACATATATTTTCCCAACTGCTCGCACTGGTGTACTATCTTCGATAGCCATTTTTGTTTGTTCGCGAGTCTGTTCAGGCTCTTATGTCTTTTCCACTGGTCTTCCATTAAGGCTCTTTGGGTCTCTTCATGGACCGTCTGTAAGTACTCTTCATTACGTCTCAGCGGCTGGTACGGCTGTCTGATAGGGTACTGTGCTGCCCAGGGTTGTCTGGTTATGGGCGCTTCAACAGGTATGGATCTTCTGATGTATACTGGGCAGAGTCCCAGTGCAGCTCTTTGTTGGTTCATTTGCTCCTCATACGTCACATACCTTGTCGAGTATGCTCCTGGTACCTCGAAATGAGGGTATGGGGTGCAGGCCATGTCTGGGACCTCCTCTACAAGACTAATGATGCAGTTGCTTGCATATCTGTGTACCCCTCACCCACTAGCCAGTGGCAGTGAGTTGTCGGTCTGAAGATGTTTTTCTTGTAAACAGAGTACATTAACCCCATGCAGATTAGCATGGTTGATCACCATGCAAAATGTCTTGTTGTTGGTGACACCTTTGATGTTCCAGGTCATAGGGCCTCATTACGACCCGTGCGGAATGGGTTAATGGGTTCCGCTAATGAATGCGGACCCGTTAACACCATTCCGCACGATTATGAGGTCCCCTCGCGGGACACGGTAAAGACGCCTGGCAAAACCAGGTGTACTTACCGGGTCCCGCGAGGGGACCAGGGAGCTAACAACGGGCCGGTCGTAATCGGCCCGTTGTTAGCTCCCTCTCCCAGTCTCATTGAGCCCTATGGGGGCTCAAACGGGAATGGGGAAGGTCCAGGCCCGGGTTCCCTGAGGGAGGAATTACAGGGCCCTCCGAACTCGGAATGGCCCGGTAATTCCCCATTCAGGGAATCCGGTAAAGGAGCCCGGTTTGGCGGCAGCCATGGAGCTAATAGCTCCATGGCTGCCGCCAAACTCGTAATGAGGCCCATAACGTTTATTAGGTCATCTCCCATGGTCACTAATCTTAGGGATTAGGAATAAGACATTGCAGAATGACAGTAACAACCTGGCTGGGTACCGTCCCCAGCAAATTACACATCTGTTACCCTTATGAATCTGTATGGTTAATCTTCGATTGTGTAGGCACAGTAAATATAGAACAACCCTTCCCACCCGCAACTCATGCCAGAAACACCAACATACTGGCTTAATACCCATCCCAAATAAAATAAAACACATCACCAACAAGAAGCTGTGGCTGTGCCAATAGGGTACTGGACGTGACAGTATTGCTCTCTCAGCTCTGCGGCAGCTCCAGTTTTGCACTAACGGGGCATCAGACTATCCCTATGCAGTTTTGGGGACAGGGCTGTTCAATCGTATAGCTGGAGAATGGACATGTGTGTACATCAAATGTTAGGGTCCCTTTGGGTCTCAGGAGAGTCAGGTAGCTCGGACTCAAAGCAGTCTGCCGATGCAGGGGTGGTGAATAACCAGGTCTTTCCAATGTGGACTATGCCGAGTTTAGCAGGAAAAAGCATAGCGTACCGGATGTTCTTCTTTCTGAGCTTGTTTTTTACTGCCTGAAATTTCTTCCTTTGCTTCTGACCTGTGGACTGATATCTGTAAACAGTCGGACGGTGGAGGAGCTGAAACGGAGTTCCCCCTTGTCACATGCAGCTCTTAGAAGGATATCTCTGTCTCTGTAATTTAGTATTCTGCAGATAATGGGTATTTGTATTTGTATTTGTATTTATTTATTTATATTGCGCAGCCTGCCCAGGGGCATCAGGGCGCATGTTTGTGAAGATTACAGAAGGCACTTACAATTTGCATAATAAATAAGCATACAAGAACGGTACATCTATACAAAGAAAGAAAAACAGGATTTTACAGGTTGTCACAGTATATACAAAGGGGATCGAGGTCGCAGATCATACGATGTATGTTTACCAGGGGGTGGCCAAATCTTCATCTTGCTCATAAAGCCATTGTTTAGTTCTCTGATTGAAGGAGTGGAGGGAGGGGATATTCCTGAGACCATTAGGTAGAGAGTTCCAGAGCTTTGCTGCCAGGACCGGGAAGCTTGCGCCTCTGGCCGTCTGAAGCTTAAAGCTAGGAATAATTAGCGCGTGTGCATGTGCAGATCTTAGAGGTCTGTGGGCTGTGTGTTGTGTAAAGCGCTCTGACAAGTAGGCTGGTGCTGCGTTGTTCTGTGCTTTGTAGCTTAAAATAAGGGTCTTGGCGGCAATACGCTGTGGGCTAGAGAGCCATCGTAAGTTACGTCTAGTGGATGAGATGTGGGCGCGCCTAGGTATGTTAAGAGCAGCCCTAATGGCGTTATTCTGGGTGACTTGAAGTTTGTCGATGTTTCTTTGACTCGTTCCAAGGTAGAGGGCATTGCAGTAGTCAATTTTAGATAAAATGAGGGTTCTGGCAAGGATCAGACAGTTGTCCATAGTTAGGAAGGGACGGCAAGCAGTGATTAGTTTGCATGTGTAAGCAGATGCTGAAACTACTGAATTGGTTTGTCTGGTGAGCGAGAGGGTGGAATCTAAATAGATTCCGAGTGTTTTAGTGACGTTGGTGACTTTAATGATGTTGCCATCAATATTGAATGTGTCATATTTGTTGTCAAGTTTAGCAAGTTTGGAGTGGGAGCCTAGGATGAGTAGCTCAGTTTTCTCATCGTTTAGGCAGAGACCGTGGTGGGCCATCCACGCCTGGATGATTGTTTAAACTTCATTAAGAGCTTTGGCATCAGTTACGTAGTCACCAGTGATAGGGATGAGTATCTGGGTGTCATCTGCATAATTTGTGTAGGTGACACCCAGATGGTCAAGAATATAAAAGAGTGGTTTTGTAAAGACGTTATAGAGCGTGGGAGATACGCACGAGCCTTGTGGTACACCGCAAGGAACATGTGCTGGATCAGCTGCAGCAAGAGATGAGAACACTCTCATAGATCTGTTGACAAGGAATGAGCTGATCCAGGAGGTAGCCGCATCGGAAAAGTGGGCAGCCGTTTTGAGATGCTGGCAGAGGATTTGGTGGTCCACCAGATCAAAAGCGGCGGATAAATCTAGGAGGAGTAGGAGCGCTTGTTTGCCCTTGTCTTTCAAATCCTCAATTTGTGTTTTTAGATCTAATAGAGCTGTCTCTGTGCCGTGTCTCGGCCGGAAACCAGATTGCCTAAGTCCTAGTAAGTTGTTTTTATCAAGGTAGTCTTGAATTTGGAGGTATGCAGCCCGGTCCAAGATTTTTAGAAGGTATGGTACCGTGGTGATGGGCCTATAGTTGGTAGGGATACTCGGGTCTAAGTTAGGTTTTTTGATTAAGGGGATTACCCAAGCATCCTTAATGTTATCTGGTACTATGCCAGATTTAAAGGAGGAGTTGATAAGTGAGGTGATAAAGGGGGCAAGCTCAGGCGCTGCTTCCTTTACAATTGGTGCTGGGCACGCATCGCCTTGACAATTGGATGGTTTTAGCTTCTTGATGATATTTTCCACTTCCCTAATGGTTAGTGGTGTGAAGCTGAAGGGTTTGAAGGAATGATTGTGGGATGAGACATTGGCGGGTTGGGAATTAACTGCTGAGTCAAGGAGATAGTTTTTTTTGTGTTGATTTTGGCTTGGAGAATGGTGATTTTGCTAAGTAGTGCTTTTTGAATGTTGGCGCACCATTCAGTGTCAGGAGTGTGTGTGTCAGGAGGGGCAGCTGGGGACTCTAATTCCTTGAGGATTTTAAAAAGTTCCTTAGTATTGGATTGAGCTTGTAGGATCCTGTTATTATAGACTTCTTTTTTAGCCGCTAATATGGCTTCTTTGTATGAAAGGGTGATGGTTAGAAGGTTGATTTTATTTGCAGGTGTAGGTGAGTTTCTCCAGAGGGACTCGGCTTTACGTTTGTCTTTCCAGAGTTGTCGTAAGTGTGGGGTGAACCAGGAATTAAGGTGGTTGCGTGGTTTTTCTTTGCAATGTTTAAGAGGGGCAATGGTGTCCAATGCTTTTAGCATAGCTCGATTGTAGGTGTCCACCAAGGCAGTGGGGTCTGCACAAGTTATGGAGATCGAGTTTAGTAGTGGGAGGATGAGTGGAAGTAGTTTATCAGTTGTGATATCCTTCTTGTTGCGCGTAAGTGTGGGTGGTGCAGTACAAGGTTTGTGCATAGGTGGGCAGGTATCGATGGAGAATGTTATTTTGTAATGGTCAGACCAAGCACAAGGTAGCACTGAAATTAGGTTTAGTGCGCAATTCATGTCTGAAACCCAGTCCAATGTGCGACCCTTGATATGGGTGGGTACATTGACATGCTGGGTTAGGCCAAAGTCGGATAGAATGTTGGCAAGGTCACATGCTTTAGTGTCGTTTGTGTCCAGATATCCTAGGTTAAGGTCTCCAAGTAGGATAATTTGGGATTTCGGCTTAGTGCTGGAAGCTAGGATGGAAGAGATGTCATCTATGAAAGTGGAAGTGGGGCCAGGTGGCCGATAGATGAGGTGCACTAGGGCGGTGTGATTAGGAGAGATTGGGAGTTTGATCGAGAGTAGTTCAGCTGAGGGCAACTGATGATTGTTGGCCACTCTTAGATTGAGAGAGCTCTTAAATATAAATGCTAATCCACCCCCCTTGGTTTGATTGTTGTCCCTATCGTACCTGATGATAGAGTAGCTATCGGGTATGGCGAGGGTCAGGGCGGGACCAGACGCTTCATGAAGCCAGGTTTCTGTGATAGCCAGAAAATCAAGGTTTTCAGTCACGATGAAGTCAGCGATGTCTAGCGCATGAGCAGGGACTGAGCGGGCGTTAATGAGCGCCCCTTTGAGTTTAGCTTGGTTGGGGATGTTGGCTGAGGAGGCCTCTACCGGTAATGGGACATCTAGGGTCTGGGTTGAGTGGTCAGGGTTGACCCTAATGTTTGTGTTCAAGTGGTAAGACCAGTGGTGACATCTGGTTGCTAATCTTAGGTTCCGAACTGAAGTGGGACAGGGTTTGCTCTGTTGGCTTGGTGATTGGCCATTAAATAAACATAGTGGTGTAGGTTCGTCAAAGATGCTGTTGTCTGAGTGATCAACAGTGGTATGGTTAGGTGGAGTGTTACCTAGAGTAGCGCTAATTTTAGTGCTATGGTCAGTGGTTGCACTGAGTGGGAAAGGAGGTAGGGAGGGTAAGAAAGGTGTAGGGCAGGGAATGGGGTGATGTCCAGGACAGGCGAGCTTTGCAAGTCCATTACTGAGAGGGATGAATGCATTACTGCTGCAGGGCGTGCAATCGGGCATGATACAGAAAGGGAGCATGATGAGAACTAGCCAGGCTGGCATAGTTCAGATAGTGATTTAGGTGGTAGCTGACTAGCAGCTATGGGCAACAGCACAATCAATGTGGTCTGTTGGTGACCACCTCAGATCAGTGTGGTCTATAGCGACCAGGGGGCACAGCACAGGTCAGTGTGGTCTGTGGCAGCCAGGGGGCACAACACAGAACAGCGTAAATAGTGCAGTCTATGGCAACCTTCGGGCACAATGCAGATGAATGTGCTCAATAGCGACCAAGGGGCATGACACAGATCAGCATAAACAGTGTAGTCTTAAAGCTACCATAAGGCACAATGCAATTCAGTGTGGTCTGCACAGCACAGAGCAGTATGGTCTGTAGCGAGCAAGGGCATGACACAGGTTAGCATGAACAGTGTAGTCTTAAAGCTACCATAAGGCACAATGCAACTCAGAGTGGTCTATAGCGACCAAGGCACAGCACAGAACAGTATGGTCTATAGCGACCAGGGCACAGCACAGATCAGTATGGTCTATAGCGACCAGGTCACAGCATAGATCAGTATGGTCTATAGGGAGCAAGAGCATGACACAGGTCAGCATATACAGTGTAGTTTAAAGCTACCATAAGGCACAATGCAACTCAGTGTGGTCTATAGCGACCAGGGCACAGCATAGATCAGTATGGTCTATAGCGAGCAAGGGCATGACACAGGTCAGCATATACAATGTAGTTTAAAGCTACCATAAGGCACAATGCAACTCAGTGTGGTCTATAGCGACTAAGGCACAGCACAGAACAGTATGGTCTATAGCGAGCAAGGGCATGACACAGGTCAGCATATACAGTGTAGTTTAAAGCTACCATAAGGTACAATGCAACTCAGTGTGGTCTATAGCGACCAGGGCACAGCATAGATCAGTATGGTCTATAGGGAGCAAGGGCATGACACAGGTCAGCATATACAGTGTAGTTTAAAGCTACCATAAGGCACAATGCAACTCAGTGTGGTCTATAGCGAACCAAAGGGCATGACACAGATCAGCATAAACAGTGCAGTCTGAAGCAATTATGGGGCACCATGCAGTCAGAGTGTCGAGACCAAGGTACATAAAACAGATTGAAAAGGTCTAATTGGGATAGGACCCAGAGCACATCAATGGAATTTGTTACCTTGAGGTGCAAGATAGCGCCATGTGCACCAGCTAGCGAAGTTAGAGTGTGGACATCAGTGTAGTAGCGTAAGGTGCAACGAGTCAGTGGTTACAAATTGAAGGCAACAGGTAGCGACAACACAATACTTCTTGCCCTCATAGATGCTTAGATACATACAGTGCAAAACAGTCTTACGCCCAAGTTTCACGGGGGTCGAGCAGGGGGTCTGGCTCATGGCGTGTACGGCTGTGGACAGGCTCGGGACAGGGAGCCTTCTTGCCTGTGCCTTACTGCCTGGGCCGGCGCTCGCCTGCCGGCGCAGCCTATTGGCTAGTGTAGCTGACGGTGACCAATCCGCTGGGAGCAGGCAGTTGGATGGGCTGGACTAGGGCTCATAGAGACTAACAGAAAGTGGCGAATTGCGTGGCGGCCATTTTAACCAGATAGGCTCCTCGTGGACATCAATGGAGATATACTCCAATTTTGGTAAAAGATGATCGAAAAACGTGCCGTGGCTGTATGCACTTGTGTGCAAATAAGGCAAAAAGCAAAGCCAGAGCGAAATGAGAGCTAATTTGATGAACTCTGTTGCGTCGTGAAGGGGCTTAAGGGCACATGAGATTTATGCCTCGAGCTTACCTTCCAGCTCGGACTGGAATCTTGTGTAGAGGCTGCTCCTGCAGCGCGGCGGGCGTCGAGGTAGCTCCTGCTCCATTGAGACTGTGCTGGATCAGAAGGCTCGGGACAGGGTCTCCCTGGTGCCCGGGGGGAGGGGAGGCTGGGGGCAAGAGATCGATGAGCCCTCTCGACAAGAAACATGGAGGATATCGGAGGTCGATCAATTATGTCCAGAAGGAGTTTCTCAACCAGGGGTGTTGCTAGGTCTGGAAAAGTTCAGAGGCTAAGCTAATGTCGGGACTTGGGGCTAGCTAGCATTTATGTTGTAGTGTGAAAACAGAAAAATAATATGAGGCCGGGAAGCCCAAAGGAAACACACCAAACACTGGTTACAAAGGAACATACAAAGTACTTTATTTTAAGGTCAAGCAGTGACAAAGTCAATGACAGATCGGATAGCTATCGGCCCTCAGTACAACACAACGAACTTCAACAGGGTTCGATGTATTCAGTGAGAGACTATACATTGGGACAATCAGGCTTATATAATATACTTTTCTCCAGCCTTTTGTCCAACCCCTTCGCGGGTTAACCATTCCATGAATGTATTACTGGTCTAGGGTCTCTGCCAGGTCAACTTTTAATATATTCATCAGTATGTGCATAGATCAGTTCCATTGATACAGGTAATCCATTTACAGACAGGTCAACAGAAGGACAAGGTCTCAGTTCACGACCCTAACAAGTGGCCTGTAGGCAAGTTATACATTAGCTGTACGGATGTCATGACCAGATTCTGTTCGGAATGTCATCGTCCGCCATTTTGATGTGCAGGGTGACTTTTACACAGCAAAGGAACCTAAAATGGCGGCTTGATTCAAGGTGGCGGCTTACATCAATTTCTAAGGTCAAGACCTTGCCGTAGAGAGTTATTCGCGTATAGTTTTAAGCAACTTGGCGTAGGCCAATATACATACAATTGTTACAATAGGAGGCATAATTTAATATCCAGTTTGACAAACCCTCCTTTTGCCCTATGCCAAGTGCTAAGACTACTTCTGATCTCCTTGCAAGTAACTCCATACGTCATCGTCCATACACCCTGAATCGCTGTCAGAGACATCTATGGGCATCAGGTTGTTCACTAAGATCTCTTTTAACACATACTCCTTGGAAGTTTTATCCGGGGCATATACTTTATGTCCTATCGTTCCTATCGCCTGAGCACAACATCCCCCTAGCATCGAACATATACTAGGCAGACATTGGCTAAAACAACAAAGGAATAGCAGAATTCCCAAAATAATCAGCAAGACTGAAAGCACCTTCCAACCCCAAGATTGAAAAAAATCCCAAAACCAAGCACTAAGACTCCAGTTCCCCTCGGGAACATGTACTTCTGAGCTAAGGACGTGCAGATTCTGAATTGCTTTGAAAATGGTTGGGCGGGAGTCTGGTACGAAAACACAGCAAGCGGACTCCACTAATTTACATACTCCACCACGTTCAGCCAGAATGACATCTAATGCCATCCGGTTCTGGAGTGCTACTAATCTTATCACTTTCTGCTCTAATGTCATGTTATAGAGTATATCTGTGGTCCGGTTGATGGTTCTCTCCAGTACTCTCGCTAGTCTCCTGATGTCTTCGGAATTTGCTATCTGCCCCCAAAATGGCACAACTGATTTTGCTATATCTCCCAGGATTTGTGTGGGGGTATCATCATTCTCGTCCCGCCGTGGACGAGCCTTTGAGACTTCCAAAGTGCTTGCTATGAACACCCCAGGTAACAGGATCCCTAAATAACAGGTTCCCTGCCAATCCCTGGGCAACCATGGAAATGCTACATTACCGCAAACGAAATAGACAGGTTCACCTATATACAAAGGTCTGTTTCCCCCAGTCAAATTTGCAACGTTGGCACAGCTTTTAAAATCTCCCATTGACCGGGTGCCCTTCCTCTGTATGCAGAAAGAAACTGAATCGGGGCTATGGTTAACAGAGTAAGAAGGAGGCACGGCATCCTTATTGCCTATCGGAGCCATTTTAAAGGAAACCAAAGATTGGAAAGGACGAGATAGTCTATCAGAAGGCCTAATTGAAGCAACGTTGAGTTTACTCCTATTTGCAAAAAGCGAGCATCCCAGGGGAGTCAGAACACGTTTTTCAAAACTATTCAAATTAGTTCCATCAAAATTCCCCGAGATGCTATCATTCCATCGGCCAAAGAACAGTGCTCTAAGAGAGGCATAACAAGCAGTCGTCAAAGGTAAGGGATGAATATACCAACCTAGCCCCTTATCCCCATGTTGCTATAAATGCGAGCAGACCCAACAATTGGTTTGTTAAAAATGGCATGTGTCGAATTCATAATCAACATCAAAGTATTGTTGTGATACTTCTGTCTATGCTGAGAGTCCCTAGGTGACAGAGTATGCAAATGTACAAAAGGAGTAAAAACAGTAGGTACAATTTCAGTTGGCAAAAGAGGCTCTAGAGGATAAATCTCCTCGACATACCAAAATCCTAAAGCAGTTACTATAAAAACCCCAATTATTATCATCAAAACACAGCAATAGGTTTTCGGGGCCCAGGCATATTGTTCATTGTCCAGGTTGGTCACCCTCTTATTTACAAGTCCAATATGAGCAGTAGGGTGGCAGGCATCGTAGTCTTCGGATGGAAATCCCAATGTTCGTTGCTGGCGACCCCCCCGGTCACGCGGCTTCTTAGTCTTTCCCCAACCCTAGCCAACAGAGTCCCCTTTCTCAAATTTTGGCCAAAAACAAGCCCTCGATGATCTTTTCCTTCTTTGAATGCACAGTCGAACCGTGCCGTAGGTCTATTTTCTCAGCCGAAGATTATATCTGGTGGTTACCGGTACTGTTTGATCCGGAAATAAGGTAACGTCACTTCCTGAGGGAAGCAACGTATCAGGGGCAACAGAAGTTGCAGAATTCGGAGCAATGGTTTCCGGAAATGACTTTTCCAAAGAGTGTGGAGACAAAATGGACGGTTCCCCAAGCCCCACGGGCTCAGAGAGATTCTCCGACTCACTCACAATGCTATTTGCTGCTTCAGGATCATCGATTGCAGCGTTAGCGAGGGGTTCTGCTTCTTCTGTAACGTGCGGCGTTGGGTGAGGAAGTTTCTTGACATGCGTCGCATGTATCCAATTCTTCTTTCCAGCCACCCGCACTGCCGTTTGGGTGACCAACAAAACCTGGAATGGTCCCCGCCAGCGAGGCGCGAGGCAAGAGGACCGCTCGTATGCTCTCACCAGGACCCAGCTTCCAGGCAGGATGTTGTGACCTGGGCCCTCGTAGCGTACAGGTAAAGCTGATCGTACCTGATGATAAATGAAATACAGATTTTTAGTCAACTGGTTACAGTAGTCTGAAAGCAATACATTCTCAACACTTCTCAGTGCTTTAGGTTTCGGAAAACTCCAAATATTGGCAGGCCTCCCCATCACCACCTCAAATGGAGAGAGCCCAGTCTTAGTTTGAGGGTAGTGCGCATGGCTAGTAACACGATCGGTAAGGCGTCCGGCCATTTTAGTTTGGTACCGGCACACGTATTAGCGAGCTTGTTCTTTAGGATACCGTTATGTCTCTCTACCAACCCGGCACTTTGAGGATGTCTAGCCGAATGAAATCGCTTATCAATATGCAGTGCCGTACATATCTGCAAAATTACAGCAGCAACAAAATGTGGACCATTGTCCGACCAAATGACTCTTGGCAACCCAAACCACGGAAAATACTCCTTTATCATAATTTTCGCAGTGGTCATGGCTACAGCATCTTTGACAGGGAAAGACTCAACCCATTTACTAAAGGCACAAATGACCACAAGGACATATTTTAAGCTATTGCACCGCTCCATCTCAATAAAATCAAAATGAATCACTTCAAACGTGACAGAAGGAGGCCCAAAGCTACCCCTTGGAGTTACTGTCCCCTTCCCCACATTGTGCTGTAGGCAAATCATGCAATTTTGGACATAATGCTGAGCAATTTTGAAATCTTATCATTTACCCAGACTTTCTCTAACATTTTTTCGTGATCTGTTGAGCACACACATGTGTGGGACCGTGTGCCATAGTAACCATCATGACTATGTAGGCATTAGGAAGTATAGAATCAAAAAATAGGGCTCCTGGTGTGGAACCTATTCTACCCAGGAGGGTTAACTAGGAAAACAAAAGATACAAATGAATAGGTCCAAGGATGCTAGGCTCAGAACAACACCTCCACATGTATTATCAAACTCTGCATTGCTAAGGAAGGAATCACTCTTCAATAGTATGTTGTAGAGATAAATCTCAACCAAGCCAAAAAGAGAGCCAAACAAACACTTAGCGAAATCTGTTTGGAAAACAAACCGAAAAAAGATTTGGGAAGACTGGTATGTGTCACCACTTTTGGACCCTTGAGCCTATTGATCCAGAAAACCATCAAGAAGAACTGGCATTTGGTGAAACACCCCGGCACTCTGCACAATGTGCCATGTTTTGCTTTCAAGAAAAACAGAAATCTAAGAGACGCTCTAGTACACACCTTAATAGAGCCACCTCCACAAACACAGAACACACTATGAGATTTACCTCCGATAGTTGGACATCACAAATGTGGTCAATGTGTGGCATGCCCTTTGACCCTACAAAAGAAATCTTTCGAACATGCACAAGTTAAATGGATAATGAAAGATTTTACAAACTGTAACACGAAGGGTGTCATATATGTAATACAATGCCCTTGCAAACTCCTCTACATAGGAAAAACCACACGTGCCATCAAAATGCGCATCTCTGAACATCGTTCCTGTATCAGGAACAAGGTAGCAGACAAGCCCCTAGTAGAGCATTTTATCAATAAGAACCATAGTGATACTGATATAAGATGGTTTGTCCTCCAAAAAGTGAAACCAGCAAAGCGTGGGGGGATCTGAACAAAACGCTGACCCAATTAGAACAAAGGTGGGTCCACAGACTTAACTCCGTTCAGGCTGGTCCAAATGTGTCAGTTGAATGGAAGTCTTTCCTGAAATGACATGTGCCCAATGATTGAGTATGAGCTATGAACTTCTTAACACTATGATCATTTTTCATTTCATGAAATGCAGAAGTCAGTAGACATTATGGCACTGTGTGTGTTTTTTTGGTCAATGTATGAAATCACCTACATGAAAAACTATACTTTCTTTGTTAATTCCAAATGTTTTCTGTCATTATGAAACTATGTATTAAGTTTCCAGGTGACACGCCCTAATTCTCACCCTCTCGGGCTGTTAGTAATAGAATACAAACTGTCCACTTACTTAATTATGGTTTTTCTCTGCTGAGATTCCTGAGACACATACACATTTTGTGATCCATACCACAACTTATTGAAATGAAGTATTTTCGGTAATCACAACCTCATGGGGCCATTAGCTATGTTGTTTCAGAGTATAAAAAACCAATGCCACTTCGCAATGCTTACGGTTGCCATGACAACCGTTTGTCAACAATATTGTCTAAATTAACTTTTTAGACACGCGTTGACACTTATCACACCCAAAATTGATTGAGCTTTTTTTGTGCCCCGCGGATAGAGCAGAATCCATCATTTTGTTTCCCACTCGATCCTAGGGCCATTCCAAGATGGCCGACATATAAATACCTACAGGGACCTAGCAACAGCGTTACCAACGCTTTGCAGTCAGGCCCCTGCAGTCTCACCTGTGACTCAGCAGCCTGAGGAGCTCCAGCTCGTACTTTTTTGCAGACAGGCTGCCCATGCTGCAACCCTCACAGGTACTTTAAAATAAACCCTGCACTTACTGCTATATATATGAGACAGTTGTTACTAGGTAACCACACTCACCTTGAGCCATATATATTTTTTAGCTGTGCAAGCTGTGTCTGTTTCCCACTGATACCACCCTGGAACAGCATTTTTCGACCTCCAGCGAGAGGTAAGATTTATTTCCCTGAACTTTTTTTCATGCCTTTTTAAACGGGGACATGTTAAGCTTCAACCTCCCTTTGCTTCTCTCGTTCTCTGTTATTTGCAACAGGATCAAACAGAGACCAGCTCATGCGGCTAGCAGATCTCAAATTTAGCGCCTGTGAAATCTATTAACCCATAGGTAAGCTATGTGCTTTTTGATTTTACATCAACCACACGTGATTCACTCAAACTAAATAATTTTGGCTCAGACACCCCCCTGACTGTAGTCTCCCTCCCCTGCAGCACAGATGTCAATCTACACAGAACTCCGTCCTGATGAAGGCCGTGTTAAAGATGAGGCACACCTAGCCCACCTAGAAACGGCTGAAACACCTGGTGTAGACGCACTACTCCCCCCAGAACTACAGCACATTAATGCTGTTTACGCAAGAAAAATAATTTTGTGTACCCACCATTGTTCTATGTGTTTTCCACAAATGTTGACTTGAATATGTACACTGTAATATGTGAATTTCTTGGCAAATCCTAATAGGAGTCGGGTTTGTTGCACACACACAATTTGGAGATTGTCCCAAAAAATGTTTTTTTGGCACTGTGTGTTGTAAATATCTTTCTGTTTTTTTGTCTGATTGTTCTGTTTTAGCAAACCATTTTGACGTCTTAATTTCTCTAAATGTTGGATTTATGTCTTTTTGCACACAACTCTAATATAAAAAAAGAGATTTATCTCTACAACATACTATTGAAGAGTGATTCCTTCCTTAGCAATGTAGAGTTTGATAATACATGTGGAGGTGTTGTTCTGAGCCTAGCATCCTTGGACCTATTCATTTGTATCTTTTGTTTTCCGGCATTAGAAAGTAACCATTTCCCTTCAACTGTGTCCACCCAACACCCATCATCATCTAATTTCCCCAATCCTTCATCCCTTTTCTTAGATTCTTCCATTGTGGCATCAGCTTGGATATCCCACACAGACCCAATATCCTCGTCCATTACATAGACATCCCTAGTTTCTCTTAGAGCATACATTTCTATGCGAAGATCTGTGGCAGTTTGTCTGGCCATTTGATCAGCGAAAGCATTCCCTTTTCCTACATCGTCTGTGATCTTGCGATGCGCTGCGCATTTCATGATCGCTAACTGACTAGGGAGCGCGAGCACCGAGAGCAATTGTACTATCAGGGGGCCATGCTGAATCTTGGTTCCATGTGAAGTTAGAAACCCTCTCTCTGACCAAAGTCTCCCAAAGTTGTGAGCCACCCCAAAAGCATACTGACTGCCAGTATATACATTTACCGTTAGCCCTTCGGAAAGCTCACAAGCTCGGGTTAATGCTATAATCTCTGCGGCCTGCGCGGAGTTGTGCGTAATTCGCTTGGTCTCTACAACCGTACTTAATGTAGTGACTGCATAAGCAGCTGTGGATGTACCATCCGGAAGTTTGAAGCAGGAGCCATCACAAAATAGCTCCCCTTGCGCATTATCCAAAGAAGTGTCCTTAAGATCAATTCTGCCCTTTGTTTCTTGTTCAGTAGTATACAGGCAGTCATGTGACTCATCATCACTGCAAACAGTATTTTGTGGGAAAGGTACGAGTTCAGCCGGATTAAGAACACAACACCTCCTAATTTGGATGTGGGGAGCAAACAAAATCAATTCATATCTCGTCAATCGTGCGGAAGTGAGGTGTTGCGTTTGGGTTTTGTTCAATATAACATCTACAGAGTGAGGCACCATCAGGGTTAGATCATGGCCTACGAGCATTCCCTCACTCTGCTTTACAGACGAGGCAGCAGCAGCGACAGCTCGCAAACATCTTGGCAAAGCGCATGTGACAGGATCAAGGGCGGAAGAGTAGTAACCACTCGGTCTATTCTTCCCTCCATGTTCCTGCGTTAATACAGCCAAAGCACATCCATCACATTCATGCACAAACAACACAAAGGCCTTGTTGTAATTTGGTGTACCCAAATCCGGTGCAGAGCATAATGCAGTCTTGAGAAGCTCAAATGATTGTTGATGTTCCGATTTCCATGACAATGGCGAAGAAATGCCCTTCTTTGTCAAGGCCAACATCGGTTTTATCACTAGTGAAAAGTTCGGGCTCCATAACCTACAGTAAGAAGCCATACCTATTAAGGCTCTGACTTTCTTCTGTGTATTTGGGACAGACATGCCAGAAATGTGTTTTATTCTTTCAGGTGTCAATCTTCTTCCCTCCTTTGACAGGAGGTAGCCTAAATAGGCGACCTCCTGGCAACAATATTGAAACTTTTTAAGCAAAGCTTTGTGACCGTGTTTAGCTAGATGGATGAGCAACAATAGAGTGCCCTCTTTACAAGAGCTCTCAGAATCTGCTTCTAAAAGCAAGTCGTCAACGTACTAAAGCAGCGTACAAGTAGGGGGTAATTCAAGAGTATCAAGCTGTCATTTCAGGGCACTACTATAAATGCTAGGACTCTCGGTGTAACCTTGAGGTGCACGAGTAAATGTGAACGAGCATCCCCCTAAGGTGAACGCGAACAAATATCTACTGTCCTTGTGTATAGGAATACTGAAGAAAGCATTCTTCAGGTCCACAACACTGAAGTAAGTAGCCGTAGCTGGAATCATAGTTAATATCGTAGTTACATCAGGCACAATTGGAAATTGCGGAGCGACAACTCTATTGATGGCACGCAAATCAATTATAAAACAAAACGGAAAGGCATTATCGCCTTTTTTGTACACGGGAAAAATCAGACTATTGCACAAACTTCCTGTAATCTCCTCAATCACCCCACGATGCACAAAATCGGAAACAATGCTCTTCAAAGTTTGCTCACCTTCAACCAAGATCTTATACTGCGGGATGCGTGGCAGCTTAATACCATGTTTCAAGACTATTTTAACATGCTCAATCTGTAGAACACCGACATCATTGTCGTCAGCAGCCCACAAACACTCCGGGACATTTCTGAATTCGGGTGGCAAAGGTCTAGTCAAAAATTGTGAAACAGAAAATTGCTGTGGTGAAATCGTCAAACGCACTGCATCAGACGAACAATGAATTACCGCATTTAATTCCTTCAACAGATTCAACCCCAACAAATTTTCTCCACAATTCGAAGTCAAAAGAAATGGACAGTGGTCCGTAAAGGGACCCAAAGAAATAGGTACCGGCGAAGAAACCGGACAAACGACTGGTGTGCCAGAAGACCCTACGGAGACATTGGTTTGCCCTGACAGTGGAATGTTTGGAACCCGAGAATGATCAATGGAGCACTTCTGTGCTCCAGTGTCTATCAAGAACTGATGTTTCCTATTTCCCACTACCATTTCAACGTAGGGACCTTTCTGACTAACGGGAATAGGTGTAGGTTCCAAACCCTGCTTCGGGCAATCCTAACGAAACAGAATATCGTCAAGAGGAAGCTCCTCAGAGAGGTAAGCAGCAGAGGGGTGATCGAATATGTTTCTAGTATCCACACTCGAAGTCTGATTGTCCTGTGAAAAAGGTTGCTGAGGATCCTGCGAAAACTGACCTCTACCAGGGCCCCCCACCCCGGGGCGACCTCTGGGTCGTCTACCCATACTCCCAAAGGTGTTATTCGACCTCTGTCGAAGGACGGGGCATTGTGCACGCCAATGACCATCCTGGCGACAATAGGCACACTGGTTAATGTTCACAGGACCCAAGGGCATGTTCCCTTGTGGAACATACTGACCTCTAATCTGCAAACTACCCCCTCTGGAGCCTCTAACAATTTGTTGCAACAATACTTTAGTCTTTAAGTCTCCTTTTCTCTTCTCGACTCTATCTTTTTCATTATTGACACGGTTCTCGTAGTACTGAGCCATATGCACTACTTCTGATTGGGATTTCGCCTGCCAATCGCTCTCGGAAGACATAATCTGTGACTGGATGTCAGGCAGCAATCCATGCACGAATTTGTCCACAAATAACCTTTTCCCAGACTCTGTGCCTAGATCCTGTCCACTGAAGTCCGAGAATACTTGTTCGAACCGATTAAAGAACTCGGTGGCACCCTCAGATTTTCCTTGGACACAGGCCGTAAGCTTGTCCCAAATAATTCTTTTTTCAGGAATTATAGTTTTTAATTTTGCAATGATTCTGTCAGGCAAAGTGAGTATCACCTGAGGTGGTCACTCACCAGCTGGCCTTTCCCCATCAAGCCTAGTTATATTAGCCCACGTATCTCCCAACCCAGGTGCATCATCTATTGTTCTAACCTGCTTCCACAAACCTACGGGCAGGAGTACAGGGAATAACAAGTCAATATCGCCTAGGGTGAACACTGAGGACTGCAAGACGGACTCTATCTCTTTATAGAATCCTGTCGGATTTTTCCTAATGTCGGGAATAGATTGCCTAATAGTGTTCACTTCCTGTCGCGAAAACGGCACGTGAACAAACTGCGATACATAATGTGCGAGAACGTCCACAGCAGCTGTACCCGCTGCAACATTAGCGGGTATCTCTTTTGGGACAAATGTCGGAGGTACCTCTCTCATAGGCAACTGAGATATAGGCAACTCCGAACGCTTACTAAGCAACAGAGCTAACTCGAGCGCTAAAGCAGTCGAAGAAGTGTCAAGTGAAAAAGCTCTCTTATAAATACCCAGTAACTCTGTGGGACAACTAACCTTCTTCCTCACACATTCATCCTGCAGGTACTCTACCATTACCTGAATCACCTTCCTCTGCATTTCTAGCGTATATTGACTGTATGTGTCATATACCTCAACTGGAGTTATTGATAAATCCGAAATACATCTAATCGCATATTTTGTACAAATTTGCGCTTCCTCAGATGCCCATTTACGACACAGAAGAAATCGTTTCTGTACATACATACTCTCTTCTTCGTCATCCTCATTCCGTAACTTCTCCAAGTCTCTCCTATACTCAAATAACCTCTCGACATGCTCATGTACTTTCTCCACAGTGTCTCTTGAAAGTGCTAAAGTATTCAGATCCCTCAGACCTTGTGGGTGATCCACATTATTTAATTTACCCCACATTATGCCTAAATGAATCCCTAAACCTTCAATGAAAACATTTTTCTCAGGAAAATTATTCATATTAGACAGTGTGGCAAAAACATTAGCTCGATCATTTCTCTCCATACAATGCTAAGCCCATGCAAACAAATCCCGCTTCTTATCTATAGGGACAGTATTCCGAGTAACAACCTTCGACCCCGCACCCTGATGAACTATAGTTGGTACGGAACCACTCGGGAGTGGAGGTGCAGGCAGATTCAATGGAGGTGTTATTACTGGTGCAATGGGAAGAGGTGGTAGGGCAGGCGGAGGAACAACAGCTGGAAGAATAGGAACAACAGGTTGAGCAGGGAGAGCAGGATTAACAGCAGGAAGAGGCAAAGCAACAGGAGGAGGATCATACGGAGGTGGTGCAGAGGCACCAGGCCTTTGCTCGTTTAACAATTTGTCGAGAAATTCGTCAGAAACATGAAGGTCTTTAGAAGGATAGATTTTCTGAATACCGAGTGAGAAAGCCCTATCCATATTCCTAACTGACTCAAACTGTTTGTCCTGATCATATAACAACGCCTTTTCAGCGTTCGTTTTATGACGGCGCGCATGTTTTTCCCTACTCTTAAGCTGCTGCAAAGCTTCTTTTTTCCAATTCTGCAGAACATCAAATGCTGCGGGTCTGGTCTTTTTCTTTAACAAGAGGCATGTCTGGTTTGTCTGTGCCAAATATCATTAAATACTACACTTCCAATGCCATGCTTACAATACATAGTAAACGCCAGGGACCCCTCCTGTGGTGCCGGGCGGCTAAATTCCAAAGATTGTCGATCGCTGCGGAATAATGCCCTAAAGCAGCTAGACAGTTTCCCAGGCATTTCTCAAATACTTGGTGTTACCTGGTCAATAATTGTGTCTGCAGATACAATGCGCCAAATTCAAATTGTCAGGGTTAAATTAAGAGTCGGGTCACGACTCACCTGACCAAACCTAAGGAGGACCGTACGGTTTATCAAAGAACTTACCTAACAAATTTTACCTTGTGTTTGGTGATTTTGGCAAATCTGCCAGCCTCAAAAGTGGCCCCTCGTCAAGATGCCGTCTCAGACCACACGGCTATCGTCCAAGGATCGGATCGTGCAGCACTGTAGAGGTGTTGCGTCTCGTTCAGTCCGTAGTATCACACCGTCCGATCCCGGTCCGATAGCATGCGTCAACCTTCAATGGTCCGGCATCAATCTTGAGGGTCCCTATTCAGGCGCCAACTGTGAAAACAGAAAAATAATATGAGGCCGGGAAGCCCAAAGGGAACACACCAAACACCGCTTACAAAGGAACATACAAAGTACTTTATTTTAAGGTCAAGCAGTGACAAAGTCAATGACAGATCGGATAGCTATCGGCCCTCAGTACAACACAACGAACTTCAACGGGGTTCGATGTATTCAGTGAGAGACTATACATTGGGACAATCAGGGTTATATTCTTTTCTCCAGCCTTTTGTCCAACCCCTTCGCGGGTTAACCATTCCATGAATGAATTACTGGTCTAGGGTCTCTGCCAGGTCAACTTTTAATATATTCATCAGTATGTGCATAGATCAGTTCCGTTGATACAGGTAATCCATTTACACACAGGTCAACAGAAGGACAAGGTCTCAGTTCACGACCCTAACGAGTGGCCTGTAGGCAAGTTATACATTAGCTGTACGGAGGTCATGACGACCAGATTCTGTTCGGAATGGCATTGTCCGCCATTTTGATGTACAGGGTGACTTTTACACAGCAAAGGAACCTAAAATGGCGGCTTGATTCAAGATGGCGGCTTACATCAATTTCTAAGGTCAAGACCTTGCCATAGAGAGTTATTCGCGTACAGTTTTAGGCAACTTGGTGTAGGCCAATATACATACAATCGTTACAATAGGAGGCATAATTTAATATCCATTTTGACAGTAGCAGCCGAGCTTCTATCCGGGGCTACAACCAAAAGACCCGGGATTATAGCCCCCTAAATCCCCCCCAGCAACGCCTCTGTGAATCTCAACAAATAGCTCTATATTGTCAATGTGTGTAGAGTCCAGGACCCCGACAATACAAATGTTGCTTATGCGGGATCGCCCATCAAGGTCATAATTTTTAGCTTCCACACGTTTCACAGATTGTTGCAGGGGCACCAACTCTCTCTGCAAGGTTACCAACCTATTCTTGTTTCCCCCATTCGCTGCTCTGCCTCGGTCATCCGGCCGCACAATTTATCAATCTGAATGGCGGAGGTCTCCATCCTGTAAGTCAGGGTGTCTGTTTTAGAGCCCAGGTTGTCTGTACTGTTTTTGAGGGTGTGTAGAGTTTGGTTCAAGGTAGACATATCGACAGCAGTGGGGGCTGGGTCAGTCGCTGGAGGAGCAGGGGGATGGTCCTGACGGGTGAACTGATCAATCTTCGCCTGTCTCCTGTTGGTCCCCATCTTCCAAAAGTTTGTAAGTGACAGGGGATGATACCCTGCCTGGGTGCATTCACCGGGTTTTCAGCAGGGTAGGTTGTTGCAGCTGGTAGGTGGAGAGTACTTACTCTCACCACAGGGTTGTCACAGGCAAGTATGTATATTATTAGACTCGGGAGTAGCGGATGTGTGGGGAATCTCTATTGGAGAGCAGTGCCCCGGTGTGAGCTGTCCTGGTGGGCTGCTATGATATGGATTTTGTAGCTGGTGTCTCGCGCTGAAGAGTCAGAGCAGCAGGAGGGCTATATGCCCAAGAAGGATTGCACCAAGTGAGGGTTGCAGCTGTGTGTCTGCCGGGTGGTCAGTCATCTCTCCCACACACGTGTCGGGGGGCAGGGCTGGTTGACGTGGCTTGTTTTGGGATGAGGGGCACACAGGAGCAGCATAAGCGGGGAGCGGGTCACAGGCGGGCCGGCTGAGACCCCACAGGGCACCTGCAGAGTGGGCTCACCTCAGGGCATGTACTGGTGGCTCTGTGTGCGGAGGGACATAAGTGGCGCCAAACTCACCGGAGTGAAGCGTCGGTGGTATTGCAGCTATCTTCACCATCAGGGAGGCGGCCCGCAGGTCTCCTGCTCCACGGCAGTCCTCCTATGATCCTCCAGGAGCAGCCTCTGCACCGGTCCCCAAGGCACAAGGAGCTGGGGGTGTGCCAGAGACCGGCCCTCCAAGAAGACTCACAGTGCCGCGGCTCCCGGCGTCAGCGCCAACTGTTGGGTCCATATCAGCACTCGGCAGCGTGAAGACAGGTCGCAGAGGATGTCCGGTGGTGCCCTGTATATTACAAAAATACACACCAGTTATATATAGCCCTGGTTCGACAGGTTACAGCAGGATATTTTAGGATATATGGTGCTGCTGTGTGCGAGATCTTTCAGACGGCGGCCAGCTTACTGCCATGCAACAGCGCCACAAACGTTCAAAAAAAATCTGAGCAGAAGGGCATGCATTGCTAATTGGTTTAAACTTGTCACTTCCAAACACAGCTGGTGTCCAGCAGGGCCCACCATCTCGATCACTGATGTCCGCAGTCTTTGTTCCCGCCATTATTGTCTGTAGAGCCTCTTTTGTAGTCTTAAAATGAGCTTGTATTTTGAGATGGTTTCCTGGCAAATCTGTGCTCTGACTAGCTGGTCATTCCATGCTTTACTCTAGGGCCATGAGGATAGCTCTGGGGCAACATCTTTCCCTTGAAAGAAAGAGAACGCATAGCAACACTGTTTCGAATCCCGGTCTCGGTATTAAATAACACAAAATATTAAATAACTAATGGACCCATGTCTTACAGCCTAACATTTGAGAAAAACCTTCTAATAGCGTCCTTTTGGAACAATTTACCTTGGAAAATAACTTTCCTTAATTATGTCTCTTCAAAACACTCACCATCTCTAAGTCAAAACGCCATAGAAAAACTGGGTTAGGAGTGTCCCTGGACAGAAAAAAAACAAATTAAAAAGAAAAGTCACAAGATCAAATAGTCTAAAAAATGCTCACAGAAGGGAACAGAAATTAAAAAAGAGTGCACATCGAAATGAAATCCACATGTAAATATTCAAAAGAAATTCTTGAAAACCAAGCTCAAAATACAAAACTATATAAGATATATTAATTGAGTGAAATATATTTGTTTTAAAAACCTCCCAACCAGGAATTCTATGTGTATACTTCTTTAAGGATGTTGGTGCATTCAGGCAGGGCATACGCAGAGCCCCCGCGCGCAGAGCCCCCGTACCCTCAGACCCGGCTTCCCCTTAGCAGAGAAACCATGCTAACACAATAATCCTCTGATCCCAGTGGAGTCAGAGACAGCAGTTTTGATATGTAAGTCAATCACAGGAGCAACGTGTTCACTCTACCACAACATGGCTGCAAACACCTGACCCACCCATGTGACCTCGACCTATGTAGCTCACGCCCTCAGGACACCAGGCAAGAATCTTTCAGAAACAAAGTTCAACTGCTGCAATAAGGGGGAGGCCTGCTTTATAAAGATGGGCAGACGAGTCAATCGACGACAGAGATGCTTCTTTCACATACATCATCTGAACATTTCCTTCTAGAAGGGTCCTGCTGCACGACCACCACAATTGCCATGTATCTCTTTACATGTGGCTGCAAGTAAAAAAAGTGCAAGCTGTTCCAGATCACCAGGGCTGAACTGGCCTACAGAGAACTCTGGAGATTTCCCAGTGGGCCTATACACCCTGGCCAAGGGCAGACTGGCCTGCTGGGAACTCTGGAGATTCCCTGGTAGGCCTCTGCACCCTGGCCAGGGGTAGAATGGCCTACAGGGAAGTCTGGAGATTTCCCGGTAGGCCTCTCCACCCTGGGCAGGGGTGGACTGGCATGTAGGGAACTCTGGAGGTTTCCCGGTAGGCCTCTCCACCCTGGGCAGGGGTGGACTGGCAGGTAGGGAACTCTGGAGGTTTCCCGGTAGGCCTCTCCACCCTGGGCAGGGGTGGACTGGCAGGTTGGAACTCTGGAGGTTTCCCGGTGGGCCTCTGCACCCTGGGCAGGCGTTGACTGGTAAGAGGGTAACTCTGGAGATTTCCTGGTAGGCGTCTACACCCTGGGTGGGCGTGGACTGCCCTACAGGGAACTATGGAGGTTTCCTGGTAGGCCTCTGCACCCTGGGCAGGGGTGGACTGGCATATAGGGAACTCTGGAGGTTTCCTGACTGCCCTACAGGGAACTATGGAGGTTTCCTGGTAGGCCTCTGCACCCTGGCCCAGGCCTACCAGGAAACCTCCATAGGGCCAGGGTGGAGAGGCCTCCAGGGAAATCTCCAGACTTCCCTGTAGGCCAGTCTACCCCTGCCCAGGGTGGAGAGGCCTACCGGGAAACCTCCAGAGTTCCCTACCTGCCAGTCCACCCCTGCCCAGGGTGGAGAGGCCTACTGGGAAACCTCCAGAGTTCCCTACATGCCAGTCCACCCCTGCCCAGGGTGGAGAGACCTCCAGGGAAATCTCCAGACTTCCCTGTAGGCCAGTCTACCACTGCCCAGGGTGGAGAGGCCTACCGGGAAACCTCCAGAGTTCCCTACATGCCAGTCCACCCTTTCCCAGGGTGCAGAGGCCCACCAGGAAACCTCCAGAGGCCCACCAGGAAACCTCCAGAGTTCCCTACCTGCCAGTCCACCCCTGCCCAGGGTGGAGAGGCCTTCCCTATATGCCAGTCCACCCCTGGCAGGGGTGGACTGGCATGTAGGGAACTCTGGAGGTTTCCCGGTAGGCCTCTCCACCCTGGGCAGGGGTGGACTGGCATGTAGGGAACTCTGGAGGTTTACCAGTAGGCCTCTCCACCCTGGGCAGGGGTGGACTGGCAGGTAGGGAACTCTGGAGGTTTCCCGGTAGGCCTCTCCACCCTGGGCAGGGGTAGACTGGCCTACAGGGAAGTCTGGAGATTTCCCTGGAGGCCTCTCCACCCTGGGCAGGGGTGGACTGGCATGTAGGGAACTCTGGAGGTTTCCCGGTAGGCCTCTCCACCCTGGGCAGGGGTGGACTGGCAGGTAGGGAACTCTGGAGGTTTCCCGGTAGGCCTCTCCACCCTGGGCAGGGGTGGACTGGCAGGTTGGAACTCTGGAGGTTTCCCGGTGGGCCTCTGCACCCTGGGCAGGCGTTGACTGGTAAGAGGGTAACTCTGGAGATTTCCTGGTAGGCGTCTACACCCTGGGTGGGCGTGGACTGCCCTACAGGGAACTATGGAGGTTTCCTGGTAGGCCTCTGCACCCTGGGCAGGGGTGGACTGGCATATAGGGAACTCTGGAGGTTTCCTGACTGCCCTACAGGGAACTATGGAGGTTTCCTGGTAGGCCTCTGCACCCTGGGCAGGGGTGGACTGGCATATAGGGAAGGCCTCTCCACCCTGGGCAGGGGTGGACTGGCAGGTAGGGAACTCTGGAGGTTTCCTGGTGGGCCTCTGGAGGTTTCCTGGTGGGCCTCTGCACCCTGGGAAGGGGTGGACTGGCATGTAGGGAACTCTGGAGGTTTCCCGGTGGGCCTCTGCACCCTGGGAAAGGGTGGACTGGCATGTAGGGAACTCTGGAGGTTTCCCGGTAGGCCTCTCCACCCTGGGCAGGGATTTTCCGGTGGGCCTCTCCACCCTGGGCAGGGGTGGACTGGCAGGGAGGGAACTCTGGAGGTTTCCCGGTGGGCCTCTGCACCCTGGGAAGGGGTGGAGTGGCATGTAGGGAACTCTGGAGGTTTCCCGGTGGTCCTCTCGACGCAGGGCAGGCGTTGACTGGTAAGAGGGTAACTCTGGAGATTTCCTGGTAGGCGTCTACACCCTGGGTGGGCGTGGACTGCCCTACAGGGAACTCTGGAGATTTCTTGGTAGGCCTCCGCACCCTGGACAGATGTGGACTGTCATGTAGGGAACTATGGAGGTATCCTGGTAGGCCTCTCCACCCTAAGAAGGGGTGGACTGGCATGTAGGGAACTCTGGAGGTTTCCTGGTAGGCCTCTGCACCCTGGGCAGGGGTGGACTGCAATGTAGGGAACCAGGGGAGTTGCTAGGTCTGGAAAAGACCCGGGGCTAAACTGATGTCGGAACTGTTGGGACTGGGGGCTAGCTAGGCTTTTGGCTGTAGCTCCTGAGATTCTATCCGGGGCTACATCCAAAAGATCAGGGGCTATAGCCCCCTTAGCCCCCACCTAGCAACGCCCCTGTAGGGAACTCTGGAGATTTGCCGGTAAGCCTCTCCACCCTTGGCTGGGGTGGACTGGCATGTAGGGAATTCTGGGGATTTCCCCGGTAGGCCTCTACACCCTGGGCGGGCATGGACTGCCCTACAGGGAACTCTGGAGATTTCTTGTTAGGCCTCTGCACCCTGGGCCTCTTTTGTGCAGTAACATATTTTATTTCCAAATATTCTCATAGGAAAAGGGCTGGGCTTGCTGAAAATGTGTAACATGGGGCCACTTCGAAAATTATTTCCAAGGCCTCTTTTGGTTCCCAGACCGCAGCTGCATATCACGTGAACGTCTCTCACAGTCACAGACAGATCTTGTTAATAACTCTCAAGTTTCCGATGGCATGATAGCAATGAACATTAGAGAAACAGATAGACCCAGAAAATACGAGCATATGTAACCTAATTATTTCACATGATAGAATGTATGCATATTGACTAAAAGAAAAGGTCAGTGTAGCATTTGTTTGCAGATATTAAATAGGTTGAAAACAAAATAATTATTTAACAAGAATAAAGAAAACCACAGAACATCCGAAACGCTTTTAGTCCCAGCTCCCCTTGAATTCTGCAAGAACAGCCCTCAGATATTTCAGCCATGTCTTACTCAAATCGAATTAATGAAACTGTTTGACTGAGTGTATAGGGCTCATGGTTACACATAATTTGATGATGGGGTAAGAAAAATGTTATGAAAAATTAAATTAGCATGAAGCCACTGTGCATTGTGTATTTAGTAATTCAAGCATACAGCTCTTTTATCACAGAAATAGGTGTCAAATATAAAACTCCGTGGTCATTCATATGTTTGTAAAATACTCTTTGAGTTCATGCAAATCAGCCAGGAACCCTTAATGGTGCTATTTGTCTTTCCTTTTCTTTTTATTGCAGTATTTTGAAAGAGTACATAAGGAAATATCTTATATCGTTATTCTGAGTTTTAATAATGTGCTTTTCTGAGTAAGACACGCGTAAAGTTCCTAAAATTACTGCATTATACAATGAAAGTAATCATTAAAAAAGAACATTGTAAAACGTTAAAAAGAGACATTTTAAAACATGTGTACAATTAAAAATGCCCCTTTTCCCAACAGTGACTTTTGCTAAGAAAAGACAACATTTTGACTCTCAAATGTCCTTCCTTTTTGGAAAGGGTCATATCCCAATTTAATTATACCAGACTGGTTCCCACTATGGGGTAGCCAACTGCCGCTGGTGTCCTGATTCTACTTCTAACCACACAAAACACAGCAAGCCCCTCCCTCAAGAGCTCTATGTGTTTTACACTGGGAGCGCTGCTGTCAGCAACAGCTGGGGTGGCTCTAGCAAACAGGGCGCAAGCTATGGCTGAAGAGGATGGGGTGCAGGGGTTCTGCAGAATCCATCCCTCCCACATATGAACACTTTGAAGAACTGCTACCTTGGATTACTGCTCCAATGTTCACTTAACTGGCAGGTGGGCAAATTGCTTTTTTAAATGGAGTTCACCTTGATGATCTTTCCAAGTTATGTGTTTGCTGTAAATGTTCTGACATTACAAATTAGGCATCAAAAATAATGTCAGTCCCCTTTTCCGACCCTATTTTCCAAATGTCAGTGAGGCTTCTGACCTCACATCCCACACCACAAACCATTCCAACTGCCTGACAGGGAGAGCTGGTGAGATTGGGTGAAGGGGGGTGGAGAGAGAGAGAGAGAGAGAGAGAGAGCGTGGGGGGAGAGAGAGGGGAAACAGCGAGACGGGTAGAGAGAGCAAGAGAGAGAAAGGGTGAGAGGGAAAACAGAGAAATAGGCAGAGAGTGAAAGAGAGAGGAAGAGAGGGAGCGATACAGAGAGAGAGACAGCTAGCTAGAGAGGGGGAGAGAGCGAGAGAAGGGGGGAGAGAGGGATAGAGAGAAAGAGAAAAAGAGGGGCGAGAGAGAGTGTGAGATAGAGAGGGGGAGAGGGAGAGAGAGAGAGAGAGCGAGAGAAGGGGAGAGAGAGGGATAGAGAGAAAGTAAGAGAGAAGGAGAGAGAGGGGAAACAGCGAGAGAGGTAGAGTGAGCAAGAGAGAGAAAACAGAGAAATAGGTAGAGTGAAAGAAAGAGAGGAAGAGATACAGAGAGAGAGAGCTAGATAGAGAGGGGGAGAGAGAGTGAGAGACGGGGAGAGAGAGGGATAGAGAGAAAGTAAGAGAGAGGGAGAGAGAGAGAGGGGAAACAGCGAGAGAGGTAGAGTGAGCAAGAGAGAGAAAACAGAGAACTAGGTAGAGTGAGAGGAAGAGAGGAAGAAATACAGAGAGAGAGAGAGCTAGATAGAGAGGGGGAGAGAGCGAGAGAAGGGGGAGAGAGGGATAAAGAGAAAGAGAGGGGCGAGAGAGAGTGTGAGATAGAGAGGGGGAGAGGGAGGGAGAGAGAGAGCGAGATAGAGAGGGGGAGAGAGCGAGAGAAGGGGGAGAGAGATGGATAGAGAGAAAGTAAGAGAGAGGGAGAGAAAGAGAGGGGAAACAGCGAGAGAGGTAGAGTGAGCAAGAGAGAGAAAACAAAGAAATAGGTAGAGTGAAATAAAGAGAGGAAGAGATACAGAGAGAGAGAGCTAGATAGAGAGAGGGAGAGAGAGTGAGAGACGGGGAGAGAGAGGGATAGAGAGAAAGTAAGAGAGAGGGAGAGAGAGAGAGGGGAAACAGCGAGAGAGGTAGAGTGAGCAAGAGAGAGAAAACAGAGAACTAGGTAGAGTGAGAGGAAGAGAGGAAGAGATACAGAGAGAGAGAGAGCTAGATAGAGAGGGGGAGAGAGCGAGAGAAGGGGGGAGAGAGGGATAGAGAGAAAGAGAAAGAGAGGGGCGAGAGAGAGTGTGAGATAGAGAGGGGGAGAGGGAGGGAGAGAGAGAGCGAGATAGAGAGGGGGAGAGAGCGAGAGAAGGGGGAGAGAGATGGATAGAGAGAAAGTAAGAGAGAGGGAGAGAAAGAGAGGGGAAACAGCGAGAGAGGTAGAGTGAGCAAGAGAGAGAAAACAGAGAAATAGGTAGAGTGAACGAAAGAGAGGAAGAGAGGAAGAGAGGAAGAGATACAGAGAGAGTGAGCTCGATGGAGAGGGGGAGAGAGCGAGATAAGGGGGAGAGAGGGAGAGAGAGATTAGGGTGTGATAGGTGCAGCTGGTTCTTACGTATGTGGTCAAGCCATGGAGTTGCACTGTCTAGATTTTGATCTCACCTCTGCCTGCCCTGTGACATCATTCTCACAGCTGATAACTCATGGTAACGTAGCATCAAGAGCCGTCCACGCTCTTCTGCTTTGGAGTTGCACCCACTACAAAGCTGGGCAGCGATATCCTGCACCCGTCTCATAGTTCTGCGATTAGTCATAGAACCTTCACCAGGATGAGGGCCCTCACACTGGGAGGCCAGCTCTGTGTCTCTTGCCTCAGCTTTGATGCACATATCAAGCACTCATTATTCAGCTGCACATCCTTGCTGGTATTACCGCGGGCATGCCTAGGCAACCTCAAGATCATGCACTAACCACGGCATCGTCCACCACGCCTGGTTGAAGAGACATGGCGCACATTGGGTGCCAAGGGCAGGGCAACCTTGGCACAATATAGTTATACATGTATTTATTTCAAAGTCTCCAACGTTCTTGTACTCTGATGAGGTTTGAGATTCCTATCAATGATCTTTATCCCTTATCAACTAATATTTATTTATATATTTATTTACTTATTCATTTATATACATGGAGGAACAATGCTGTTTTTTTTAATTGAATCCTTTTTATTAAACAAGAAATGAACAAGAGACTGTACACTAGATAAGAAATCAGATTTCACGGGAAGCAGTGAGCTTCTTACAATGGGGTGAGTTTGAGGGGCGTTCTGATCAGGTTGTGGAGGGAGTAAATGTAACAGTCACCAGGGACCATACAATGCATAATACAACATACATTGATTAAGGACAACCAACACTGAACATTTTTAAGTGCAGGTCTGCAGTACGGCCAGCTGTGCTCAGGATGTCACCATGAGGGGTGAAGAGCTAGAGAGGATGCAGAGAAAGTGAGAGGCAGAGGCGGGTTAGAGGCAAGGGGAAAATGTTAGCTAGCAGGCAGGTGCGAGGTAGGCTAAAAGGGTAACTCAGAGGCGAGGAGCTAGGCTTTTAGTTTCATTTTGAACAAAATCGTGTGGACTGTTTCTCGGTTGTGCGGGGGAAGAGAACAGCATGCAAGTGAAGCAAGAAGAGAGAGAGAGTCAAAGTGAGAGGAAGCTCAGGGAGGGGGAGGAGCCACAAAGGTAGTCAAGGAGGCAGAGCTGAGATTATGAGGAGGCTTGTAGAGTTGGAAAGAGGAGGAGAGATGTGGTGGTGCCTTACTATGGATATATTTCAAATCTGGCCCTGTTTTGCCTTGAAAGCCATCCAGTCTGGTGACAGTACAGGGAAGTAGGTGTATAGCAGTAGAACTGAACTTCATCTGTAATTTTCAATTAACTGATATTTATTCAGCCAATTTAGCATTACATACATATTGGTGCCCAAATGTTGGCCTCCCTTCCTTTCATATGTTCGTGAAATAGTTTAATCGGATCAAACTCCATAAACCAGCGCAAACATACAAATATACACAGTTCAAAATAAAAACACAGTTAACATGAGCAGGGTAGAAAATGAACAGTCCAGACTAATAACATACAATTTACCAAAACATGATAAAACAAGCAGCAATATAAAACCTTGCATCTGGATAGGAAACAAAGAGTTAACATTTGATATGAAACAATTTATGTTAGAGCGTCGACAATGCGCTTTCTTCTGTTCCATGCCTTTCTCAAAAATTCTGACATGCCCCAGGCAACAATCAGGGGTTCGGCGCGCAGCACGAACATAAGCGCCGGATGGCACTGAGTAAAGATAATGGTTTGTTTCTCTATGTCATGATAACACGAGAAAAACAAGACACAGTGTACAAGGTCTTCTTTCTCAGCCCCACAGCACGGACAAGCCAAATTCTGCTCACACCCCAGCCAATTCTTTGTTGTATCTCTCAACAGCAGTAAATTAAAATGCGCCGTGGTTAGTGCCCAGCGAGCCACATGTTTGTTGCTATGCACCAAGTAAGGCTGAAAGATGTCCAGCTTTGTAAGAGGCCAGTATTGGCTATTCGACTCAAGAAAGAGGCCAATGGAATCTCGTTTTATTAAGGTAAGCAAGCAAAAAACCATCTCATACATTTTGCTCCCCGCTATTGCTAAAGTTTGAGCCGGACATTGTAAATTTGGCACATTCACCTGTTTCACACAATCAGAAATGAATTTTAGCCATGGTATTTTTTGCCCTTAGGAACCTTGCATAAGGGATCTAATAACTGTGCGTGTCAAAGAGGCTCACGGATTTGAACAAATCCCCAACCAGTGCAAAAAAGGTGCTTCATGCCAGTTGTCACCAATATGAGTTATACCCAGTTCTGCGTGCACAGCATAGCTGGGGACGGAACTGGGGAGGCCCAACCACTTTATTCAGAAAGTTGTCCTCAATGACTTCAATGGCCAATGTGTTTTCGGTCTGCCACAGTGCCCCACAGTGTTGCCCCATAATTGGCGACAGCCTTTGTTTGTGCCCGATACACTTCCATGATTATAGAGTCAAAACGTGTTTTCTCAGTAAACTAAGCTATTGGAGAAAGTAGCATTCTTAATTGTAGGAATTTTATAAATTGATGCAGGCAGGAAGAGAAGCCACTAACCAGAAGTGATGACACACACTCTTGCCACCTGATCACCTAGTCCATCAGTGGGTGGTCTCTCTGATATTGTCCCTAGGGTTGCTGGGATGACATGATTACTTCCTGATTGGTGTTCCCAGAGGAGTGCCTTATATATCGATTGTATTATTGTAAGCGTGTTTCTGCTAGATCCAAGCTGAGGACTGCCTTTGATTGCAACGTTATTTAAAAAACCTTATACTTGAACATTACTCAGCTGGCAAGTGACTTTTCCAGAGACCAGCCAGATGCATCGCGGGCACAATAGAGCTGCAGCGTGCCGGGCAGGAGCGTGCTAGGAAGCACAATCATCTAGTACCCGGCAAGAACTTTGAGTACGTTCCCGCACAACCCCTGGGCCAGTTGAGACAGAGTCCCTCCACTTTTTTCAGAGGGCACCTTGATATGCTAATTTCTAGTGACGCCACATTCAATTGGTATGCTAACGAGTCTCCCCACCTTTCTTTAGGACTTACCCCCTGGAAATTACTTTTGTCTAACTCTAGATTGATCCATA
Source organism: Ambystoma mexicanum (assembly GCF_040938575.1). Classification (NCBI taxonomy): domain Eukaryota; kingdom Metazoa; phylum Chordata; class Amphibia; order Caudata; family Ambystomatidae; genus Ambystoma; species Ambystoma mexicanum. Next base: position 51,545,311 of record NC_090932.1, read on the forward strand.
TGGGTTTGTCACTTCCTTCTGCAGATGTGCATGAGTTAAGTCTGGCACAATGCATGAGGGGCCAGGCATGGATGTCAATATTGCAAAGGCATGAGAGAAAAGAGGTGCAGGAAACAAAGAAAGGGAGGGGACCAGAGAAAAAAGAGAGTGGCTGCGTGTGTGTGAGACACAAAGAGAGAAAAAGAGACCGAGAGGGGAGAGAAAAGGGAAAAGATAGTAAAATTGCTAGGAGAGAGACAGGGAGAGACAGAGTGAGAGAGACAGACAGAAATAAAGAAAATAGAGTGAAAGAGAAAGGAAGAGAAAGACAGAGAGAGGATGGCGAGAGAGGTAGAGAAGGTGAAGGGAAGCGTCTGAGTGGGATCAAGAGCAGAAGAGAGACATGGAGTGTGAGAGGGAACGAAAGAAAGAAAAAGATAGAAACTGAGAGACAGAAAGGAAGAGCGAGTGACAGAGAGAAAAGGACAAATAGAGAGAAATGATGAGCGAGAAAAAGGGAGAGAAAGAGAGCAAGAAAAGAATGGAAGGGGATTCCTTACCGCCTCCCGGAGGAGTCGACGGTCTCATTGAGTGCCGGCCATTGGACTGCACTTTGATTCAAGGGTTGGCCATGAAAGATTGAGAGAACGCAAAAGATGTGTGCGTGGCAGGAGTTGGATGGGACAGGTGTCAGGTTCTTCTTGGAGCGGGGCAACCCCCAAAGCCCAACTCCTAGCAGGAATGAAGAACACCCAAAGTGTTGATTCAAGGAGGAGCCTATCCGATCAACAATTTGTTTACACGATTCTTGCATCTCCTCTCCTTCTGTGGTCTGATCTACAAATCTAAAGCCTTAGGCGTGTGGCTTGGTTTGTGCCAATCCATGCCAACAGAGTAGTGTATGGCTGAGACAATACTTCCCATAGAAACTTCTCTGGTGATGTGAATGGTGCCAATGCTGGGTGGGGGCAAGGAAGAGGCATGATGCTGTGGGGGTATTAGGGTAGGGTGGACTGCCCACTCCCCTCCTGCTACAATCCTCCATATTTGGAAATCCAGGGAGCCCTCCTGCCCATTCAGTCTCCCTGGAATGTCAACAAGCTCCATCAGCTCAAAATAAGTAATTGTTGCACATGGAATGTGTAGAACGCCTTGTGTCGGTTTATGGTCATTTCATCACATTTCTACCATCGAATGACCATTCCATCTAAAAAAATACATCCAAAAAATGACCATTGAATGCATGTTTTTTCCTTTTTTTTAAATGGTGGGGTCCCCCAACCCCCTGTTGTTTACCCTTTAAAACCCATTATAAATAACATTAAACCTTTCACCTTGAAAAAACATGCATTCAATGCATATTTTTATGTGCAATTTTGTCGATGGAATGGCATTCGATGCTAATGCTTTAGATGAAGTTACCAGATACCCGTCCTGTCACTATGTGGGTTTAACCTACTATGTCAAAGGCAGCCCCTTAAGTACTGCGCCAGTCTTTCTCTACTAGGATCAGCACTAAGGCTCCCGAGTAGACACTAGGGAAACCCTGAGGAGCTCTTTAGTCAACGCGCCTTTGGCCACAGGTGCGGCCCAGGAACTAAGGGCACTTGCCCCAGTTGTGCCCACTTTGCTCTGCTGGCTGAGCTATAAATGCAGGCAGACAGCAAGCGCTCTGCCAATTAGAGCCCCCTCCCATTGGGAAGTCAAAGGGAGCCCACCTCAAACTTTACACTAATTGAAAAATAATTTGAACCATCTGTGGGGGAAATGAGTGCGACGCAGCGACAGCTGCTCGGGAAACTACTGGCAATCTTGGAGGGAATGAAAGAGAGTTGTAGGTTTTTTCTCTTTCTTGTCTCCTTCGAGTTTAACCATTTACTGATAATTTATGGCGAGGCAACATTCGCTTCTAATCTGCTAGGAAATGTTTTTTTTCTTTTTTAGAGAAATGAAATTGGAACACAATTTTGTGCCGGGAAAGTAATCAGGACGGCATAGCAGATGTTTCGATGCCAGTGCCAATCACCGTAGCACCTGTACAAAGCAGCATTTAAATGATGCGGCGCAGCCAATGGAGGGAAATGGCTTGCCGGGATCTGGCATCTGGATTTAGAACGAGCTAAGACTTCTCCAGAGTTGCACACTGGCCCCATGTCATCCGTAGCACATGGACCCAGGAGCACTGAGCAGGGACACAGTTCTAGGTCCATTCTAGTTATGGTAAATCTCATGGATAATGTCTGTTTATTTATTTATTTAAATTCTTGATAACATGCTAGATCGCCCGCAGGCCTCAAGGCGCACAAAAAACAAAACAGAGACAGACATAAGAAAATAACCCTCCATCACCACCTTCCGTAAGGCTCTCAAAACACAACTCTTCCAATAATACTCTAATGATGCTCTCTCCACTTCTCCTGAACTACCCTATATCACTATGGCGCATAGACATAGAGAACGTCGTAATGCTCAATACCTCATGCTATCCTGTACTCTGTATACTAAACCATCTCGTGAATACGATGTATACTAAACCACCATGTAAATCTATCCCTGTATAGACACGACTGTACTAGATACCGAAATGTACCGTCAATGTATTAACAACTGTATCCGCAAGCAAATCTCCTTGTAACAGCGCCACGATGCCCCTGGGCCGCTGGCACTTTATAAATCCAAATAAATAAATAAATAAATAACATAAATAAGGAAGAAGCAGAAAGAATTGAGCAGGCAAGGCGCTAGGTCTATGGAGCCCTAATGAGAACAGTTTTTAGCTTCTTTTTAAGTTCAACAAGAGAAGAGGACAGCTTAAGGTCCTATTTATTAAAATCAACAAACTCCAGAAGCCAAAGGATGGTTGAAGGATTTCTATTGACAAATAATAACATTTGTTTATGATGATATTTTCAGGCTGCGGTTGGGCCAAACTAGTAAGGTTCCCTGCCTGTTTCCTCGACCTCCTCTGGCCTTCCTTCACCCTAACCTGGGCTTCTCAAACAGCCAGTGCAATGTCCAGACTAGAGATTGGTAGCCCCTAGTGTCTAGTCTAGCCTAGGCGTTTAGTGAGGGGCTCAAAGGCTGACGCGTTCTTTCTCCTAAGCGTTCACTGTTCTCCCAGGATCATTAGTAGGGGTCAAGATGGGGCCCGATTCAGATGCTCCCCCTCTTTTTCTCTCCCTTTAGCCCTTTGTCACTCCTCCCCCTGATCTCACTGCTCGTTTCTTTCCTTACTTTCCAGTCTCTGACTACTCCTTCCTACTATCTCTTGCTCTGCTCTCCCTATGTCTGATCTTACAAAGTCCCTTCTTCCTGTATCTCTCTCCCTTTTCCTCCCCCTGACCTCCTCACTCTCTCTCTGTCTCCCGCTACTGTCTAGCTCTCTCCCGTTTCTCTCCTGTTCTGGCTCTCCAATCTTCTCCTCCTCTCTCTCTCTCTCTCTCTCTCTCTCTATCTCTCTCTCTCTCTCTCTCTCTCTCTCTCATTCCCTCTCTCTTTCTCTTCTTCCACCCTCCCTCAAACCTCCCCTTTACTGAAGCTACGTCCTCTCTCTCCCACTCCTCCAACTACTCACTTCTGTTTACACTTACCTCTTCCCCAACTACTATTCCCTTCAATCCTAAAGCTTTCACCCTCTCACTCACTCTCCTATCTCCCATAAACCTCTCTCTTGACACTTACTCTCTCTCACACATGCACTCACATACTCACAGCTTCACTCTTCCAGTGTGGTGCCACTCTCTCCCACACTCAATACCTTACCTGCAATTCTGTCCACCACTGCCACAGACTCCTCTGCACTCTGCTCCACCTTTCATCCTGAACCTGGTCTCTCGATCCACCTCCACACCTCCTGACCTCATCTGAACATGTGTCACTTTGGTTTGTGTCTGTGGGTCGTTTGTACCCGTGACGTCTTGTTTCCTCCATTCCTCCCCATTCCGTTGGCTCAGTGTCTCCCTTCACCCTAAAGGCCAATCTAATGTTGCGCTTCTACCTGAGGGGGGGGCAACACAGGGTAACATTTCACAAACCGCTCATAACTCCACCCTGCCTTCATGCACGGGTTGTTGTGTAGCCCCTGCAGTGCTTTGCACTCGGGTTCATTCTCTGCTGCCTTTGTCACAGTAACTAGAATATGCTTCCCATATCCTGCAGGCTGATTGTCAATGGAGTCACGTGCCTTTCAGCACTGCTGGTCACTTCCGTTAGCTGGTCGTTCCGTTTGCTCTTCGCCCGCACTGCATTCTGGAACTTACGGCTCTGCAACCAATAAGAAATAACTCCAGCCAGAAATGGGCTTGTTAGGCAACATACACTGACTGACATAAGTACATTTTTTGATTAAACAGTTTGTATGATCATGTCACTGCCACTTTAAAGAACAATGAAAAACTCCTGACAATTTTTAGTCAAAAGAGGGGACGGGGGAACACGAAGCGTCTCCCCCCGGGGTTATTTTGGCGCTGCACAGGCCAGCGAGTTGGCCTGCGCATAGTGCACCCCCTGGGGGGTATTTAAGGGTCAGGGAAGGCTCGGGAAGCAGGCGACGGTTGGGACTTGAGATTGAAGTCCTGGTCGCCTGCTCCCGAGCCTTCCCTTGTAGCTGGGCCCTCAGTGCGGTGAGGTTAGCGTAGGTGAGGAGTGTGGGTTTACTAGAATTGGGGGAGGTTAGGCATAGTGAGAAGTTTATTTGGGCAATTAAAAAAAAAAATCATATAGCCGGGGTTATCGTATATAAGGTACACCCTCTTCCCTTATTTGGTATAATTCTCAGCTAATTCGGGGCGGGGTGTTAGTTGGTAGTTTCCCCTTCCTTGCAGGTTTCTGCGTGTGAGGTTAGAAAGTGTACGGCTCTCTTTGTTCGTGTCTAGTTGTCCGCGCAAGTTTGTTCTTATTAGCCAAGTCCTGGTACACCCCGCTCCTGTTTTCGCACGGTGTCGGTGGGGAAGGAATAAAGTACTTATTTCGCGTCTGTGCCGTTGTGTTTTTCGTTAGCCTGGTGGGCGGTAGCCGTCACATGACAGTGGGGGCAGTGCGGTGTTCTTAAAGGGGCCGCGTATATATTTGCAGTTACAGTGTGGTTCACCCCGCGAGCAGACGGGGGGCAGTGTTTACTGTTGGTTTATTAGGCTAATTTGAGCCTGTGCTCCCAGTTTTGGTTGCTGTTCTGTTGGGGGAGCTTTTTCAGAGCTAGGGGTAGGGTCCTCTAAGGACAGGGTAATTTTAGGGGGTAAATATTTTTTTATATATATATCAAATGAGTATACATTATATATTTCATGTTTAATATTCCTTTAGAATTATAGTTTAAAATTTCAGGTAAATATTAATGTGATAGCTTCGTTTTTCAGGGAGCCAGGGAGAAGGGTTTGGAGGATGCCAGGACTCTGAGGGAGGCCCTAGAGATCATTAGCAGGGCATCTAAGGCCCAACTGGAAAGGGCGGTGGTTGAGGTCACGGGATAGAGGGAGGTTGGTGGGGGAGGCCGCAGTGTACAGCAGCGGCAGATGGGGCTCTCGCGGCAGTGGTGGCTTGCACCCCTGTGGCCGGAAGGGGGGAGGTAGGGGAATCCAGGGGCAGGAAGATGAGGAGGGAGATTGACAGGAAAGCGTCCAGGGGAGAAATGCATTTGGGGGGGAGTCAGTTATGGATGTGATTGGTAATGACCAAGGGGAGGTGGGGGATGTTAGGACTGTCCAACAAGGGGCAGGTCAAAGGGGCCACGATGGTGGGGGTGATGGGGCACGGAGTGGGGCAAGGGGGGTAAATACCTGCGGAAAAGTGCAGGTGGGAGGAGGAGAGAGAGGCCCCCATCAATTAGTGAGGTTAGGGAGGGATGCGGAACGGCCCCCCTAGCTAGGAGGATGTCAGGCAGAGGGCGCTGCGCAGCCCCCGCTGTTCCAGAGGATCAAAGTGGAGAGGGTTTGAGAATGGCCCCTTCTCGGTCGGCGCGAGGACAGTTTAGAGGGCGCAGCACGGCCCCTAGCGATGAGGACCACAGGGTGGAGGAGAGCACACCTCGCCCGAGAGAAGAGGACCAGGAAGGGGTTTCTGCGGCCCCGCCGAGAAGATGCCAAAGGAGTGGCGGGGTGGATGCCCCAGGCTCGCAAGAGGAGGATCTACGTAACCCTAGCATGGGCTCGCATCAGCAATGGTATTTCAGGGGTGATGAAGTGGGGATGGAGGAATATGTGGGGCAGTGGGAGGAAGAAGGCTATAGGGCAGTAAGGAGGGGAGGGAGAGCAAGAAGGGATTTTAGATGGGATTGTGAAAGACAGGAACAAAGGGGTTGGGGGGCAAGAGGTTGGGGGAACAGTTGGCTGGGTGAGACTGCTGACATGTTTTGTCCCCGCAGTAGGAGCCCAGTAAGAAAGGAGATGAGGAGCATCGGAGTGGAGGCCAGACCGCAGGCGGGCGATGGCAGGTCGGAAAGAGGTGAGTAGGAAAGGGACTGGTCAACTGCATGGCAGAGAGGGGTTACGAGAACGGGGGCAGGAAATGAAGGGGCTGGTTTGCAAGGGGTAAGGAGAGAGATTGGTGTACTGGCTATTGGAGCCTTGTTGGTTGAAGAGGGAAATTGCTCGGTGGAGGTACAAACGGACAAGATGGTTGAGCCATGGGCGCTCGAGGTACAGGTTTCAAAAGAAAAAGAAGTTGAAGTGAAGGGCAAGGAGAAAAAGCTACCTTACATGGGCATCACGAAACCTTTTGGTGCGCACTTGATGACAGCGACTAAGGACAAGATTCAGGCTTGGGAATTTATAGATGTTTTTGAGCTGCTCCATAGGGAAGTGACAGCAAAGGAGGGTTCTAAGGAAGAAGAGAGAGAACTGGCTTGGCACCCAAGGGTCCCAGTGACAATTGAAAATTGGATGTCAGCATTTATTATTTACGCCAGTGTCTATTGCGAGGAATTTCCTGAGCGATACGTGGCCCTCCTAAAATACATGGATGTGATTAGGAAGGCATTTACAAGTTTTGGGGGCTTCGCTTGGGCGTGTTATGATGAGGAGTTTAGAGCAAGGTTGGCGGAGGACAGTCAGGCGGCTTGGGGGCAGATAGATATGGATCTCTGGTTGCAATGGATGGCGCCGACGAGGCCAGCTCCAACGGTACACACGGCAAGCGGCTTACCCGTGCCTTACCCGCCCTTTCTTGGTCGTCCCGCCCCAGAAGGGATGGGGGTAGGAGGCAGGGGTCAGCCCTCAGCAGCATGTTGGGCTTTCAATAAAGAAGGCTGCACGAGGTTGATGTGCAAATTTAAACACGAGTGCAACAGGTGTGCGGGTTGGCATCCGGTTACATATTGTTTTCAGGCAGGGGACAGTGGGACAGGGCGAGGAGCGGGGCAAGGAGGTGGGGGGAAGGACCGCATGCCAGTTAAATTGGGGTGTTCTGGTAGGTCGGGCTCAGTTTATCAGAAAAGGAGGGGGGGCATAAGGTTTGATGAGAGATTTTGGGGCGATGCCAAGGGGGTAGGAGAGGGGTGAGGAGGAAGACGCTTAGGTAGGGCGGGGGAGGGCCGCAGGGGGGATGTAACTGGAAAATGTTAAGGGGTGGTGGCCGTCGTTTGGAGGGCATGGACGACGGTGGAGAAGCTCTCACACTTGCCGCACGACAAGGTGAGTAAGCTTTAGGGGGATGGCAGCACAGAGTAAATACGGAGAGGCTGACGGAGGTTAAGAGGATATTGCAACTTCGAGCGTGCGGTAGAAGCCCTGGTTTTGCAGGAAACAGGGCACAGGATAGGGCGGGAATTGAGTATGCACAGCATGGGAGAAAATTGGCTCATTTGAGCTTTGGTGCAGCAGGGGGAAGTGATGAGATGGGACTGCATGGATGGGGGTGCACTAGGGCCCCTGGTGCAGCTGGGGTGAAAAATGGAGTAACGAAGCAAGGTGCTGGAAGAGTAAGTTATATGGATTGGACTGCATGGACGGGGGCACAGGTTTGGTCCCTGGTGCAGCGGTGGAGAGGAGTAAGCAAGAAAAGGGCCTGCATGGATGGGGATGCACTAGGGCCCCTGGTGCAGGAGGGAAACATGGGGTAATGGACGCAAGGAGCTGGAAGATTAAGTTATATGGAATGGACTGCATGAACGGGGGTGCAGGTTTGGCCCCTGGTGCAGTGGCGGAGAGGAGTAATAAAGAAAAGGGCCTGCATGGACGGGGGGTGCACGTGGGCCACGGTGCAGGGTGGGCAACACAGGGCCATAGTAGGAAGGTGAGGGAAGGTGGGGGGCAAGGGTGAGCAGGAGGGTAATATGATAGAGGAGAAAGGGGGTCTACGTGGGATTAGGTGCATTGTTTAAAGGATAGGTGTGAAAGGTGTGAAATATAGGGAACAGGTAGGAGAGGACTGGGGGTGTTTCTGTAGAGGGATAAGGAGATGGCCAGGTGAGGATGGGTTCCTGAGGACGGTGTTACTAGTGGTGTGGGAAAGGTTAGGAGTGTGGAATTCATTGATTTAGGATGGGTAAGGCACCTGAAGCTAGCAGGTTGGGGTTTATCGGTTCATAAGGTGAAGACTTCAGGACGGTGGGCGGAATGTGGTGGGGTGGTCGTGAATGGAAAGTGACATTGTAATTTCTTTTTCAGATGCTGCGTGTAGTTCGGGGAAATGCCGCAGACTTGGTTTGTGGGCCATGCTTTTGTTAAGTGGGCAGGGAAGGAGGAAGAGAAAAGGGTCTTTTGGCAGGCAATTGGGTTGGAGCTACAAAGATGGTTCAGTTTAGAGGGGTTTTGCTGGGATCAGCTGCTGCCTATGTTGGAGGGGTTGAGGGAACGCTAGGGGTTCTCCAGAGGGGGTGATCATTCTTGCAGGGGGAAATGACCTGGTAAGAGATACAGGTGTGGCTCTCCTTAGAAAAATGAAAAGGGATTTGCTAGGGGTCCGAGAAATGTGGCCTCACACATGTGTAGTTTGGACTAAGTTGTTGGCACAGAGAGTTTGGAGGGGAGCGAGAAGTGAGGGAACGATAGACCGGGCAAGGAAGGGGTTAAACAGAGAGATGGTAAAGTTTTGTGCCTCGGTGGCGGTACAGGTTTGGATCACAAAGAAATAGTTTACAAAGGCTTCATGATATTTAGAGAGGATGGTGTCCATTTGTCCGTTTTTTGGAAATACTCATTATTTGTCGGAATTTACCTGGTTGGGGAGAGATATGGTAAAGAGTTGGAAAGGAATGGTGGGGGGTGGGTGGGGCAGAAAGAAGACCTCGGGGAGGGTTTTTCTGGTGCCGGGGGCATGGCCCCTTTAGATGTGGGGGCAGGGAAACACAATGGGGGAATGGCGCGGGAAAGGATGGGGGTGGTGCTGTTTGCACAAACAAGCTACCCCGGGGGAACAGGTATTGAACCTGAAGAGGCATGGCCCCAGGGAGAAAACAGGATGCCTGGAGAAGTGGTAAGGAGACGGTAGGGACCAAGGGATATTTAGGGAGAAAGTGGATTTATTTAATTATTTAATTGTTGGAGAAATGAAAGTGTTGAATTATTAATTGGTTGTTTAAAATAGTTTGTTAGTTTGGAAGGTCAGGGAGCCAGCTACGCGGTTAATTGTAAGCTTTGCTTGTCACATTAAAGCGACCTTTTCCACTTTTAATGTGTCTGGGTTTTTGTGCAGTAAGCCAAAAGGGGGCGTCCTGGGGGGAATGCGAAGCGTTTCCCCCTGGGGTTATTTTGGCGCTGCACAGGCCAACGAGTTGGCCTGCGCATAGTGCGCCCCCCGGGGGGTATTTAAGGTTCAGGAAGGTTCAGGAAGCAGGCGACAGTTGGGACTTGAGATTGATCTGCCCTCACACCCCATTTTTTGGTTTTCTGTCAGGTATCTGGTTTTATTTATCCTGGGGGGGTCCACATTTATTTTTCTTCTGCTGGGTTATTACTTCTTTTCAAACGTTTTTTCTCTGGGTTTTATTCTTGGTTTAGGGTTGTGCTGTCTCGGTAGTTTTGTGTGACAGGTTGGGCTACTAGTTGGGGATTTTGTGATGTAAAATATCTGTTGCTGATGTGTGGTCAGACTGGCTGCAGCTCATAGGAAAGTGGAGTTTGGTGTAGAGGGGTGTTTTAGGGGTCTGGGAAGTTGTTTGGTTGCCAGGGGCATGGCCCCTTTAGATGTGGGGGCAGGGAAGCACAATGGGGGAATGGTGCGGGAAAGGATGGGGGTGGTGCTGTTTGCACAAACGGGCTACCCCGGGGGAACAGTTATTGAACCTGAAGGGGCATGGCCCCGGGGAGAAAACGGGACGGTTTGAGAAGTGGGAAGGAAATGATAGGGACCAAGGGATAGTCAGGGAGGAAGTGGAGTTATTTATTTATTTAATTGTTGGGGAAAATGAAAGTGTTGAATTATTAATTGGTTTGTTTAAAATAGTTTGTTAGTTTGTAAGGCCAGGGAGCTAGGTAAGCGGTTAATTGTAAGCTTTGGCCTGTCACATTAAAGCGACCTTTTCCACTTTTAATGAGTCTGGGTTTTTGTGCAGTAAGCCAAAAGAGAAACCTACATGGGGTGTGCCCTAGCACGAGGTGTAAAGCCCGGTTAAAGCAGCGCTGCAGCCGTACTGATTTTTAGTTGCAGTACACCGCGCATGCACAAAGGAATCCATAAGACTGCCTCTATTTTAGGGCAAAACAAGGGTTTGCTTGCAATAGGCCCTTTTAACGTGACGAGCCACCATTAAATGATTGTGTACAAATTCTCTGGGTAATTCAGCTCTCTTTTAGGAACTTAAGAGTTCCAAGTGGTGATGCAGCGTATTCAGCCAAACACTAAGGTCATTCAGTGTGTTCTCATCACCATATCACCATGCCAGATGACTATGGTACTATAGCGATCACCCCTAGGCAGGCAAAAGCGAAGCAAATGCCTCCCCGAGGGCTGTTGGCCGTTAGCGGACATGTACGGGCCCCCGACAAGGGGGTGATAGCAATTTGCACTCCAGGGTTTGCAAATAGTTGAAAAAAACAAGATGACCACCACCATACCATTTCCATGGTGGCTGCAGCGGGCGGGAGGAACACCAGCACTGAAGAACAAAGCTCCATTCCACTAGGTAAGTGGGTAGGGAGGGAAGAGGGCTGGGGAAAGGACACAAGATATTTTTTGGGGATGGGTGTATAGTGGGGATGAGGGGAGGCAACAGAGGAGACCCTCCCTGTTGCCTACCCCACAATCAAGGTGGCACCACTTGGGGAAGGTCCTCGGGTGGCTGAAAAATATGGGTGGTACATTGCATCTTCTCTCCCGCGTTTCCAGCCGCATTATTGGCCGAGCGCCCTTCACCGAGTGTGAATGTCAATTCCCATATAGAATCCTGTCAGAGCAACAGTTTGGAATGTCCGTTTTTCCTTCAATTTGCCCACGTGAATGTTGACCAAAGTGGGAGCAAAATTGCTCTCCTTTTAGTTCCTTTGATTTTCCAGAACAGATCTTGTCCAAGAGAAGAAGTTGATGTATGACACACATTATAAGTATGGCGGTAAGGCAACAATGGTGCCGGTATCGCTCCCGGCACCGTTGCTACCGTACCGCCATTCTATGAGTTGTGCGCGCGGGTTTCGCTCTGCCTGCCAGATCCGGCGCATCCAAGCTCCCCATTCCCATTCGGCCCTATCGGGCCGAATGGGGATGGGGAGTCCCTTATTACCGGCACCCGCGAATGGGCAATTACCGGGTCCACCGAACTAGGCATGACCCGGTAATTGCCCATTTGCAGGTGCCGGAAAAATCACGGGTTCGGCCTCAGCCGTGCCTTTGTTACAGGCACGGCTACCGCCAAACCTGTAATGAGGCCCAATGTTTGACACCCCAAAAATTACATCTGCGGGGAGTTGATGAGGGGCCTGTCTCTTATGCTGATTGTTACTTTTGCCTTCTTAAGATTCAGTCTCAAGGATACTAGTGCAAAGGGAAGTTATGTCATAGATGACCAAAAACATCTTCCTTGCACATGAAATATTAAGTGAGAATTCCACTGCTCTGGCCCAGTACTTTCATGCCCCTGTGTTTTTAAGAGTTGTATTTTTTTTTAACTTATACATTTTCAGTCCTCGCGGCCTGTAGTTGGACAACCCTGTGCTGGAGGGTCCTCGCATTCCACAGGGTGTTTTGCCTGTGCAAGTCATTGCCATGCCACCATGAAGCACGCTGACCTCCATGCAACTGACTCTGTAGTACATTCATGTAGAACACTTTTTCATATGTTTTTATTTATTTATTTTTGTATTCATAGCAGTGCACAAAGCCCGTGGCCATATAGGCGCTAGTTAAAGGAAAAGAGAATCGTGTAGAGTACAGAGGAAGTCAGTAAGGGAGGTTAAAACACAGACTAGCAAAACAGGTGAGTCTTGCGGTACCCTCTGAATGAGAGGTAGGTGGGGTCCGCTCGCAAGTTGTGGGGTAGGTTGTTCCAAAGCGTGGCTGCACAGGTGGGGAAACTGTAGGCCATGTTACAGAAACTTTGCACCGGTGCAAGTCAGAGTCGCAGGTTATTAGCACTAGGTCAAAGTGTGGTCTATTTCTTAAGACACTGGGACACATTAGAAAACCATAGCACTACGAAAAGTGCAGACTGGCATGGTATATGCACCAGGGCAAAAATCACCCTAGTGCAAAAAAGAAACATTTTCAACACCTTTTTAGTGCTAACACTGAATGGTATTAGCACTAGAGCAAACTTTGCCCTGGTGCACAAATGCATTGACAGTGTATCTTTTTTGCACTAGGGATAATTTTTCTCTGGTGTTTATGCTATGCCAAATTGCATTTGCCACGGTGCAATCATTTTCTGTGTCTCAGTGTTTTTAGAAATAGGGCAAACTTTGCCCTATTGGTAATACCGTGCAACCTTGCACTGGCACTGGTGCAAAGTTTCTGTAATGTGGCCCCTAGTGGAGATTTCGGGCCTAATTCAAGGATCTTTTAGCGCAGTGCAAAATGACTTTCCATTGTTGCAAAGTGACTTTGCACTGCCAACAAACACGTTGAACCGGGCGTGATTCACAGAGCAGTGCAAAGTGTATTTTTGCAGAGCAGTCACTTTGCACTGCAAAAGTACTCTTTGCACTGCACTAAATGGGCAGCGCAAGGAGTACTTTTGCGCCCTGTTCAACGGGCTTGTTGGCAGTGCAAAGTCACTTTGCACCAGTGGAAATTCACTGTGCACTGTGCTAAAAGTTCCATGAATTAGGCCCCTATTCTTTTAAAATTCTCATTTGTTTTCAAATAGGTCCTTTCTTTTAGACTCCTTATTGGGCTCTAAACACTTTTTTCACGGTCTTTTCTACAGAATTGCCTCTTCAGAAGTGTGAGACTCCAGCTGTTGAACATCAATAATTCATTGATTGTTTTAAATACCAAGCATACATTAAAGATAACTGGGTTCCCGTAGTGACCATTCATGTTACAAATTTGGATAAGTTTAAGTCTTCAGTTTTGTATTTATTGGGTGGATTTATTTAACAGACTAGTCATCCTGAAGAAGGCTTAGCCATTCATTGTGGACGAAGTGAGCCAAAATTTAAGTTCACCAACTTATTTTTAATAAAATAGGAATGGTGAATACCAGTTTGAGAAGATTTCTGATACCCGGTGGCCAAAGCGAACAAAGCACTCTGGTCAATTTTCTCTATTCATTGTCAAAAAGCTATAGAGTAATCTAAATGTAATTATTTATGTCTTGTAATGTCTTTCTTGTCCTATGTAGGTTCTCTCATGCTTTTTCCCCCCTTTTTTGTCTGAATCTCTATCACGTAAGATTTGTTTTTTCTCTAAATCATTGTAATTTTTTATCTTGAATGTTTAAAAAATCTGTATATATATCTTATGTATATTCAAATACCATTTTTCTAATAATTTGCTTTTGCTTGGTTTCCAAGAACCATGTGCATTTTGTATTTTAATCTCTGTGGGAGACAGTAAGTTCCTTGCTGTAATAATATATTATCCGTAAGCACAAAAGTGATGGGTGGAAGGTTTTGAATTAATCTGAACCACTGGCATTGCTCTGGGCAACCTTCCACACCACAGTTTTTAGCCCGTCTGCGCCATTGCAAAAGGGGTCCAGCCATATGCAAATCAGTCAGGTACTACCACCAATGGTAGGAGCCCTGCCCGAACTGCTAGGCCAGGTCCCCTCTGCACCGAAACACAAGCAACCCCAGACATGTTGATGTCCTGATCCACTTGACCCACATAACAAACAGTGAGCTCGGCTGAACTGCATCATTTTAAGAACAACAGTGAACAGGGTGATACAATTTGACACACCCACACTTTTCATTAGGTATAAATCTTGTAGTAATCAATGATAATTCACACTGGATGGAAGAAACATAAATAAATATATAGTGGATTGTTAACTTCCAAACAGTGCGCTCACATTTTTAGAAATTAAGGAAAGTAGTGAGTCAGGATAGGGCTAGCTTTCTCTACTATCCCCTCACCTAGATAAGCGACACAACAGCGCCCCACTAGGGATAGCATCATAAAGGGATAGTGAGAAATTCTTTGTCGGGACATTCAGGTATTTTTAGGGATCAGAGTTGGAGGAATAACTTTTTGAATACATGTATTCTGTCCATGATGTGTTAAAAGATTCATGGGTTGAGACAGAATGCGGAAACCCTTAGACTTCAGATGTACTGAACAATCCACCTGAGACCACCCTTATTCTGATAAAGGTAAAAACACGTCATCTTTATGTTACAGGATTGGTTGGCATGTGATTCGATGGGCGGCATACACTACAGGTTTTGATAGGTTGGCATCTTAATAACCAACCTTTAACCCTTGACAGGTTGCCAAGATATGAGCCAGACGATGTGTAGGTGAGAGAGGCCCAGGAACTGTCTATGCTCAATTAAAGGAGATACCATCCCTCATGCTTAGGCTATGAGATCAGGCAATCCCTTTGTAGTTGACCTTGCAGGGCAGTCTATGTCTGTGTGTCCTAACTCATGCTGGCTCCTAATAAATAGCCAGTGTTCTCCAATCACAATTCATAAGAGGACCACAAATAAAATGGAGGTAACTCCTATTTATTTGGATTTTAGCTCATTTGAACATATATGTCATGTTTTCTGTTTGCACCAGGGAACCTCTCCAGTTATTCTTCATGGTGACCCCGCCTGCCGAGCTAAATATTGCCCTATCTCTAATACCCCTTCCTGGGTAAACTCTTGGAAAAGTTGGTTCTCCCCCAATTGACCCTCCACACTGATCTTGTTGGTTGCCTTCATGACCACCAATCTGGATTTCGGGCATCCAGAGGCATGGAAACTGCTCTACTGAACACCCATGAAACCATGTTCACAAATCTCGATTCTAACTCTCCTGCTGTTCTCATTCTCCTCAAAATCTCCTCCACCTTTGACACGGTCAGCCATTCCATCCTCATAAAACAACTTGGAGACACCCTCAGGATCACGGACCAGGCAATGTACTGGCAGGCCTCTTTCCTCGCTAACTGCCCTTCCAGCTGCAATTGAGCCCTTTCTCCTCCTCCACCACCCTCTCTACACATGGTGTCCCCCAGGGCTCTATATTATTGCCTTGGCTCTTCAATATCTATTTTGCCCTCTTGCTCATCTGATCTGAGTACTGCAACAGCCTCTTTCTCAGTCTCCCTCTATCCTCTCTTCGCCGCCTCCAGCTAATCCAGAATAAGGCTGCAAGACTTATTCTTGGCCTCAAGCTCAGGGACCGTATCTCTCCATCCCTAAAATATCTTCACTGGCACTCGTGGCTGCAAGGATCAAATTCAAGACCCTCTACATCACCCGCAAGGCCTTCTAGGGCCTGGGACCATGCTATCTCCAACTTTCCCTCCCAAATACTCCCCTGCTCGAGCCCTACGATTCTCTAATTCCAACTCTCTGACTGTCAAACGTTCCACTAAGCAGAGAGTGAGGCCTGGGGAGCAGATCTCTCTCTGCCACTGGTGCCTGCTTTTCGAACAGCCTCCGTGCCCCTCGCAGATTTGAGCCAGGCCTCCTCAAGTTCTAGAAACTGCTCAACACTCAGCTCTTCTCTACCTCTTTCCCTTCCTTGCTAACCACCCCACTGTCATGATCTCTGCTTCCAAAAGGTCAGGGTTTTCCCAACTCCCTTGGAAGCAGATCCATAATCCAGGTTCGAGTGCCAACCAGTCCCAATTGGGACCTTTTGGACCCAGTCCTGGCGCCAGTGGCACCAGGCTCATAAATATGCCCAGTCCCAGCGCTGGAAGCGCCGGGCTCATAATGCTTGGGTGGACTTACCTTCAGCAGACCATGCTGCTTACTTGCCTGCCAGTTGAGCCTCTGATCCTCTTCTGTTTGGAACTACTTTTCCTGTTGGGTGGGGCTGGAGCCACTCCCTAGATTCAGAACACTGGAACTCTTCTGGAAGGCAGGAACTCTTTTCTTACCAGGAACTCTTTTCTTACTTAGGCGTGGCTGTGGAAGGAGACACCTAAGCACTACAGGAGGCTATTTAAACCACACCCGGTGGATGAATCTTGCTTTGCGTTATTCTGCAACCTCTGCAGCAGAACGCTCATCGTGTCTTCTGCATCCGGTCCTGGGCCTAAGGAAAAAGGCTTACCATCCTGAATCCAGTCTTCAGCAACACCTATAAAGACAAGAAAGAACAGGTTAGCATTCCGGCATCTGAAAGGCAAAGGCTTACCATCCTGAATCCAGTCTTCAGCAACACCTATAAAGACAAGAAAGAACAGGTTAGCATTCCGGCATCTGAAAGACAAAAGTTTACCAACTCTTCGCACGCTCCGGAGGCCTTCGGCGCTGCATCCCGCATCTGAAAGACAAAACAAGGTGCGTTTAAAGACATTGGGGAACTTTAATACTCACGTGCCATTACTCCTTTCCACATCTAATCCAGTGGGTATTCCGGCACCCTGCAGCCGCTCCGAACTCGTACCTGCAAAATAAAAAGACAGTTAGAGCGCATAGTGAAGCAGGCAACAAGCGCTTACTTACGTGCTTCCAGGCGCTTCTATTCATCACACGGGCTCCATCTTCAACTCACTTCAGCCCGTCATCCGCCATCGCCGGAACCCTGCAAAACAAGAGACATCATTACTAAAGACTTTAAAGACATTTGAATGACTCGAAACTTACCGTTCGTGCAGTAAACGACGGACAGCAGTCCTCTGAAGTCAAGAGGCCTGCGCTACCTATCCAGTGAAGAAACTGGTTACAGCACCCTGCCCCGAGGCAGATGGAGAGCTCGGCATTCACTTACCTAAGGTGAGAGCGTTAACCTTTGGGGGTCTACAGGAGAGGAGAAGAGGAAAGAGATAGGGACACCCGAATAACCCCAGTTCATTAACCCCATATTTTCTATCTGCAGACATCTTACTCTACACGTCAGGCATACAGTGCACAGGGGTCCAGCCCAAAGAGCCAACCGGGTGCTACACATCACCTTTGAAGATACGGTAGTCACCCAGTCAAGACCGGCGCCTCTGCGAGAATCAGGTGAGCGTTACACCCACTTCCGCTGTGATTGGTGGTGTGATCCTTGTGAACCTCACAGGCTCTCATGCCCTCCCCCATCATTACCAGCACCCCCCATTGCTTTGCCCTGTGGACCCCTGCCTGGGGGCTACACATACCAGCCTTGGGAGTTGCATGTACTAGGACTTAGCCTGAGGTGCTCCTCCTGGCTCCCCTTAGCACTTCCCTCTTGGGTCCTCCTGCAGCACTTGCCCATTCCTCTGCTCTCCCTTCTGCGCACTTCTGTTCAATGCAGTTGCATGGCCGAATGCCACAAGGCCTAGTAGGACCACAGCTGTATATATATTGTTTTTGTTTTTGTTTCCTATCACTGTTATCATCTCCCCTGTTTCCTTCCCATTTAGCCGTGTGGCCCTTTGAAACACAATGCTGTTGTATAAAGCACCTTACAAATGACCATCAAATAAATAAATAAATAAATGGAATTTATTGGCTTGCTGTTTTTACAGAACCTGGTTAACAAAGACTGGTTGCATTCTTATAAAATTTTAATTACTCTAAGTGTATCCCGCGTGCATCTTGGGAATTGCTATCTCATGCCCCGGTTCAGCTGTTCCCATCCTCTCTATCTCATTTTAACTGTTGCTCTAATTGCCAGCTACTGCCTAACCTCTTCTCTGCTCTGTATTTCTGTGTGTTCAGCTTTTTGAGTTCTCTTGAATTCTTTAGGCCTTTGTCTAATTAAAAGCATGCTGTGGCTTCCATTTTTAAGAAGATGGCTGTCCAATTACACTCTGGTTTATATGCTACTGAGCTGTACTCGCATGTCGTTCATGTTGCATTCAACTTATACATTGGTTTTGTTAGTGTTCTTCATGTCTTGTGGATGCTATGTTAATATCTTTCATGCATAAATGCACATTTGACCTACTGCATGTGTTCTTCATGTAGAATGCATGTCTACTTCATCTCTAATGTGTGCACCTGCTGATGTTGCAAAGATAGTTAGACTGCTTTTGTCTTTTTCAGCTTATATTTTCTCTATGTCCTGGTGTACCTGCATGGGATAAGGGTGGTATGGTTGTCTTAGTGAGTAGTGTTTCTCACATAGGCAGTAATGGATCAGGGGCGGGGCAGAAGCTATCAATGACATATTCATCTGCCTCCCGAAAGCAGAGATACCACCCAATGAATGGTGGGCATGGCAGCTTATTTTTATGATTGATAGCAAAACGATTCAGGTCACCCATATACGATTACAGGGTAGTGATATGGAGTTACGCGGGCAGGAGGGACTTCATTAGATGTGGAAGTGCCCTGCAATAGTATTTGTTATGACTCAGTATGTGGTGATGACGAGGAAGATTAGGAGCCCTAGGACACAGGCTATGAACCCCCAATGGACAAACCCCCAATGAACACACCCTCACGGGAGGACTGGAAAGGAACACTATATAGTAACAAACGTAGATGACTACCAGGCTGAATGACTTTATCAATAGGAATGTCCCATGGCCCCACATTGATAAAGATAATTTAATGAACAACCTGCCGTCTCTTACAGCAGAGGCTGACAAATGGATTCAGAAATTAGAAAAAAGAACAGCTGGAATTACTCTAGCTGTAGCCGACATGAAGAGCTTGTTCACCTTCCTATTGGGGGAACAAGCAGACGATCTAGGAAAGAGGGCAGGGTATGCAGGAATAACATTGAATAATAATGCACATGTGGGCTGACCATTTAAAAACTGCTGAACAAATGTTTGGAAAGCAGTAAGGGTACAACACCCAGACACATCTGATATGAGCTTCATTATGACATGGAAAATGAATGTAGATGAGGATCCCACACAATAATCCAGGAAATGAAGGAGAAGTAGTGCTTAGAAACAAGGGAACAATGGGAAAAGAATAGTTCTGTTTTTTATCAAATATTCTTTCAAGGTCTCCCTTGCGATCCAAGCACACTTGCACAAAATAGTTGGTATAAGGATGAGGGTGTGGCCCGGAATACTATCACATATAGTTCCTTTTTGTAGACTGAAACAGGAGAAAGAGAAGATCAAAGTAGAACAGAGTGACAGGGAGGAAGCAAAACTAGTAGCGCTGAAATAAGCTAAGTTTACAATGGAAGGGGCAGTAATTACTACCTGTTGAGGGCCAATATGAACAGGGCTACTCACAAACAGGACCAGTGGATATAGCACAGAGAGGGGGGAGACAATATATTATCCCAGAGCGAGAGGAAGCTTTCAGACTGGTAGGTGTTTGTAGATGTGTAGGTGCAGGACCAAGATTTGCTTGATTTGGATGGTTCGTAGGACAGTGTTGGGTGCATGGAAGAACTGGACATTTTGTGCAAGAATGTAGGAGTAGAGGGTGACACCTTATGGTTTGGGACCCTATGGACTAGGGGGTGTCCCAGCATATCATACACTTACGTATCACCCACAGTATCAGACTCAGCAAACCCCAAACCTTCAGAACCCAATGCAGCAACAGACACAATATTACTTTGCAAATGTGCAGAATACAATGCAGTCACAACAGATGCAATACCCCACACCAAACACACTCAATTTGACACAGCAGCAGCAGGTTCAGTACCCTGTCCCAACACCTCCAGAAACAACACTGCAGCCCCAGATTCAACAAACACCAAACCCCCTCCAAGCACACACATTGCAATCAGCACAGCAGTGGTACAAGAACTTGATATGACAGGGCATTGTACAGAACTTTGGCGATGCCAACGCAGTGTGGGGTAACACTTTTTCGTTGCCAGGCATCAGTATGTACACACAATAGGAAATCCCACAGAGGGGCTGAAGTGCCCGATATGATCAGTGACCCCTGACCCAGAAGAGGAAGGGTGTGAGTAAAGATAGGAGACAGGACATTTTCCTTTATAACAGACACAGGGGCTACCAAATTGTGTATCAGGGAGGCAAGGTTTCCTTTGTCAGACATCATAATGGATATACAAGGATTCTCTGCGGCTATGTTATCAGTTCCTTTCACGGAAGATTTGCTCATCACAATAGGTACACATGCAATAACAGCGTCTTTGTTGTATTCATGAAACACACCAGACAACATATTGATCAGGGACATTATGAGTAAACTAAACATGATGGTTTCTTTCACTGAAAAGAGTATAGTGGGCTCTACTCCAGGTATTCTCTATGCACAAACAAGGATGGTGATACAGGCATTCTCTGGCCACAGCGTTTTGTGAGGAGTACCACTTCACCCATATCTATGTATATATAATATATCAAATATTTAGCCTGGAAAGGTTTCTGGTGGTACCAACAATGGTCTTCCCCAATGTAGATAATATGTGGTATGGCCACATGCAGGTGGTGGGAAGGGAGGGATTGAAAAGAGACTTGCTATGTTTGCTCTCTCATTACCCATGCAATGGGGGCCCCCAGGATGTGTATACAACAGGAGGTGCCAGGACCTACGGTACACTGTTTGCTCCATCTTGCATCATGTAAGACAGGAGGGTTATTTCAGGGCTACTGGGCACACAGTGGCTAGAAAAGGCTGAATGCATTTTTGTTGACGACTTTATTAAACATTGAAAAATGGCAGATAGACTAGGATCATACAATATTGCAATGCACTATGAGCTAAAGGGCCTAGATAGGGGTGAGATGACTTTCAGGACACAGCGCATCACAAAATGCTAGATTCAGAAGGTAATATACTGCCTTGGTGTTGGGTGAGACTGCAATTGCACATAATAGGGGAGGTTTATTCACTGAGGTAAATGGGATGAGGGGTTAATGGGATGCAGAGCAGAGGCAATGGTAGGACTGGCAAAAGAAACAGTTGCACACCTTAATAACATATGTCTTGCCTAGTGGAGAAAGGATGCCAAATTACGTACCTTAATTGATGAAAAGGAAGAACTCTTTACTATATAGAGACTTTGACACCTTCTTTATGTTTGATATATAACGGAACAGTGAACGTGGGTAGGAATATAGGGTGTAAGCGTACAATGGACATGTCAGGATTGCAACTGCAACTCTGATGGACCACCTTTGATACTGTGGCACCCACGCATATACTCATCTCCCACCAAGCTGGAGTGGTTAATGTTCACTAACCACTTTACACTCACCAGCACTCATGGTGCCACAAAGTCACATTGTGTTGATTGTTGAACATCCTGCTATTAATGAGGTGAATTTCATGAAGCAGACATGCTGCTCTTTGAAATTACAAAGGAACAAGCATGAGAATTATTTTTCACAGGAATCTTCTAATAGATTGGTGGAAATTCCCACCAAGTATCGGCTCTTCAACAAAGCTGCCATCTTTTTCACTTCCCTTCTTGCACATGGTATACAGTCGGCAGACAAATTCCAAATGGCTCTAGATCACAAAGTGGGAGCTGCTGCAAATGGCAAATTCCACTAAGAAAGGATTAGATTCCATCAAGGAGGAGCTCAGGGCTGTTAGACTGACCACTCCTCAAAATAGATACGTGCTTGACTTCCTCACTGCTATGGAAGAGGGGATGTGTGTGCGAAAATAGGCATGAGTTGCTACATGTTCGTTCCGGAAAATGACATGCAAAATGGCAGCCTGGCTGATGCTATAACTGCCTTACATACTTTGCACACTACTATGGAAAAGGACAGTGGTCAAGTGGTAGATGAGAATTAGTATCACCTATTGTTCTCCTGGGTGTCTGCCTGGTTGGGAAAGTGTTAGTTGCTGTCCTCATTGTGTTACTCATAAGCCTCTGTGTCCTACAGATAGTTTGAGGTATTTTAAACGGGTTGGGAAGGGAAAAGCATGAGCACAAATGTTGTCACTTACACTTAGTTTTATTGGTTCCCCTCTCGATACATGCCCATCCACAGAAAGATCCATGGAACGGCAAAAGGGAATACCGCTTGGTCAGACTTGAATGACCGATTGACCCCCCGGCACACCTTTTGGGCCCCCCGGATCCTGAGAATTATACTCCAGATTGGGTAGTTTGTGATGGAGATGGGGAGTGTTATCTTATGACCTGCACACCGTAGGAGTATGAAACATGTGGAGGTAGTTTGAAGGGAGTGTGTAGAGCATTGGTGCCAAAAGATGCCTATGAAAGGATGATGGCTGAAAGCTCATTTATTTTTTTTATTTTTATTTTTTTTATTTGTTACACGCCCAGATCCTCGGGTGTCACGGCGAGGTTATAAGATAGCTTAGAAATTAGTCACATTCAAACATTACGTTAGTTGCATTACATGATATAGGTTACAACATATTCACAACAATATACAGTGGCCTAAGAATTCACAACAGTATCCGATGGAAGGGGTCCTATCTTTGGGTGCTAATATTGGTTGAATAACCAGGTTTTTAGCTGTTTCTTAAAGATCGTGAAGGAGGATGCTTTTTTGATGATGATGGGTAGGGTTTTCCAGTGTTTGGGGGCTAAAGTGGTGAAGCTGCTGCCCCCTGCTCTTGTGGTTTTGAATCGGGGGGGGGTCCAGGAGGAGTTTGTCGTTGGATCTCAGTAATCTTATGTTAGTTTTAGGATGCAGAGTGTTATTGAGGTAGATAGGTCCTTTTTTTGTAATGCATTTGTGGGTGATGCATAATGTTTTGAAAATGATGCGGGCTTTGATGGGGAGCCAGTGGGCATCTTTCCTGGTCTTGGATATATGGTCTGATTTTTTTATGCCTAGCGCTGCCCTCAGGACTTTGTTTTGCAAAAGTTGCATTTTGGCTAGGTTGGTGTTGGAGGTGCCCAGTAGTAATACATTACAGTAGTCCAATTTCGATAGGACCAGTGCTCTGGCCAGGGTGAGGCAGTTTGCTGGGGTCAGAAATTGTCGGCTGAGTGCAATTAATTTGGAAGTGTAGGCCGTGGAGGAGGAAAGTACATTGATCTGTTTAGTCATGGTCAGGCTAGCATCGAAGTACACGCCCAGTGTTTTTACTTGTTTTGACACTGGAATATTGGTGCCGTCGATGTTGATGGTTGAATATTCTGGCTGAAGGGTTGCTAATTTGGCTGGAGCTCCTACGATGAGGACTTCCGTCTTCTCATTGTTAAGACATAGGCTCTTTAGTGCCATCCAGTTTTGTATGATGACGTAAATTTTATTGATTGTTAAAGTGTCCTGGTCATAGTTGCCTGTAAGAGGTATAAGGATCTGGGTGTCATCCGCAAAATTTGTGTATATGACACCCATATCGTCAAGTGCTGAGAACAGGAGCTTGGTAGATGCGTTATACAGCGTGGGAGAAAGGCAAGAGCCTTGGGGCACTCCTATGGGGACTGGGATGGGGTTGGCTGCTTCTTTGCCTATGGACACTCTGGAGGTGCGGTCAGTTAAGAATGATTTCACCCAAGCAGTGGCTGCTCCAGAGAAATTAAATTCACGGGCAAGTGAGTTGCAGAGTTTGTCGTGGTCCACCAAGTCGAACGCAGCTGAGAGGTCCAACAGCAGGAGAATGCAAAGTTTCCCTGAATCTCTAATGGCATCCATCTGGATTTTGAGGTCCAAGAGAGCTGTTTCAGTGCTGTGGTTGGGCCTGAAGCCTGATTGTCTGGAGCCGAGGAGCTGGTTAGATTCTAAATGGGTTTGAATTTGGTTGTAGGCTAGTTTGTCGATGATTTTGAGTACGAATGGGACCGTGGTTATGGGGCGATAGTTAGTTGGAATGGTGGGGTCTAGATTTGGTTTTCTTAGAAGTGGTGTAACCCAGGATTCTTTAATGCAAGTCGGAACTGTATTGGAGTTGAATGAGGCATTGACACATTTAATGATGAGGGGGGTGAGGGTGGGTGCACAGGCTTTGACTAGTTTGGCTGGGACAGTATCTCCTTTGCAGTTGGATGCTTTTAGTTTGGAGATAGTATCGAGTACGAGATTGTGGGTGACTGGTGTGAATTGGAAGGGGGGGTTGGAGTTGTCACTGGAAAGGGTACAGGGATTGGGGAAGGGGGGTTTTTTGTAGCTAGGAGTAATTTTTTGGAGTTGATTTTGTTTTGTAACATAGTGATTTTGGAGGCAAGAGCATCTTGTATGGTGGTACACCATTCTTTGCTTGTGTTTATGGGTGTGTCGGTCGGAAGTGGATTTTCAAGTTCTCTAAGGATAGAGAAGAGCTCTTTGGAGTCGGATGCTGCACATTGCTAATAATTTAACCAGAGGGGGTGATGTGATGGTGCAGGTAGGGCAGAGGCAGCATCATGCATCGCCTCCCAGACCTCCCAAGCAAGAGTGGAAATATAAAATATGAACATTCTTTTAGGAGAGGATTTTATGCCTTTTGTTGTTTACATAGCTGCCATATTGCTTTGTTACACTTCAGGTAACTAGTTTTGCTGCACTTCAGGGAGCCGTAGGTTGTTGACTACACCAACGATACAGGAAAAAACAATGACGGGTAGCCTGTAGAGCTGAACAGGGAACACTGCTTTGTTGAGACAAGACCCCTCATTTGAAGCTGCACAGTTTGTTATTTTAGACTGAGATTTGTTTGTTTTATTAAAAGTCTTCCTTTTCACTTCTGTTTTGAGAACACCAGGCAGCCATGGTCAGGAACGAAGGGAGGGTTAGGATGGTGTTAGATGAGACTGTGAGAATCTGCTGTTTCCAGGACTCTAAACTAGATGCGGAACAATTATTTATGTGCCAGGCAACAGCTAGATGAATACACAGAGCTTTGATCACCAGAGAAATTATTTTCTGCACACAGGGCCTTCAGCATGTGTTTTCTAAAACAGCTATTCATCGCAGGAACTAATTCGAAGACTGTGCACCTGCTTTGGCAACCTGCATCGAGACGAGAGTTGCAGAATGAGCTTTGGAAGGTTAGTGAACAGTCGGGGATCATTGGGGCCCGAGTCTGGGAGGTGAGGTGGGAGTATCTGTTTGTTCTTGAAGCCAGTTTCAATCTCTCTGTTCACTTTAACTGCTAATTGGATTGTCTCAGGGGGATGCAACATCCAAGGTCACCCTAAGAAGTGTCAACCAACGGCATAAAGACTCTAAAAAACATTTTCATCATGAAACCTGCCAACCAATCAAACATTTAAATAATGATGCTCATGGTGATGATGTTATAGTTGATGGGTTGAAATGGGGTGGTACTGGAGATAGTGGATTAGCCAATGGTAGATTCCAATGTACAGGGTTCTATAGGGTCTTGATTATAGTAGCCAATGGCTATGTTAGAATTTTATGAAATGTTGTTTGTGTAATTATGTACATTTTGTGCTTTTCTGCCTTATATTTCTTGGCCCAATGTGGGCGGGTTGAGACAGTTATTTGCTTTTTTCTCCCAGCCGTTACTTTTGCAAAATAAAGTAAATAATGCTGTTTTTCCCTGCACCTGGTGAGCACCAATATTTTATGTAATTGGTTTGATTTTGGTGGCACATTTACTCCTAACAGTGGTCCCTACAACCAGCACCTTTACACCAAACAGTGGCACCTACAAGCGGCACATTTACACCTAACAGTGGCCACTAAAACCATCACCTTTAAACCTAACAGTGATCCCTAGAGCCAGCACCTTTACACCCAACAGTGGTCCCTCTGTTTGGTACATTTACACCTAACAGTGGTCACTACAGCCAGCAAAATCAAAATTGTTGGCTTGTGTATAACTATTATTTAGGCATTTGCCAGTCACTACTATCATATGACTAAGTACTCACACCATCTTTCAGCTGTTGCCATCTTATTTGTTTGTTTGTTTATTTTATGTATATAGCGCTCCAGACCCAGGGGTAAAAGGGCCTGGATTTATGGCCGGGCAGAACCATTATGTCAGTGTCTGGCTAATGCATATCTCATGCCTATAAAAAAGCAAAATTGTTGGCTTTGCCAAGGCTTGTTTTTAGTCAGCGATGTGATTGACTGCTGCATTTTACTGTTTTTGGAGGTGACCTTATCGGTGGAACCATTTGCAAAGGGAAATCTGCTCAGTAAATTGGGTAAAGTGTGGTTTGTTAAAAAATTCTTTGCAAAAGACCCCGATGACCAGAAAGAAGGCAGAGGTGCCCATTAACCAAAATTCCAGGTGTGGGGCACATGACATCATGCACATAATTATATCACAGAAAGTCGCATCTCATAACATTTGACCCAACGACATCAAAGGGTGTGATGTCACACAACCTTTTCCCTGATGTCATCACAGGAAGTGACATCACAGTGGATGGGGACATCTATAAAATACGTAAAATTGATAAAACACAAAAGCAAACACAAGGTCGATTTAGTTGCCAACCATGCACTTAGTGGGGTGCTGCCTCGATGTGCTGTAGGTGCCAAGATAATAACGTCATCACCAAGAGCATCATTATTTCACTGTTTGATTGGTTGGCAGGTTTCTGCTCTTTATGCAATGTTTTGCTACTCTGCATCCAGTGTTATGCTACTCTGCATCCAGTGTTATGTTACTCTGCATCCAGTGTTATGCTACTCTGCATCTAGTGTTATGCTACTCTGCATCCAGTGTTATGCTACTCTGCATCCAGTGTTATGCTACTCTGCATCCAGTGTTATGCTACTCTGCATCCAGTGTCTGCTCTTCATGCAATGTTATGCTACTCTGCATCCAGTGTTATGCTACTCTGCATCCAGTGTTATGTTACTCTGCATCCAGTGTTATCCAGTGTTATGTTACTCTGCATCCAGTGTTATGCTACTCTGCATCCAGTGTTATGCTACTCTGCATCCAGTGTTATGTTACTCTGCATCCAGTGTTATGCTACTCTGCATCCAATGTTATGCTACTCTGCATGCAGTGTTATGCTACTCTGCATCCAATGTTATGCTACTCTGCCTGCAGTGTTATGCTACTCTGCATGCGGTGTTATGCTACTCTGCATGCAGTGTTATGCTACTCTGCATGCAATGTTATGCTACTCTGCATGCAGTGTTATGCTACTCTGCATGAAATGTTATGCTACTCTGCATGCAGTGTCATGCTACTCTGCATCCAATGTTATGCTACTCTGCATCCAGTGTTATGTCACTCTGCATCCAGTGTTATGCTACTCTGCATCCAGTGTTATGCTACTCTGCATCCAGTGTTATGTTACTCTGCATCCAGTGTTATGCTACTCTGCATCCAGTGTTATGCTGCTCTGCATCCAGTGTTATGTTACTCTGCATCCAGTGTTATGCTACTCTGCATCCAGTGTTATGCTACTCTGCATCCAGTGTTATGTTACTCTGCATCCAGTGTCTGCTCTTCATGCAATGTTATGCTACTCTGCATCCAGTGTTATGTTACTCTGCATCCAGTGTTATCCAGTGTTATGTTACTCTGCATCCAGTGTTATGCTACTCTGCATCCAGTGTTATGCTACTCTGCATCCAGTGTTATGTTACTCTGCATCCAGTGTTATGCTACTCTGCATCCAATGTTATGCTACTCTGCATGCAGTGTTATGCTACTCTGCATCCAATGTTATGCTACTCTGCCTGCAGTGTTATGCTACTCTGCATGCAATGTTATGCTACTCTGCATGCAGTGTTATGCTACTCTGCATGAAATGTTATGCTACTCTGCATGCAATGTCATGCTACTCTGCATCCAATGTTATGCTACTCTGCATGCAGTGTTATGCTACTCTGCATGCAATGTTATGCTACTCTGCATCCAGTGTTATGCTACTCTGCATCCAATGTTATGCTACTCTGCATCCAGTGTTATGCTACTCTGCATGCAATGTTATGCTACTCTGCATCCAGTGTTATGCTACTCTGCATCCAATGTTATGCTACTCTGCATGCAATGTCATGCTACTCTGCATCCAATGTTATGCTACTCTGCATGCAGTGTTATGCTACTCTGCATGCAGTGTTATGCTACTCTGCATCCAGTGTTATGCTACTCTGCATGCAATGTCATGCTACTCTGCATCCAATGTTATGCTACTCTGCATGCAATGTTATGCTACTCTGCATGCAATGTTATGCTACTCTGCGACTCGCGCTCGTTTGCAAAGTATAACTGGGCCCAAAGTTCACCATTCTACAAGTGTTGTGTCATAGAATGTCATTACTGAACCTCAAGCTAATATAGGACTGCGGTTCTTTGGAAACCCCACACTTTGCAAGCTGGCCACACAGATTGCTTGAAGACCCCTGAGGCGTGTACATCGGCTGGAACAGTGGCGAAAGAGCGCTCTACAAATAACATGCAATGTAAAATAACAAAAAGTGGTACGTGTGTGTTTGTGTGTATATATGTACACACCGGGAGGAAGGGGTCAATGGCAGTTACACTTCCCCTTGCACACCATCAACCCTGCAATTCAATATCTGATTTTGTTCCACCAGTTTTTATTTCCAAGCCCTATATTGGATGTGGAATTGCCCAGGAGCACCTGACGGAGCTTGAGCAGGTGCTGTTGGTGGCCAGGAGCACCTGACGGAGCTTGAGCAGGTGCTGTTGCTGTGGGTGCCCAGGAGCACCTGACGGAGCTTGAGCAGGTGCTGTTGCTGTGGGTGCCCAGGAGCACATGACGGAGCTTGAGCAGGTGCTGTTGGTGGCCAGGAGCACCTGGCGGAGCTTGAGCAGGTGCTGTTGGTGGCCAGGAGCACCTGGCGGAGCTTGAACAGGTGCTGTTGGTGGCCAGGAGCACCTGGCGGAGCTTGAGCAGGTGCTGTTGGTGGCCAGGAGCACCTGGCGGAGCTTGAGCATGTGCTGTTGCTGTGGGTGACCAGGAGCATCTGACAGAGCTTCAGCAGGTGCCATGGCTGTGGGTGCCCAGGAGCACCTGGCAGAGCTTGAGCAGGTGTTGTTGCTGTGGGTGCCCAGGAGCACCTGGCAGAGCTTGAGCAGGTGCCATGGCTGTGGGTGCCCAGGAGCACCTGGCAGAGCTTGAGCATGTGCTGTTGCTGTGGGTGCCCAGGAGCACCTGGCGGAGCTTGAGCAGGTGCTGTTGGTGTCCAGGAGCACCTGACAGAGCTTGAGCAGGTGCTGTTGGTGTCCAGGAGCACCTGACAGAGCTTGAGCAGGTGCTGTCGGTGGCCAGGAGCACCTGGCGGAGCTTGAGCAGGTGCTGTTGGTGGCCAGGAGCACCTGGCGGAGCTTGAGCAGGTGTTGTTGCTGTGGGTGCCCAGGAGCACCTGGCAGAGCTTGAGCAGGTGCCATGGCTGTGGGTGCCCAGGAGCACCTGGCGGAGCTTGAGCAGGTGCTGTTGCTGTGGGTGCCCAGGAGCACCTGGCGGAGTTTGAGCAGGTGCTGTTGCTGTGAGTGTCCAGGAGCACCTGACAGAGCTTGAGCAGGTGCTGTTGCTGTGGGTGCCCAGGAGCACCTGGCGGAGCTTGAGCAGGTGCTGTTGCTGTGGGTGCCCAGTGGGCACCTGACGGACCTTGAACAGGTGCTGTTGCTGTGGGGGCCCAGGAGCACCTGACGGACCTTGAGCAGGTGCTGTTGCTGTGGGGGCAGTGACATTAGGCAGTCCTGTGCGAGCTAGTTTCACCAAACTCCAAGCAACCTAAATGTTGAGGCTATCCGGAATTAGTTGGGAAATACAATTTGAGGTCTGGTCATTTCTCTGGCTATGCAGGACTGCTTTTCTGAATGGGGGCAGCAGCAGTGTGGGCAAAGGTTTCATAAAGTGAAGGGCGTGGTTGTTACACGGCTTAACTGATGTTTAACAGCCAGTGAATGCATAATGAGTGTCTGCAAGGGTAATTGCAGGGTCAGGCTGAATCTGACCCGAAGGCGCAGTCATCAATGGGACAGAAAGGCAACAGAGGGCAAGAGGGGGCTTTTTTCTGTCCCCAGGTGGGTCATGTAAATTACAGATGAGGCAGGTGTTGCACTCTTCAGACCTGTGTTAGGGTCTGGAGGTGCACTTGGCCAAGTGTGGTGTCTGAGTGTGCTCTTCCATTCAATCAGGCAGCACAAGGCCATGAAGTCACTTTTTTATGAGAATCAACTTGGAGTTTGTACCAACTAGATATTTAATCCAGCACAAAGTGTGGCGGGTTGACACGTCCAAGCGTCACACTCTGTGATGCTCTTCTTCAAGGTCATCGAGAAAATGCAAAAAAGAGATGGTTGCATTTTAAGATCAATTCACGGACACAATTGGCAGTTCGTCACACATTATCTTGCTTGCCTAACTTTTCTTTTGCCAATTTCTTTTCTGAGTGAATAGATGGGAATTATCCCTACGTTTTCTTTGTTTTGTCACGCTGTATTTCTTTGCATAATCAACGCCCCCTCAGACACGCAATTGGTCAACCCTCTGTGACCTGTCCTTCCGTTGTTGGGCCAGCCAATTAGATGACAGGTAGCCTCTCCACCCCTCCCCCAACACTTGAAATGACTTGAGTGCGAGTTCTCATAAAATGGCGCCCCCGGCGAAGTGCAATTGCTTTTTGAAGCACTCTTTTTCGTGACTCATTAAAAACCCCTCTGGCTCCTGCAGGAAGTGGAGAAGCCAGCCCTGTGGATTCTGGGAGAGCACAATGATCGGCTTTTATGTGCGGGAGAAGCACAGAACTCGCTCAACAACGGGCAAAATACTTGGTGTCAAACAGTTTCTAAAACATCCTCTTCGCAGAACACTCTCGGTTAATTGACACCAACCACTGAGGGACTGATTATTCCCAGCGAGGGGCCAGCAAAATAGATAATTTCCGATGCCCATCTAAAATTCATGAACGCCGTGGTGGTCCTATCATAACTCGCGGCGCGGCTCCGTTCCGGGGCTGAATGCTTACCAAAGGGTAATTTAGATTTTTTTTTCCTTAACCCTGGCAAGTATTCATGCTCCTAAGGCAATTCCCCGGCCCGCGCTCCCAATCTAGACGCGCGTCAGGGTTCAGTCCTTACGGCTTGTTGTAAATTACGCCTTAATGGTAACGCTGCATACATGGGCTGTGGGGTGTGTCCAGCAATCCTCATTTCTGATTAAGGATTGGGTTTTAAAACGTTTTATTGCACAGTTTTCTGTGCTGATTTGTTTTCCTTTTTTTTCCAGGGAATATTTGTCAGGAAAGACCCCTGTCTCTAAACCAGATGAGAAGAGCAAATGCCCGCAATCCTTTGAAGGAAAGACAGGCTCACCAGAAAATTCACATTAGAACGACCACTCCAGGGGACAAATGCAAATCTGTAGCAACACACAACAGCTGCTCTTTTTTTTTTAACCAGATCGACCGATTGGGAAATGTTCCCACTACTGGTGCTTCTAAAGGCTTTGTGGTTTGTCAGCCGGTGAGATACCTTGCCTCAGAGATGTGTGTGTAGTCTGTAGTCACATTTCAAAAATGTGGCTGGGCTGACTCAGTATTGTTCAAAATTACCTACTCCCAAAAGTTCGACCCCCTAAAGTTTGACCCCCAATTTTCTGCATATATATATATATATGTGTGGGAGGTTAAAGTGAATAATAAATGTATAGGGGTAAGGTGGAGGGTGTGGGGGGTCTCCCCACACATATATATTTGCAGAAATGTAAAAAGAAAACAGACTTTTGGGAGTCGAACTTTTCGGTTCGGTAAAATATGCTTCTTAGCTCGATATATTGAGCACCATTCAATAAGGTAGGTAATAATACAACTATTATTACAGCCATTAGAAGAGGATAAAATCCTTCATGAAACAATGCAACCTAATTAGTGCCTGCATCATATTGATATCGGAGTTTCCTGAAGCCGGCTGCGTATCTGGTGTACGAATGATTCTGTGTCCTTTAACTCAAAAGCACCAGCTCTGTCTTTGCTTTCGCAGTACTCGTGTGCAATGACATTGATCCACTACTCTGGTGGTAATGCAGTATCAGCAAGTTGCTCGGGCACTGCAGCACTGCATTGCAGATGGCCCGTTAAATGTGTGGCTTGCACCAATGCAATCATAAAGAACAACACAATCACAGTGAGCGAAAGAGCGGTAGCAAACCTATATCAATAATTGATCTTTTATATAGTGTGAATTTAACATAACACTGAACGCGTGTCCTAATGTTTTGATCCCTCAACGTTATCTTGGAAAGCCTCAAGCCTCCTCTTACCACCAATAGCAAGAGGAACACATTGAAGAGGGAGGAGGCTATTCAAGGTGGTGTCACACAAGGTTTATTGCTATTGATTGCTATGCACCCCACCTTTTTGACCTCCTCACCACATTCAGAAGACCACCGACATTCTATAGTCAGATAGCCTCCTCTTCCAAACCAAGAATAAAAGGCTAGCTTGTGTTGATATGCACTTGAGAACACCACAATGACTTAGAAGAAAATGAGAACATCATCTATACAGAACGTGAACCCATTCTGGAGATCAAGACCCACCTGCAATGAGCAAACAACCCAGATATCAAAATATAGCACCAGAAAATACTATAATGGGCAAAGCAGTGATCCCCATATGTCTAGATGCTAGAGCAAGAGTTGGCAACTGGTTAGATCCACATATAGTTCACTAGGGTGATAGATTGTGCGATCACGGATATTCAGGTCTATGTTATTGACAGACTCATGGCCAGCCTATGGACAGCTTCTCTGAGCAACTCCAAAATGTGCACCACCTCAAAACCTCCCTGGTGCAAAAGGCATGTTCTGATTTAGCCAAGAACTTGCACCCATCCAAGTGTTAATAAGGGAAGAATCAGAACTCAGAAGGGGTGTAATATTTCAAAAAGGCTGCCAGCTAAGGGTATTATTGCACTGAATAAGTGTTGTAAACAATTATTAAATCATTACTAATTAATTGTCAATAATTGTTGATAAAACTCCTCAATAGCAGTGCCCCTTTCGTAGGCAGCGTTACCCATCTTACTACATGCTAAGGCCATATGTGCACTGACTACCAGATGCTCATCCTTTCCAGGGGATTCACTAGAGGATGCTGATAGCCAGGGTGCGGGAGAACAAGGCAGACCAGTGAGTCAAAATATGTTCAGAGGTTATAGACCACGATTCTGCATTGGGGCCACCTCATCAAAGACCATCTCGAGAGGACATAAATGAAGAAGATCAGGAAATCCAGGGGGACAGGACCCAGAGTCAGCAACCACCTGAACATCGGTATTGTCGTAACCTCAACTACAAAGGCAGCTGCCCAGAACACATCAAACCACAAGATGGCACAGAGACCAAACCAGCCGACCCTCCGGCTGAGATCACGTCTGCTCCCGAGGCCGAGCAGGGCGGTGCTGAGTAAATACTGGCTTACCATCTCAACCATCCACCGGTTTAGTCATCAAAAAGAATGAAATTCAAGCAATGAGAAATTAACAAAGCATTCAAACTAAAGACTTTATGTGCTTGCTTTATACAATTGACCAGATAATCAGAATTGTCTGCATTATGTTAATGCCTTCAATATTGCCTCGCTGGCGCTCTAGGTCAGCCTATGTAAAATGATTTGTGCCAGATAGTGTGACCTGAGTAGCACCTTCGGCAATGCCTCTCCGCCCCTCCGCGTGGACCAATGCAAATGTAGATGAGATAAAAAGTGTTACCTTAGCAGCATCGATAATGAGGCCTGACGGCCATTCTAAGTTATCCAAGGAAAATGCAAATTTGTCAGTGTGCCACCACTCCACTACGACCTTTGCTGCCCGACTGCCACACCGTACCAGACCAGGCAATTGAGCCAAACTGCACTGACACTGTAGCTCCCTTACGAGTGTCAGATTGCCCAAACACAACTGTCTCAGTAACTATACCCAACTCACCGATATGCCTTGTTTGAAATACTCGACCTGCCATCCATCCACCACCTACCTAGGCCACTTAAAGGAGCCTTAATCAACGCCAGGTCACTAATAGCGCATGCAGTCGATATCTCTGACCTAATAGCCAATAACTATCTTGTCCTAATAACCATCACAGAAACCTGGCTGCACACAGCAGCAGGTCCCGTCCTCTCGCTAGCTATGCCGGACAACTACACCAGCCTAAGGAAGGACAGACTAGATACCAAAGGGGTCGGGGTAGCAATCATAGCCAAAAACTCCCTCTCCCTCAGAGAATCAAACAACTATAACATGCAATCAGGGAAACGGCTAACAACTAAACTGGCCCTCTCCCACAATACTACTGTGAACTTACACCTAATCTACAGACCACCAGGCCCTAACTTATAATTTAAGGATGATATCTCGCAACTCCTCTCAACCGTCACCAAAGCATCCCCTAAATTTTGCTCCTAGGCGATCAAAAGTAAGGCTTTAATGACCCATCAGACCTAAGCGCCCTCACGCTCACAAACTCCTCCAAAGCTCTTGGTTTCACCCGACGAATGTCAAGCCCAACCCACAACAGGGAGCGTATCCTAGACTGGTTAGCAGACCTCAACTGCAACATAGACATCCTCTCTAACAAGCCTTGCCCGCGGTCAGACCACAACATCATCTCTTTTATCATACCCACTAATAAACAATTGAAGGCCTCACCAATAATAGCACCAGCAACCCTCACAGGAAATATTCAAACTATCTCTGCTGACCTTACACTCCCACTACTGAAACCACTCACAGCACTCCAAACTTCAACAAATGACCCTACCATCATGGTTGATGTAAACAACCAAACTAGCGATTAATGAAATCGCTCCTTTGACTAATCGAAGACAAAAGCCTTTGCCCCACCTAAACACTTCGTTTACCCCAAGCCTCAAATCCCTTCATCATCCAAGAGAGAAGCAGAGAGTCTCAGGAAAAACAAACCATCACTTCCCAATAAAGATAACTTTACCACGCTTGCTAAGGATTATAAACAAACAGGTGATACATTTAGCCAAATGTTCTACTTTCAATGAAAGAATCGCTAAAACCAACTTGGGCACCTGTGAGATATTTTCGATACTACAAGAACTTGAATAGCCAGCCCCACACCCAACTTATTGCTCCAAAGATCTTGTATGGTGCTCTAACATGCAAAATGCCTTGCTTACTAAAATCTCTGGACTCCAGCAAAAAACTGTAGAGAAGAAAAACAAGCTTGTCTACACCAAAGTACTACCTGACATAAGTGAATCTAAACCTGCTCCAGGCACCTCGCAGGTCAAGCAGTTCGACTTTAAGCCAGTCTCTGAATTGAAAATAATCAAACTCATCCAAGGGCTAAAACCATCCGGATGCCAAGGTGACATCTGCCCAGCTCAAGTCTTCAAAGACTGCACTCAAGGGCTGGCATCCTTCATTGCCTCCCTTGTCAATGTATCATTCACCTCCAGCACTGTGCCTGTACATCTAAAAGATGCCTGGGTACTTCCACTCTTCAAGAAATCCACCTTAGAACCTGACACAGCTGCAAACTACTGCCCAATCAGGACCGTACCATTCTTACTCAAAATCCTGGCTAGAGCAGCTTATCTACAAATCCAGAAGCATTTAGAATCCAACAACCTCCTTGGGCTGCTCCAATCCGGGTTCTGCCACGACACAGAATCAGCTCTTATAGACCTAAAAATACAAATTGACAAAGGCAAGCTTGCCCCTCTCCTCCTTCTGGACTTGTCAGTGGCATTTGATTTGATAGATCAAAAAATCCTTTGCCAACATCTTTCTTCAGCTGGCCACTTCTCCCCCAAAGCCACAGCTTGATCTCCTCCTTTTTTCAAACAGAACAGTGAAAGTGTTCTCATCCATCGCCTCGGCCCCCCCAGCCCCAGTCACCCACGGAATCCCCCAAAACTCCTGCATCTCCCCGACTTCATACAATATATTCACTAAACCACTCTTCGACCTTCTAGGCTCATTGGATATCTCCTATAAAAACTATGCAGACAATACCAATCCTCATTCCTATATCAGGCTCCTATAATCCAGGCTCCAACACTCTAGAATGTATCTACCAAACCATTCAGGTTTGGATGGCCACACACTCATTGTGCTTGAATGATGACAAGAACGAGCTGCTCTTGGTAGGATCTCAACCACTTCTGAATGAACTGGACAAAGTGTACATCTCCTTTATCCTTGACAGCAACACTATCCCAGCCCCCAAAGAAGTAAAAACCCTGGGGGTGTACTTGGACGCATCTCTATCGATAACCAGACAGGTAAATGCTATCGCTTCTGCAGCAGCATATACCAGGAAACTAATTACCACAAGCAGACCTTTCCTCTCCACTGAGATCTGTGTCACAATTGCAAGAGCTCTGAAAGTCTCAAGACTGGACTACGGTAATGCGATCTTCGCAGGAACTACTATCTCTTATATCAAAAATCTTCAGATTATACAGAATAATGCTCTCAGAGCGGCCTTAAAAATCCTGAAGAAAGACCATATCGCTCCAGCCAGAAGAAACCCACAGTGGCTGCCAATGCAAGAGCACAATCTATTCAAAGCACTGTCCATAACACACAAATGCCTTGCCAACACGGCACCTAGATACCTCACTAGAAATTTCAATAGGACACAATCCACCAGACCGACATGGTCCACTCATTGCCACCTCCTTTCCATTCCAAGATTCAGATTACAAAGAGCCGGTGGTTCCAAATTCCCAGTAATGGCGGCAAAACAGTGGAATGCATTACCGCTCTGTTTAAGAGCCGAACCCCCATTCTGGCTGTTTCGTAAATGCCTCAAAACATGGCTCTTCTCTCAAGACCACTAATTTGCGTTAAGCAGTTAGCATGAATGTGACTAATCCAAGTAACGTAACTAAGCTCTGATCTAACATGTTATTGTATGTATTGTGCAATTGTCACCTTATGCAATCAAGGTAACTAGCGCTTGGATGCCTCTGGGCTTGTAGCTCTATACAAATGCCAAATAAAGAAAGAAAGTTAAACAAACATTTTACAAAAATTATTGTTATACACAGTTTATATCTAATGAAGGAGCAAGTAGTTCAGAAGACAATGGGGGTCATTCCGACCCTGGCAGTAGGGGTTTAACGGCACCGGTAAGGATGCTGGTGCCGTTAACCCCCTACCACCCTATTATGAGGTTATACCAGCCGGCCTTAGCGGGACCCGTTAAGGGACCATAGAGCTAATTTGCGGGCCCGTTATTATCTCCTTCCCCATTCCCATTGAGCCCTATGAGGGCTCAAATGGGAATGGGGAATGGTTTTCGAAATGGGGATTTACCGGGTCTGCATAGGTCAAAATGTCCTGGTAAGTCTCCATTCTGACACCACGGACCCGGACCCGAGTTTGGAGGCTTCTATGGTGCTTGTAGCACAGGCTGAGGACAGGTGTAGAGGAGGTCCCAGATATGGCCTGCACCCCTGCCCCTCATTTCAAGGAACCAGGAGGGGACTCGCCAAGGTATGTGACGGATGAGGAGCAGATGAACCATCAAAGAGCTGCACTGGGACTATGCCCAGTGTACATCAGAAGATCCATACCTGTTGAAGCGCCCATAACCAGACAACCCTGGGCAGCACAGTACCCTATCAGACAGCCGTACCAGGCGCTGAGATGAAATGAAGAGTACCTACAGACGGTCCATGAAGAGACCCAAAGAGCCTTAATGGAAGGCCAGTGGAAATGACACAAGGGCCTGGACAGACTCGTGAATGAACAAAAACGGCTATCGAAGATAGCACGCCAGTGAGAGTAGCTGTGAAAATAGATGTAATGCACACAGGGAAGAGACGATGTTAAAATGTAAGGAAATACAAGTCAAGATGGAAGAAACCAATCAGTTAAACGTATGTAAATAGGCTTGGAACGCAAGAAGCTAAGAAAACAATACTGCATGCAATGCTTAGTAGAAGAATAGTGCAGCAAGCGCCAACCATATATTTACCTCAACAAGGCACATTATACAAGTGTGACTCCATTTTGTAAAGCAGAAATGTGCCCAGGCTGCCAGAGGCCTAACAGGCCAAGTTTCATAACGAAGCCAGAGTCATGAGAAGGAGCGGAATCGAAACTCAACAAAGAGCTGTTCATGCCGGGAAATCGAGGTCAACCTGAGAAAGGGAGGAGAGCGTCAGCTAACAAGACTCAAACTTCAGAGCATACCAGCCTGCCCCGTGAAGGTCAAGATAAGGGAGGCCCAGGCAGGTGGCGAGGCTAAAAGAAGAACAAATACACAAAAAGCTGGAAACTGAAGCAAATTCATGGTGAACTAACACGTGACAAGCTAGGGCGAAGAGGTACCACTGCCTGATGTTATCCAGAACCCGAGGATGCCATAACTTTTCCTGATAAGAGGCTACAGTTTCGAGGCCATACCCAGCCAACTAAGTGACACATAGCCCTAAAATACTGATTGATGAAAGGGAGGCAGGGTGAATTTTAGGACACCCGGCACCTGGCTGTCCATTCTGCATGCTGCTAATTAAAAGTGGAGATTTATTTCTAGGGGTGTAACCTGCCCAATCACAAAGGACCAAGTAATCTAGGGTCCTATAGATCGTAGAACCAATGAGACGTCGTACTTGTAGTGACGTCTATCACGTGTGATGTAGAGGGAGGAGCGTAGATGACCACCCGATAAGAGCTATCCAATCCGCATGCTCTAATAGCATATACAGATATAGCACCTATACTTAAAATACCTTTCCTAACCAATTATTTTGCATGTCGAGTTTTGTAGAATTAGATGTCAATGATGATGAGTTTTGTGAATAAAAGTTGCTGTTCAACTGAAGTTCAAGGAAGTCGTAGCGAGACGGATGATCGCAATGATGCTGATTCCCAACTGCTTCCCTGTTTGATGTACTTGTCATTAAACGGACTTCCCTTTGCCAAATTACTGAGTCCTCATTATTGAGTCATGCTGGAGTAAGTAAATCCTGCACCCCCATTCCTTACATGGTACAGCTATCTTGTCTTATAGGTACTAGAGGGTGAGCACTGACCTATGGACCCATCAGTGGACATCTCGCTCTCCTGTTACACAGGTTACACTCTTCTTAAGGGGAGACTTGCTGACAATAGTAGTAACACAAACAACATTAGTACAAACAATACAAAATAAGACCGTCCAATAGAAGTTCTATAAAAAGCAACCATGAATCACATGATAGATGCATACAACTAACCAAAAAGACTGAACACCCTCCCATGTAAACGAAACACAGATATTTCAGACTGTGTAGAGAAAGCATGGCGCTCCAGATCAAAACAAGGGTGCAGGCCATGCAGCAGCAATATATTAATTCAAAAGGATATGTTTTCTCGAAAAGGTAGAAAGTGGGATCTTATCAGTCATTAGGGACCTCAAAGGTGGCCAGTGGGACAGAACCACTA
This sequence comes from Ambystoma mexicanum, assembly GCF_040938575.1. Lineage (NCBI taxonomy): Eukaryota > Metazoa > Chordata > Amphibia > Caudata > Ambystomatidae > Ambystoma > Ambystoma mexicanum. The sequence continues at coordinate 51,584,922 of NC_090932.1, forward strand.
AAAGTGCCTTTACATCTTGTCTTTGGCCTTAATACAATTGCACTGGGCCTCTGGGTGCTTTATTGCAGAAAAGCCATTGTTGAGCTGTGCTTTTCTAATGGAGAGTTAGCGTCGGGTTAGTTTGTGGCAAGGGATCTTGGTGGGTTGAGATGCCACGTGAGATGGTCAAGTCAATGTCTTCCAGCGGTTTGAGTAGCAGCCAAAGAATGCTACTGCTCTGTCAAGTTAGCATTCGAGATGGTGCGAGTCGATGACTTTAAGCAGGGAGAATGGCCTGCAAGTGGGTTGGTTTCACAGAATCAAGCTGGCAGTCACGTTGGAACAGGTCAAGATAAGGTGGTCTGCTTCAATGGGTCAAGTTGTCTGGTGGCTTGAAGAGCAGGTAGGAGTCTCAAAGAACTTAGAGTGCCAAAAGCAGCACCATGGGTCCTGTAGTGGCTCGAAGTTAGTTGAGCAGGGTCAATCTGGCTTGGCGACGTCAGAGGGCAGTAAACAGCTGAGTCACATGGGTGCACTATGCTTTTAGCAGGGACAACTTTATGAAAGGGGGTTTAATCAGAAAATCCCCCTATAAGAGGCAGAATTACCAGCATAATTTTATGTAATAAAAAAAATATTGAGGCTATTCCGCCCTCCCATATGACCATTCTGTTGTCTTGGACAGGGGTGGATTGACCTATAGGGAACTCTGGAGATTTTCCGGTGTGCCTCTGCACCCCGGGCCTCTTTTGTGTGTTATTTCCAAATGTTCTAATGGGAAAGCGTTTGGGCTTTCTGAAACTTTGTAACATGTGGCCACTTTAAACATTATTTCCAGGCCCTCTATTGCTTCCCAGTCCACCCCTGGTTTTGGACAGGCCACATGCAGTAGAGGTTTCCCAAGTTCTTTAGAATCTCAGGAAGTTCTCTTCTAGTCTGAGTTGTACCGGAAGGGGCTACCGATTTCCTAGTCCTGGACATTTAGGGACCTTCTGCGACACCTTCCGTAGCTGGTATTTCGGGAGGCAAGTAGGTTAAGTGAACCCGACTTATGTGTTGCCATGATCGGTGAAGCTGGAGAGCCACCGAGCTGTAATCAAGGGTTTGGCGGTGCAGCGCTTTATGCCTTCTGCACAGAGATTATAACTCCAATCTTTCCTTGATTGGTAATCAATGTGGATAGCCGTGCGCGGTCATTGAATAGCAGAAGCATCGGGCTGAGCATGAATGACTCCAGTTGTTTCTGTAGTCTCCGGTGCTTCATTCATTCATTCATCCATTCACTCATCCATTTATCTATTCATTCATTAATTCATTTATTCATTCGTTCGTTCATTCATCCATGCATTCATTCATTCATTCATCCATTTTGTCATTTGAATAGCACCTTTCACCATAATTATAGCCCCAGCACTCTAGCTTGGCTACTGGCTAGAAGGGTTACAGCAGTGTAGATGGTATTGAAGTAACTCACAGGTAATATCACTATTGAAAGTGATTAAAGAGGGTGTACGCACCTTTTAATGACGATATATAGTTGTGGCTGAAACACGAGATCGATGTCAGAAAGTACTCCTAGACTGTGTGCTTTTTATCTGGAGGAGGGAGGGGATGCGTGATAAATAGGCCCTCCCCATGAGCACACAGAGGCGCACATGTTCCAGGCGCAGCATCACTGAATAGCAGTCCACACTTCCACCCGGTTGATGAGTGCTGCATAGCCTGAAGAGACTGGCTTGCATGCCGTGTGTTATTGATCACAAATGAAAGGGCGGAGCTGGGTGTCATCGGTGTAAGTGTGCGAGAGCGCTGTCGAGTCTGGGATGAGAATGCTAAGCAGGTCTGTGGGAAGCTGAGTGGTGTTGTGTACGGCTCGATACTCGAGGAACACCACAGGTGATTCTAGATCTCTGGAGATGAACAGAGCCTATCTTGACTTGATGTGTACAGTCCTTTGGAATCAACGAGGTCCAGGCCGGGGGCACCTCCGCATGCCAGCTTTGACTGGTTTTGTGAAACATGCTGCGATTGACGGTGCGTAGAAGTTTGGTGGTGGCCGCCAGCTCGGGTTGCGTCTCCTCGGTGTTCAGTCTAATGACTAGCATTGAACCTTCAGAGAGACGGCATGGCTGGAGTCCTGCTCAGTTGTCATCTGGTGGCCTGTTGGCCTTTCTTCCAATACACTATGGCTCAATAACAGCGTATAGATTATCAGGATCTCGGGATCTGTGTTGACCTCTTTAGAGTAACCATTGTGCTTGAGCTTCGAGAGCACGACTCCACTTGATAAAGAAGAATTGATGAACTGATTGATCAGAGGTGCCCGTACAGGAAGGTCTAGGTTGAGCATCAGTGTTTGGAAAAGATCTATTTGTGGGTAAAAACGATAGGATTCCGGGTTCATGGACAGGTTGGAACTCAAGGGAATGTGTCAAGGAATTGAATATGGGGCTTAAGCCTTGTACCAATGAGTGAACAGCATGATTCGATGTTGGGCCCTTCAAATGTCTCCATCTTCAAAGACATCAGGTTCTTGCTGAGATGTCAAGATAGAGCAAGGGCTGGCAGAGCCTCATGCATGGCAAGGGCTGGCAGAGCCTTGTGCATGGCAAGGGGTGGCAGAGCCTCATGCATGGCAAGGGCTGGCAGAGCCTCGTGCATGGCAAGGGCCGGCAGAGCCTCATGCATGGCAAGGGCTGGCAGAGCTTCATGCATGGCAAGGGCTGGCAGAGCCTCTTGCGTGGCAAGGGCTGGCAGAGCATCCTTCATGACCAAGATTTCTCTGCAGATACCGGACGGCTTTTTAGTGGAGTTGCCTGTATTTAAGATGCATGGCTGCTGGGGAGACTTTTCAGTGACGTAAAGTGCTTGCTTCACTCTTGAAGTGCATCTGGCACTTAGTGTGCTAGATAAGAATCTGTCATTTCCTCCACGCTTTAATCAAATGTTCTCCTCTGATGTTTCAGTTCTTGAGGTCTGCAGTGCACCAACTGTTTCACCTTTCTGTTAGAGGGCAAGGGTTTGTGACTCATGAACGCTAGTCATGTTATAAGTCTGCTGATTAAAGTAATTTCAATGGCATCAATGGCCTTTGGCTTTCAGGCTTCCTGCAAATAAGTCTGAACTGATTTTTCTCTTGTTCCTAGCGGTACATGGGTAGTGCGTGATATTATCATGACGAGTTTGGACTTCCAGCACAATGTCAAGGGAGAGTTGACAAGACACCTCATTAGTCACCGAGAGTGATGAATTGTCAATGGCTTGGGAGTAAGTAATCAAAAAATAATGGAGGCCGGGCCATTGAGAAAGAGAGTGTGTTGGCCGTTCTACTAGGTGGCCAGCACACAGGTTATTATATCAGAAGATGCCATGTTTACAAGAATTGTTTGGTCCATCAGCCAAATTGTTCATGTAATAATACATTTGTAAGTGGTGAGGATACACTGTGAAAGCTTAGGGATAACAGCTGGGAGGGGTGTCATAATCCAGGTGCAGGCTCGCGTGCGTGTGTGACGCGTGGTGCCTGGGGGTAGAATGTTGTAGCTGGGCGTTCGGTGAGTGATGGTTGTAGCTGTGCCCGCCGGATGGGACGCGCCGGTTTGATCCTTTCATAAACTTAACATATCATCATTAAAGGTGTATGTAACCATAACTTCACTCCCGTGTGATACTTCATGAACCCTGGAACATACGTTACGTCAAGGGGCGTGTCAATGTTTTGGTGCATGGTAAACTTTAACACAGATGATGGAGGAAGTAGGGTTTGTGACAAAGGTTGCCAGGTGATTCTCAACAGACTCCATTGACTTGCATGGGCAAAGGTGTCAGAGAAGTCAGCCACTTCCCGTCCACGTTGCTGCTCTCTTTATTTTGGCTTAGGATTCTGTAATGAGCTGGGAGTACACTGATGATTTGTGGAGTTGAACAGTCTTTATTAAGCCAGAGAGAACGTGTTAGGACATAAACAAAAACATCTGACTACTGGTACTTTATGATGAATCGAGTTGCTCCAAATATTATCTGTGGTTTGAGCAAAGTGTTTCATTTTGTTTGTGATTAAATAGTATACAAAGGGCAGACAGTGTTTGACTTTCAGATCACTCTTTTGGGTGGAGGCTAGAGCAGCTGAGGGAATGTGCTTTACTTGAGGAAAAGGAAGAAAATGAACTAGGATGCATCTGACGAAGAGGCAGAACATTCCTTAACATAGGTCATGCTGTCTTTTAATAACCACGGCTGACTCTACGACTCCCCTGTGCCCACATTGCTTGACGTAAGAGCACATGTCACGTGTTGTCAATGTGAGTAGAAAAACGTCACAATAGTGTTTGGTGCCAGGCAGAAGATTACATTTGTTGTTGTAAATAAGTTTGCCATCTTTTGGTGGCCAGACCAAACCCAAACACTTGTTTATTGCAAAACTGTGAAGAGCACATCTTAGCATTCTTTTCAGGCAAGAGAGTCCGTGCATTGGCTGGTGGCATACTCTGTGGCATGACCAACACGACTAGTTGCAAAAATAGCCTTCTTGAACACTTTGCTTGGCTCCCAGAGGGTAATGTAACCACATCATGTGTCTACATTTCGTGTTGAAGGCATTGTTTGGCATATCATGCATTCCCACATTATCCTGTGCACCACTGGAGGGCCCTGCCTCAAAACACCGCTCCCTGGGCCTAAAACATTCAGGATACAGCCTGCAGTTCTATATGCCATCTTGAGCACCCTGATTGGCTCCTAGCAGGTTAGTGACCCACTGCCTCCCTTGTTATTAAGTCACCTGTGGGCGTCCAGCTCATGAGTATGCAGGCTAAGTGCCAAAAGCGGAAAACGGAAACTTCCTATATTAGCATTTTAGGGCCAGATGGGGGCTAAAGCCTGAGCCCTTGCTCATGCCAGAGTTACCTGTTGAATCCTCCCTCTCTTGTCACGCCATTGTTCACTTCAATTACTCGGACCCTGCACCATTCACTCCCCATGCTCACCTTTTCAAAGACCAAGAGGGAATGAAAGAATCTCTTGCCCGATGCCTTCGTGATGCCATGGTCTCGCTTTTGTCTCTCTCCCTTATTAATGCATCTTCCATTGACCATGAGTTATCTAACTTTCACTATGCACTTGTGACTCCTTTTGAGCAACGCTGCATTGCCCGTGTATTTGTACCTTCTCGTCCTCGGGCTTGGATCATCTCTGAGAGCCAGACCATCATAAGCGATGAAGAGTGGCAGATGTGCACGTCATTGATAGAGCCCGCCCCCTCACCTCTGTCATACTGGAAGAACAGCAAGAGAACATTGTGCATGACATCTGGTATCATCCCAATACCACATTGAAGGTATAAAAAAGGTTATGCACGCAGACAACCATAACGAATGTACCCTCGAACTGAGGTGGTAGACATGAGTCTGCAGACACCCCTGGACATAGAAGAACTATAAGTTAAGTTGGACGGGAGAAAAGTGGCGTCACAAAAAGAGAAGATACATAGACGCACTAAACCTGATGCATGGATGACCAAAATAATGAAGGTATAAATGAAGTAACGAAGTAAACAAATATGCGTATATAAAAAAAACATATACACGTAGAAAATAAGTGGCAAGAGATGTAGGAGATGCATGCATGCAGAAAGGCAAGGTAGATAAGACAATGTAGAAGTCTGCTAAAGTAGGAAATATAAAACGAGTAAAGCAGCCATGTTGATAAAATGGACGACGGCATCATCTAATAGTACGCAAGAAGCCTTAAGGAGGGAGACCAAGGCTGTGGAGCTGTCAGACACTGGAATACAGCTCTGTTCAAGAACAAAGGGTATTGGCTTGGCAAAGGATCAAGGATGACTCAGCAAGAAGCAAATGTAAGGAATGAAAGGAATCGAAGAGGATAAGTCATGTACCTATGATATGATATGATAAGTCATTTATAATGCGCCTGTACACAAGTGTTTCTAGGCGGGACAATACAAGGGAGGGAAGACAGAGGGAGTACAAGACAAACGATCTTACTAGGCCTTATATCATTTAGATTGTGCAAGTACAAGAACAAGAAGTGCAAGGGGAAAGGGAGGGGGAAGTGCAAGGGAGAGGGGAGGGGAAAACAGGGCAGCAATGCTCTGAGTAAGTGCAGCATGGCAGCCCGACTCTGGGTAGTTCAAGGAGAACATATTTCTCTGAGATTAAGTAAAGGAGTGAATAATTATGAGTGCCAAGTATTGAACAATTCAAGATGCCGAAAGCACATGCAAGATATAGCAACCATGTCTCCAGAGGCAAAGAGAAGTAATAGCACCCAATATAATTGAATCAAATAGCATTAAATACAATAACTGAAGGGACAAAATCATGGTCTCCTCACACGTGGTGTAAGGCTAAAAGACAAGGCTTATTCATAAAGCTCCAGACGAAGGTAGCAATGTAGCTTCACACTCTTTATAGTTCTGAGGAAGAGAACAGTCAGCAAGGTCAACTACAAAGAAGAAGCCTTTTCTTAGAGCCTAACTAATGAGAGATGGTAGGCTAATTAGCTAAAAAAAAGGCAATTGTCGGACGTGTTCCCTTGCACCTGGGTTTTGTTGCTTATGTGCTGCTAACAAGCTGAATGTCCAAGGTTGGTAAGAGAGTGCCAACCAATCATGAGGGGCTAGGTAATGGTGTACCATACATTGTTGCAGAAGCCTACCCATTGCTGGTGTTATGCTGTTGCCTATATTTACGTAGTTAGAGGTTGGTCAAGGCGTGCCTACCAGATAAGGGGCAGCCAATGATGATACTAATGGTTTATAGTGAATAAGGCGAATTCATAAAAGTCGAATGCAAAAATGTCGAATTTTTTTTTTTCGAATGTGATTTTTTTTTTTAATGGGGAGGGTAACCCCCCCAACCTCCCGTTTATTTTTACTAGCTAAAGCCAAAAAAAATATACAGATAAAAAAAAACACATGCTAATCATTTCTTCGAATTTATTTTTTCCAACATTTTTGGATTCGACTTTTTGCATTCGACATTATGGGCCTCATTACGACCCAGGCGGTAAGGGGTTTACGGCAGCGTAAACAGCGCCGACCCTTACCGCCTGAGTACGAGGTCCCTTAGCGTCATGGCGGATTTAACACCTGCTTTTAGCAGGTGTTAAAATCCATGGCGCTAAGGGACCATGGAGTTAATTACGCCACCGTAATTTACGGTGGCGTAATTAACGCCTTCCCCACTCCCATTATGCCCTATGGGGCAAAAATGGGAATGGGGAAGGGTAAATGGGGATTGGGGACTTACCGCCCCGCCAAGGTCGGAATGGGGCGGGAAGTCCGCCAACCACCATGGCGTAAACATAGTTTACGCCATGGTGGTAAAGTCACGGCCCAGGCGGTAACTTACCGCCTGGGTCGTAATGAGGCCCAATGACTGGCTACCGATACTAACACATATATGAACTACAGGTATATATGTTCCCTTACAAATCCCTCCGCCCGATAAGTTTTTACTGTTTGTCACGTAGAATGACATCATAGCTGACATACATTGCGCTATAAAGCCTTTTCCGTAATTGAAATCTGTTTGTTCGGCAGGTTTCCCTACTTTATTGAACTGATAATAACGTAGTATTTTGCCATATTCTTTGAGTCTGTCCGGTTATTCGGGGCTAAGATCATATATTTGGTAATAGCATTCAGCACTTGGAAGGCTCCAGGTGCTATTGCACATTTTGGTAGCAGTGACAATGGTTCAGATTCAGATTCTCAGATTTTTGACATCTTCCACCGTTCACCAGAAGATCGCAGTTTCCTGCGGAGAGCAGAGAAAACACACGTGTGAAACGAGATGGTGCACAAGTGTCTCTTTGAAGAAATTCCTGTCTGGTCCCCATGGACTGAAGGTAAACTGATTGATTGGGGAAGAGTCGATATCACAGGGTTTCGAACTTGCAACGGATGTAAGTAGAACTTCGAAAGTGGCAAATAGAAGGGGAGGGATTGTATCATAAGTGGAAAAATATATAGTGAAGAAACGGGAATGAGATTTATTTTAAGAAAAATAGATTACCTCAATTCCTATCCTCAGGGAGATAGACGGTAATGCATTAGACTCCAAGTGGGGTACTTTTAGGGATTCCTGAGGCACACTCACACTTCAAAATGGGATAAAAAAGAAATGAGATACTTTTACTAGAGAAAGTAAAGAAAGACAATGGTACCCTGTCAAAAAATCAAAAGGGGGGTTGTTGAGATTCATACATACTCTGTCTCCTAAATAATGTAGTCGAAGCCGTGTTTCCTTTAGTTCCAAACCCTGTGACAATATTGTGCAATATCCCATGGAAGTCAGGTATTTTACGGTTATCGATTTGAAAAATGCATTTTTCTCAATTCCACAACATGAGAACAAACAGGGTCTAATTTTGTTTTCATATAGAACAATTCACCTGAAACATATTCGTTTGCCTCAGGTATACTGTAAGTCCCTTTCTATTTTTTTATAGAGTCCTTCAGATGAACTTGGGAAATGTTCAGCTCAAAAGCGCCATAATTCAATATGTGGATGACATTTTAGTGTGCAGTGAGGCAGAAGAAAAATGTAGAGAAGACTCTGTCAAACTTATTACAATACTTGTCAGAAAAAGAGTACAAAGTAGACCAAGACAAATTACAATATGGTCAAGAAGAAGCATTATAAATAGGACACTTAATCTCGCGTGAAGGGATAAAAGTGACACGTGAAAGAGCAGAAGCCATTATGAGAACTGTACAGCCAAAAACAGTGAGACAAATGCAGCAATGTCTAGGTCTATGCCATTATTCTAGGGCCTGGTCCTTTGACAATAGTGCATATATACAACCACTTATAAAAGTGCTTCAAGAAGTACAGTTGACATAAACTAAACTAGTGTGGACAGAAGACATGACTGAAGGGGTTAATTAATTAAATAACATGAATAGTACAGCTCCTGTTTTAGGGGTTCCAAATTACAGTGAAGAATATTTTTTTTCCCATTCAAATGGAGAAGTCATGACAGCCGTCCTTACAAAGAAAACAACATTAGGACATGGTCATAAACCATTAGCTTGTTACAGTGGGATTTTCGATCCATTTATGAAAGGACGCTATTCTTGTGAATAGTCGCTGGTGGCTGCTACATTTTCCCTAGAAAAAGCTTCAACTATAACTATGGGATGTACCGTAACTCTTTTTGGAGAGCATGCATTATTTGCAATTTTAGAGAAACCCCAAAGTATGTTGACCACTCAAAGAGCATCAGAGTATGGAGTAATTGTCTCAATCCATGCAATCAAAATTGTAAGGTGTAGCACAGTGAATCCAGCAATGTTTACAGCTGAACCAGTGGGCGAAGATGATGATGTGTATGACTGTGTTACATATACCAATTGTTATACTGATAATCCCCAAGTTAGACATAATGCTCTAGGAAGAGGGCACATTTGAATTATTGATAAGTAGAAGATTGCCATCAACTTATGCAGCACAATCTGCATAATTAGCCATACTTATTAATGCACTACAAAGTTATGAGGAAGCAACCGTGTATTATGACTCCGCCTACGTGACATCAACCGTACACACAGGCTTGTCATGTTGGAAGAGGAGAGGCTTCCTCCATGCAGACGGCACTCCAGTGCAACATGTATGGCTATTAGAGAAGGTCATTGAGGCCTTAAACTTTCCAGCAACCATAGCCATCGCAAAGTGCGCAGCACATTCAAAAAGAACAGATTGAATTTCTTGCAGGAACGAAGCCGCAGACCTAGAGGCTAAACATGCTGCATATTATTCAACCATGTGTGAAGATGAGCTAAAAGATTTAAAACAAGTGACAGGGCGAAGCATAGTAGTGAAGGGAGGATTTAATATGATGTCCATTGTACAGTTATTTGAGATAAAAGGACGAGCATCGCAAGAGGAAAAGGTGCTATGTAAAAAGAAGGGGTGATCTTTATCCCCCACTGAGGCAATTTGGAGACGGACAGTACAGGAAAGCCAGTTATGCCTCTAGCAATTTTGAGAGTAGCTTTGGAGCTGCTCCATTACCCAGCACATGTAACCCGAGAGAGTCTAGCTGCTACAATAGCAGAAGACTGGTTCCTACTGAACCTTAGTGAACATGTGGCACAGTTCATTGTAAACTGTATTGTATGCCAGAAATGTACGGCAGGACACACCCTGCGAACAGTGAGAGGAATAATCCCCAGCCCCAATGGCCCCTTCCAACATTTGAAGATAGACTGTGTGGATATGTTGCAAACATGTAATGGTTATCGATACATGTTAGTTATAGTTTGTCCTTTTTCCATATGGATTGAAGCAGGTCTGTGCACACATGCTGATGCTGCATGCGACGCAACATTTTTAGTCTGCTAGGTATTTCCAAGATTGGGGGTGTGTGAAGTTTTGCAATCTGACAATGGACCACTCTTTGTTAATGAACTCTTTCAAAATATAGTCTCACTTTTAGGCATTAAGCATAATTTTGCTTCAGACTATCACCCGCAAGCCAACGGGTTATGTGAAGTGGAGTAAGTAAGCTCTACTGCTGCGAAGCACAAGGACTGACGGGCTTGGATACATCTACACAATATCAAGCCCTATGAAGGTAAAGCATTGACCTCTCCTGCACCTGCTCCCAGCAAGGCAACTGCCCACAGTGAAACAAGAGAAGAGCGACAATAAAATGACAACATGATCTATGACCAAGAACCTGGATAAAGAAAGTGAAACCTTTTTAGATTAGGGTTAATTTAAGGACTAATTAATTTGCCGTAATTGTGAAACATTTTCCCTAGAATAGGCTGCATGGAACAATGTGAGAAAAGCTTGAGCTTTGAAAGAAAAGAAGAAAAACACATTCTAATCTTCACCTTTAACACCTATTATTATATTGGTATACACATTCTTAGTTATTCTTTCGTCTTACATTTCTGAAACATATTCAGCTTTGATCCAAAGAAACGTAAACATTGTTGCATTTTTGGAGAACCCTATGAAAAGTTAGAATGTTTGGAAAGTGATCATCAAAACAATACTCCCATTTTTGATATAGAACTTATTAAAAAGCAGGTGATACATTTTCATATTCATACATTGGAGAAGTTTAAACAGATTAGAGATTCATGGGCCTCATTCTGAGTCCGGCGATAACTCTGCTGGTGCGACCGGTAGGATGCCGCCGGACTCGGAATGAATTAGTGGCACCTGACTTCCCAGTGCCAATGGGCTATTCCAAGTCCGGCGGTCGGGAAGTCAGGTGCCGGCAGTTTCATTAATCCCCATTCCCCTACGGGAATGGGGACACAGGAGCACCGGCATTGTTAACAACAGTGCCAGTGTTCCTGTGACAAGTCTGCCTACCATGGCCTCTGCGCCCAGCAGGGTCAGATCTGTCGGGCACAGCTGATCTGGCAGACAGACTTGTAGTTTGCCGGTCCGGAAACAATTGTTTTCAGACCGGCAAACTTATAATGAGGCCCATTGCCTTCTAAGAAATTGATAAGCTTTCATGTGATATTAATAGTAATCTCCGTCGCTATCATGATCTGTGTTTTCTTCCTTATTAAAATGACCTTTAGAAATGTTATAAAAGATGATAGCATAATGAATGATACAGAAACATCTACTATTGCCTCCGCAAAAGATAACTATAAAGATATATTTAGATAATGCGGTACATTTAAAGAATAACCTCTGGTACCAGCACATGAAAGAAGTGCGAAGCAGAACGTCAGACGATAACTGCTATGTATGTTTCTTGTTCCCTTACACCTTAAGTGCGACAAGAACTTTTATTGAAAGAGAAATGTCACCATATAGTGCCAAATGCCTCATTCATCTATCAGCATGCACAACCAGAGGGCAATTTGAAGGAAAATGGGCGATGTTACGGTGGCGAACAAAAGCAACATTCCCATATGAAGATACCTATGTGAAGACAAGAAAGATGGAAAATGAATTAGGATGGACAAGCAAGAAAGTCATGTATCCATCAAAGATAGGAGAACGAATAAAGGGTTGTCAAGAGGGATAAGCTGAATTGCTCAGACAACATTGAAAAATCAGGAGAGCTAAGATGCGGAGAAAGAGCTCATTTGGTGGTATATGGTTCTCACTAGTACTGGATGGGGAGAAGAGCTATTAGCCTGCCCTGCACATCTATTGAAGGAAGAATCAGCCAGTATAGTGCAGAGAGTGAGTGACAAATGTCTGAAATCATGGGCCAAGTATGAAGCAGGACCAGTTTCCATATTACCGCTAAATAATACAACAACATGCTTCAGGAACAATGGTCTGATCCGGTTTGGACGAATAAGGGATGTAAACATATAATTGAATTTACAGGAATGGATGGAGGAACTGCAGTGTTAATGGAATGGATCAATAATGGTGTGCCTACACACCCTCGAATGTCCCGAGACAGTGTAGACTGGCACAGTCAGCCTTCAAACAGAAGACACTGGCATGCAGCCTACCGATGAGAGAGGTTAGACTAATTGGGAAAACAAGCGTAGGGCTGATGTATCTTCAAGCTTCTGGGTTTCGTTTCCATGTACGTGCTTCTAGCGAGCCAAATGTCCAAGGTTGGAACAGCCTGCCATGCACTTTTACATACAATGTTGCAATGTATTATTCTGCTGCCTTTATTCTCTGTTATGACGAGTATATTACACCATGTGTAAAGAAGTAGCTCAGGGTGTGTCTCACAGACAAGAGACTGCCAATGAGGGACTAACACTCATGCATTCTATATCCAGACATGTTTCCCTGATCCAGTATCACCCCTCGATAGGTTTTACAGTTTACCACATAGGATGACATCATATAAGACGCATCTAGCATTATATAAACTGAGTATAATCAAAAAGACCTGTGATCCCTCATTTGATGTGTGTTTATTTGCGCTGATTTACTTCTTTGAGATTAAAGCAGTATTTTACCATCTCATTTGAGTCTGTCCGGTTATTTGGTCTGAGATATTTTATTGGTAATTCCATCTAGCACTGAGACATTTAAAGGTACTAGAGCACATTTTACTTACCAGTGTTAGAATACACCCCACACCCGCTTCCACTCAGCTTAATCCTGCATGTGTAGTCCCGTGTGTGCATCCCCAACTGACATCATTGCACCCCTCTCCAAAAAAGAAGAACAATTATAATGTGAGGGGTGAATCTATTCCACCACAGAGTCCCGAGAACAAGGACCGGAATAGCAGAATCCACCACACTCAATTGCCCTCATTACGACCCTGGCGGAGGACCATGGTGCAATTTGCACCATGGTCCATGGCGCAAAGCTGCCAACTCCGCCATGGGGGTTGGTGGACTTACCGCCCCATTCCGACCTTGGCGGGGCGGTAAGTCCCCAATCCCCATTTACCCCTCCCCATTCCCATTTTTGCCCCATAGGGTATAATGGGAGTGGAGAAGGCGTTAATTACGCCACCGTAAATTACGGTGGCGTAATTAACAACGAGTCCCGTAGCGCCATAGATTTTTCTGCCTGCAAAAAGCAGGCATGAAAATCACCATGGCGCTACGGGAACTCGTAGTCTGGCGGAAAGGTACGCCATGCTTTACGCCGGCGTAAACCCCTTTCCGCCAGGGTCCTAATGAGGGCCAATGTCTGCCCGCCGCCACACTTTTTTGCATGCAATCTCACATTTTTGCACATTACCCCTCATTGCATACCACAGCCTCCCCCCGACACTGGCATGGCATCCGCCTCCGCAAGCATCTGTTGTAATCTTGCAGCCATCTTGTAGGAATTGCTGATAAGCAAATCAGCTTCAATGTGGCATTACAGAAGTGGTCGTAGCAGTTCTTAGTTTATTTCGGACTGATAAAATCCACAAAACACAATACACAGTATAACATAGCATAGACATGATTAAGCGCACATAAAATAAAAATGTATCATCTTTACACATACTGATGCTAAACACTTTTGACGAGAGACAAATCCAAATTTCATAGTACAGTACATGATAGGAGAGGTTAAGAGTCTGGACACCACCTCGGAAAGCAATTTCAGGTTGTTGATGGGTTACATGCACCGTAAGCAACATCAAGATTGGAAAGGAAAGTAGAAAAGCAAAGTCACACTGCACAAAGTGTGGGTTACCAGGTATGACGTGCCAGCGCACAACTACATGCAACCCAGTTGGGAAAGACACCATGGCTGAATGGAAATTGAGAGTTCTATACACATTGTTTTCTGTTCTCTTGAATCAATTTATTGAAGTGGAACAAGTCTGACTACCATCAACTTTTCGTGTATATTTTTGTGATGTTAAACAGTCGACATATGTTTCGCACCATAGGCGCTTTCTCAAGACAGCAAGATGAACTAAAAGAATACTAACTAACATGCGTGCTAGCCTTGGTGTGAAGACACATGTAAAAATGCATGCAGACAATTCCAGCATCATTTTTCAATTTCCAAGCAAAAAACATGCAATGATTTTGGTTTGGGCGATTGTTTGAACTAATAAAAGATATAAAGGGGAAGAGACGGTGTGTGGCGAATTTATGAAATGGTAAAGAAAGACACAGGGGCTGTATAAGGGGAGATGCACCTTAAGAGAATTGCCTTACATTACGTATTTAAGTTGGCTACTATATTAACTACTATATTAACATTGGACATTTTGTTGGTGAACATATATTCAAATTTGGTGCAGGCACACTTGTGGCATAGATCAGGGGTTCATCTAATAGATTCATTTGGAGTCAGTGCACTGATTTCCTGATTTACCAGTCATTATGCAGAGCAGTAAATACTGTGCAATTGATGCCATTTTAGTTTGAATATATTGGTGACTTGCACTCTATGAATGCGGGTAACTTAGCCTGGGAACACACCGCGCTGTCGCGAATCCCTGTCGTTATCCTGAGTAAGTTCAATGCTAACTGTGAATCTCACCCTTTCAAACTTGGCCACCACCAAACAATTCTTTCTTTATCTCTGAAAGGCCCCTTTCTTCATATAAGAAAACAACAATTGTACAAACATTAAGATGTATTTTTGTTTATCGTACAGCCTTGAGAAAGCACCCAGGGAGCAAAACTTGAGTTTTAGAAAAATAAAAACTACAAGTTGCCAACAAGTTGGCCATCGTTTGACTGATTACACCGCTCGCGAGACCAGACCCCACTTTACTAAATTAGTTTAAAAGGACAGAGCAATGAGCTCAGTGCCAGGTATCTTTTCCAGATTATCGTGAATTCACCAAAAAAAAAATACCCAATGAAAAATGACCTAATTTTTTTGGGTCAAATTATTTTTTAATAATGAGGGGGGAGACCATCCACTTCCTCCTACCTTCACCTATACCCTTACCCCACTACACATCTATATCTTATTTAAATTTAAAATGTACAAAAATAAATAAATTCGGTCATTTCTCATTAGGTATTTTTGTATTCGATCATTTCTGCAGATACCTTATTTTCCTACTTGCTGTCACTCTAATACTTCTGCAGCTAGCATGCTGTCTGTGTCTGGGTCTCCATCAGGCCAATGTATGAGAAGGGAATGATGGACAATTAACAAAACAAATGTGGGCAATGGCGCTTCCCGGTTCTCCGCTGACACTGCCTCATCTCTAGAGTCAGCCGTCAGCGTGCTGCTAGCTTATACCAGCTCAGATACCAGCATCAGGCACACAGGGTAATGAGGAGAGTCATTGCAAGCAACAGGGAACACGCCCTGTTTTATCAAACTACTATTCGCAGAATCGCCCAGAGGCCATCTTGCCACCCGCTCATTGGCCTGTCCCACAAGACAGAAATCGAGCCCAGCGCTATTCAGAGCTGCTGGAGAAAAAGATGGTGTCGAGTGAAAAGAAGAAAAAAAACAACGTAGAAAGACCCCTCAGAGACTGTCCAGGGTGGTCTTTCTAAATCAAACTGTCACGCCCGTGCCAAATACAAGTGAACGCGGGGGCTGACAGGCACGGCCAGGTGAGGGAAGTTGTAGGAGTGAGGTAAGTGGCTTTTTTTGTTTGTGTGTTTGTGTATGTCTGTCTGTATGAGAGAGGAGGGGGATGTTTGTGGTGGGGAAGGGAGGGGGCGGGCGGGTAAAAGTGTGTTTGTGTGTCTGTGTGGATGTTGAAGGATGAAGGGGAATGTGTTGGGGACGACAGGGGATGAAGCAGGTGTTTGTGGGTGAAGCCCCCAATTTCCTAGAAATACCACCAGTGTGGGAGAGGGTGGGGGAGGGGGTGGTGGGGACTTATTGCCTTCCTGGGGGATTGGGAGGCTTTTGAAGGACACATAAAATCGGTCAAAATAAATCTGTTTTTTTGTGTGCGGCCTTCAGAATGCAGAAATATCACATAGAACCAAAGAAATAGAACCCATTCCGGTAAACCCTGAAAATCCAGCGCACTATTAGCCGGCTGAGCCAATGAAGCAAGAAAGCCACACCCAGGGAACACTAAGGTTCCCTGGGGCTTCAGCAGGACTGGCCGCCGCAGCATTCCCGATTCTCAGGAAGTCACTTATTTCCAATGCCGCATTGCAGGCTCAGGCGTTGCCTGAATCCCACTGAGAAGCCAGGAATCCATTGCCATGAGACACCTATGCCACCGCACCTGGCATCCTAGTGAGCACAACTAGAGCCTGTGTGGCTTTATTGCACTCCACTCAACCCAGACAGCATCCCTAGCACAATTTACAGCTGGGGATAACATTGCATTGAGCCGCCCCAGCCCTGTTGGCCCATCAGCACTCACAACTACAGCTTGACACAAACCATCACAAAGCAAGAAGAATACCTGCAAAAAGGGAAGCTGTGTTTCCCAGCCCCGCTGACCTCTGCAAGGCACACAGCACCAGGCAGAGTCAGTAGCACCATGAAGGAAGAAAATTCAGTGGAGGAAGCGGTCCCAGCCCCATCGGCCTTCACCAGTAACAGCCAGAAGAAGCATCCAGTGGGCCTTTTGGGGTTCAGTTCCAGCAAACAGACATTGTAGATAACATGTAAGCAAGCTTATTATACTTGTTCTTAAAATGTTTGGGGCTGCACCAAATATCTTATTGTAACTGTATTGTTATTATGGCAGCTGTTTTAGTTACAATAGACTTTGTTAGGATTCCTAAGAGGAAGGGTGAGCTCCCTTTAGAAATGTTAAGGGCAGTGGGCCTTTTTGATTTCGGTGGGCCACTGGGAGATGGGACACCCGTAGCAGGGGCGTTCTACAGGCTCCAGGGACAGAGAAGGGGGACCAGACTGTTCTTGTGGAATACTCATGCCATGTGCCATGTTATTTATTACTTGTAGTATTTGTTTGCCTGGCATCCACAGCTGTTACATAAATTCTTTGCCAAGGATACTTACACGTCTTCATTCATTCTGTCTATAACACAACAAGCACTTCACAGCACCATCATATCTATAAGAGACAATTACAAAATCCACCTCCACACGACCTATTAGCACCCGCTACGCCAACCAACTACACACCCCACTCATCAACAGGGCTAAAGCCGGAGGCTAGGCTTCCCCTACATAGCCGCCAAGTTATAGAACTCTCTACCCGCGGACATCAGAGCTGAAAACTCCCTCCTGGCCTTCCGAAAAAAACTCAAACCCTCCCTCTTCAATGCACTGCATGCATTTCTCCCCTTCTTGCCTGTACTGAAAAATAGAATTGTCAATTTACCTATAACTAAGAAAACTGTCTGTTACAAGCGCCACGATGCCTCCGGTCTGTTGCGTGCTCAACAGATGCAAAAAAATAAATAAATAAACAAGCAATCGGTGTTCATGGATTACTGCTGCACACCCCTATATATGCTAAAGAAAGTGTTCAGTTGGGCATGTATGTTTGGTATACAGTCTTTATAATATGATATGATAAGTTATTTATAACGCGGGAATACCCAGAGGTTTCTAAGCGCGGATTTGTGTCGTCTTGCTTCCAAGGCGAGCACGTTGCTGCTGAGCTATTCTCCCATTTATTAAAGAATGAATATATAACAAAAGAGTAACGAAAATGTATGTGGGGCTGGGTAAAGGGTTAAATCTGGTGGGGAAATGGCTGTGGTGCGTTTTTAGCTGGGGAAACCGGGGTTTGGGTGGGGACCCCCCAAAAAACAATCTTTATGTTTTGTCGTTATATAATTTTCGTTATATATGGATTCGTTATAAATGATTCGTTATAAAGACACGTAACCGTATGTGTGTTGTAAGACTGTTGTGTATTTACCTTCCAGGGTAGTAATTATGGTCATGAGGCCAATCCATGTTGTCCCCCTAGCTGGGGCCAGCTTGTACCTTCCTTACCCCAGGCCAGGGGCAGGACTCAACCACCCCACACCCCAGACCAGCTGGACTAGAAGGGCCACTACACAACCTACAGCAACAGAGATGCTGGAACAGGAGATGGGTGGCGCCCTGAGGTCCGACCTTCTTACCTTACTCCGACTATTGTCTCGCAAACACTAAGGTGAATTGGTAAGGCATCCCAAGCAAAGGACAATCGCTCTGTGAACATTAGTAGCTCACACTTATCCCTGAGAGGGGTCAAAGGTGAACCCTTGGGTGGACCTGACCCCCCAGACCTCTACTCCCTGCCTGGCACCACCCATGGTAGAGGGGCAAAGAGATGGCCCCGGTAGATGGTCCCAACGCATGGTCGGCTTCGGGCAGCCTGCCACCACACCTTCCGGTCTCATGCCAGGGCACTTCACGACAACCAATCTAAGGAAATCCAAACATGTATTTAAACCCATTCTAAACTCTATCTACATTCCTACTTAAATAAACACTAAACCAACACATACATAAAGACATAAAGACACGGTTAAATACAGTATAATCAATAATAAATACATGTTTACATTGTTTTCATGAGTGTGGCCAGCCACACCTCAGGGCTCATGACAGTGCTTTGTCTCTTCTTTCAGGTGGAATAATTGGGGGATGGGCCTGCCACATTAACTGATTTCTAGCTGATGACCTGCCCCAGTCACTGCTCCTCTCCCTTTGGTGCACCTTCCAGCACCACCACGTGGCATGTGCTCCTTGACTGTCCATACTGGCGCCCTGTGCCCCCGTGCAGTGCCACAATCACTGCCGTCATGCCTAGCACATTTTGAAATCTTCATGGCGGGCCCAGGCTCTTGGGGGCCACGACACTCACCACCATGCCTGCCACACTCTACTCTCTTCAGGCGGCTGCCTCCAGCACTTGGAGCTGCTGCTTCATCGCCATAAGTATAGTATCTCCTTTTCTCTGGTGGCATCCGAATTGCCATGGGGAGGCCATGTCCAGTCACTGCCATGCTCTGACGTGCATCAGCAGTGCTGGGCCTGCCCCCTTTCTTTTCTTGTCCGGTGTGGCGCAAGGGACAGGCCGCGCATTCCGCGGGGCCTCAGCCAGCGTGCTGGACCTCCCCTCTTCACCCCGGCTGCAAGGACATGGCAGGCCAGGACTTTTCTTCGCCGCCATGTCCATCAAGGTTGGGGCGGACTTCAATGCCTGCACCGCCTGTGCTCCGCTTCACTTTGCAGGCCGCCTCTGGCATACGTAGTCTGGGAGGACTTTTCTTCTGGGCCCAGCCCAGGTGGAACTATCACGGGGCATGGCTACTCTGCCTGGGTTGGGTTGCCCTTCACACGTGGTTCGGTCCAGGCAGCCTGCTCTTCTCCTTGGCATGCCCACACATGTAGCCACCTAGAAGGGGTTTTCGAAGTTGGGCCTGCCCAGTCTGCTCATGCCCCCCAGAGAGCTGCTAGTGACCTCCTCCTCTGTCTCCTCCGTCCAACCTTTAGCCCAGCGGTCTTCCTTTGTGCTCCATGTTCTCGCCCCTGCCCAGTCCACACCTGCGCATGTGATGCTCCATCATTGTCCCTTCTTTATTTCTTATGCTTCCATCCAGCTCTCGGCTGGTCTGGAGGATATAGCCCAACCAGTACATATGCAAGCAAACACTAAATAAGGCTAAATAAATAAACTACTACCACAGCCAGTTGTCTATGTGTTTATTTTTTAATTTCCCTCAGAAAACCAGTATGTAGCTCTGCCTCGCTGTGCCCAAATTGGGTCAGTGCTATAAGCACCTTATGGGCCACCCAGTGGTTTAGAATATTTAGACAATAAAAATATACCCTCTGAAGGGGTTGGAGTCACTACATTTGTGTTGGATATTCAATCTCTGCTGAAACTGGAATTGTATTAATGTGGCGGCGAGAGCCTTTAAGGAGGGTTCCCCGGCCGATAACACCTGATCCGGCATGCCGGGCACATCCCATTCAATGAATGAAAATACTGATCCAAAATGGCCGCCGTGGTTCTAGAATGTGGGGCTCCGTATGGAGCCCCTCTTCTATGACCATGGCACCCAGAAAAGGGAAGCTGCTGTATCAGGTAACTGGGGATGGGGACGTTGGTTGGGATATAGAAAAATAAAATGATTGTGGTGGGCGGGGGGGAGATGGTGGCCGCAACTGGGGAGGCAGCCTGATGAGATTGCAGGTTTCAGCCCACGTTCTGCAGAACCTGGATGGCTGCGACCCCCGTCCCTGGGTGTTGATGTTTGTTATTGCATTGTACCTGATTGAAGATCGTGTTGTTTTCAAAAAGTAGGATCCTGGAGTTTGCTCCAAAATCCACTCCAACTGGAGGCATATTTCCCGCCAGTAGTTTATGCGCGCCGCGTGACTACCTAGCTTGCGTCAGCTGTGCTGGAGCTGTCACAAGGACTTGAACCTGCAACCTTCTTTGCAGCAGAAGACTGTAAGGAAGAGATTTCTTTGGCTCTCGTAGTTCTCAGGTATTTTGGGTCAAACTGCATATAATCACTGTCTTTCCCAGATTGGCCGTTAAACACCACATGCCCAAGGACTTGGTGGTGGAATGGGTCATCTCAATGCTAACATACAATGGCCCTCATTACGACCCTGGCGGAAAGCGACTGACCGGAGCGCCACAGCGTAAATAGCGTTTCCGCCATTGCACGAAGGAGCAAAGTGCGGCCCATTCCGACCCATCGGGCACGAGCACCACGCCACGGCGGAAGTGCAAAGTCCGCGATGGCGGAAATGACCCCAAAACGGCCCACACCGCCGCCGTACGGCGCCCTAGGTGCAATACCCCCACCCCTCTCAGCGGTCACCGCAGTGTGCGCCTACCGGAAAGTACGGTGACCGGAAATATACGGAAACGGAAGTTAAAACATGGGCCCGGAACGGGAAACATCCCGGCGTACACCTATAAAAACACTAAAACCACACAACCACTAAAATTACCACCCTGAAACACACCCCAACCCGTCAACCACCCTAGCGAAACCAAGAAAAATGGGAAAAGTAGCGAAGAAAGCGTGCGACCGCAAGCGGCAGGTCCACTTCTCCCGTGAGGAACTCACCGTGCTAACAGAGACCCTCCAGGAGAATGCTGCCGTCGTCTTCTCCACGCAAATGACCAGGACGGCACTTGCAAACAAGAAGGCCATATGGGCTCTGGTGGCACAGCGGGTAAGTGCGGTGGGGACCGCACCCCGCACCCCACAGCAATGCCGCAAGCGATGGGACGACCTGCGGATACGCGTCCGCAGCATACTCTCTGCCAACCGCAACATTGCCACAGCCACCGGGGGAGGTCCTGAATCACCCATCAAGTTGACCCCCTGGGAAGAAATCTGTGCCTCCACCATCGGAATGGAGAGCATAGAGGGAGTCGGAGGGATGGAGAAAGGAGTGCAGACATCCGAAGATTCAGGTAGGTGGGCCAGATAAAACAATGCCAAATCCACACAGTCCATCCATGTGAAGTACCATGCGTCCACATAGTGCAACAGAAACACATGTCCAGGAGAACGTCCACACACATCGGCCTGATAGCGCACGTTAAAACCCACAATAAATACATAAATAATTAAAAACACCTAAAACACGCACTACACGTGCAGCAGGCACACCCTAACTGCAGGCTGCCAAACAACTGCACCCTCACTCCACACACAAATCAAAGCACCTCCAAGGCCCCGACCCAAATCACCCTCAGGTACCACCCCAAAGCATGTGATACAATGCCATTCCAATTCCCACAGACCCATCAATAACCCTCGCCCTCCTTTACTCCACCACAGGGTCCGATCCAAACGACGAGCTCCAGGACACCCCTACCAGCACACCTGCAAAGAGGGCCAAGACCAACGGCCAGAGACCCTCCACCTCAGCTGCACGCATCAAGACACGGCAGCAGCACAAATCAGGTGGCAGCACAGAGGAGGGAACATCAACAGGCACCCCAGCAGCCAGCATGCCCACAACACCACCACCACAGGTCCCCCCAATGGATGCCACAGAAGGCACTGCCTCAGGTGGCAGCAGCACCATAGGCGACACCCCATTGATGGCAGCATGCTCCGACACAGAAAACGGGGATGCCGAAGTCAGATCCATCCATGACCTGTCCCAATCCCCCTGTCTGTCCCATCCCGTACAACATGAGGATACCACGCAGGGGCACCCACAAGACGACGACTGGCCATCCCCCACAAGCCCTGTGGCAAGGCAACATGAGGACAACAGCCCCTCTGCGACACCCCCGCAAATGGCCATGGCCCAGCAGAGGCAACAGTCCCTCGACCAGTTGATCGAACAACAGCAGCAACTGGCCACACTCCTCAAGGACCATGCCGATGAATGTGGGGGCACTAAGGCAGACATAGAAACATCAACTGAGACACTTAGGGCAGAAATGGAGAGAGGTACAGAGACGCTAAGGGCACAAATTGAGAGAAGCACCGAGAGCCTGAGGGGGGAACTGCATGCGACGTCCAAAGACGTATGTGCCGAACTTGCCGCAGTGCGCCGTGTGCTCACTGAGCTCTCGCAAACCCTTAGGGACATGCATGGACGTGAGCAGGCAGACACATCATCCGTTGCAAGTTCCGTCCAGGGCAGCCCCCAACGTAGATCTGGAAGGAACCTGCGCTCCACAGGCAGGGGTGCCCCTGATACCCGCAGAGGGGGCTTGCAATAGCGACAGCCCACTGACAATGAGCATCTTTGGACACTGGTGTTCGGGGGGGAGGTAGGAGGGTGGAGGGGGTGTGTTGAGCTCACTTGGGTGGTGGGTCGATAGGGTGTTCAACATGACATCACATATGCCATAAAAAGTGCACGATAAACCAATGAGATGTGTGGACATTGATCTTTGTGTACTAGGCCATCATAGGCGTAGAGTCCATATTGTGCATGTCCCAGACACACGCAGTGCCACGAGTCCCGTGTCCATGTATCAGCCACCAGGCGTGAGTGCTAGAAGCATACATCAATGAGATGCTGACGAATGTCACGGGCCTCCGGTGCCTCGCAGACTCCATGAGGTGCTGCCACATCCCCACCCTCATCATGACCATCATCAGGTGCTTGCAGTTCTGCGTCAGGGGGCATGGGCACATTTCTACGTACGCACATGTTGTGGAGCATGACACATGCCATGACCATCTTTGCAACCTTCTCATGGCGGTACAGGAGTGCCCCGCCAGACCTGCTGAGGCAGCGGAAACGAGTCTTCAGTAGGCCGAATGCCTGTTCTATGACTACACGGGTACGTGAGTGGGCATGGTTGTAGTCCTCCTCATGCTGGTCCCGTGGGTTCCGGACTGGTGTGAGGAGCCATCTCTTCAGTGGATATCCAGCATCACCTGTATGTGGACGAGAAACGTATGATGTGGAATGCCATTGATACGTACGCACACCCCCCCCCCCTTCCTGCCAGTACATTGCCAATTCACATACCCCACATCATCATGCATGTAATGAGACTCACCGAGTAGCCAGGATCTGTTCCCTGCGTGTCGCTCCATGTAGCGTGGTATTGTAGAGTTCCTCAAGACCATGGAATCATGGGTTGATCCAGGGAATCGGGCACAACAATGTGTAATGATCCTGTTGGAGTCACACACCATTTGTACATTCAGGGAATGAAATTGTTTTCGGTTGCGGTACTGGGCCTCCATGGCATGTGGGACGACCAATTCAACATGGGTGCAGTCGATGGCACCAATGCAACCCGGTATGCCGGCAAGTGCATGGAATCCCACTTTTGTGTTGGTAATTTCCTGCTCCGAGCGTGGTAGAGAGATGTAGTCGTCTGCGTGCTGCAGGAGGGCATCGAGCACTTGAAATAGTGTCCGTGAGAACAGTGGCTGAGAAATGCCATGCAACTGTCCGACTGTGTGCTGGTAGGTGCCTGTGGCCAGGAAGTGTAGTACAGACACCACCTTCAGTAGGGGTGGGATGGCGGTTGGGCTATCTATCATGCTGACAAGGTCAGCCTGTGTCATGTCCACAATGGCGGCTATGGTGTCCCGGTCCAGACGGTAGAGGGTGTGGATCTGCTCATCAGTGAGGTTGAACGGATGTGCTCGGAGGCGTGGTATTGCGGGCTGCCTGCGTGGTGGTAGTGGCTGTGCTGGTGGGCCTTGCTGGCCCTGCCTTGGCCTCCTCCTCCTCCTGCGTCTCCTCCGTGCGGCTGGTTGTAGTTGGTGTTCGTCTTCTTCTTGGAGTCGGAGCACTTGCAGTGCTATCAGGTCCCCCAGGGCCAACATCGCGAGTCCTGCCGGTAGCATTTCGGTGTGGTTGTGGGAGGAGATTGGCTGTGCAATTTATGTGTTTCCAGGCTGTATGGCCTCCACCTGTGGTGATTAATTCCACCTGTGCAAACTGCTCTCCCCTTTGGCCGAGCACGTCCCGCGCACAACGCTGCAAATCGGGGAATGGTATCTTGCTATTGCAATCATGTATTTGTACCCGATGGCCGTGTGAGATTGGTTGATATGTTCATTCTGCTGTGGTCCCATTGTTTCCCATACTATCTGTGCAGTCGCGAACAGACTTGTGAAGGGTCAGTGGAACGTAGTACTCGAGTAACGGTGGGCCCTCATGCATCACTGTACCGAGTTGCAACGACGGGCGGGGCGTCCCATTTGTGGGTGACGGCAGTTGCCATTTTCACACACAGCCGCACTCGATGGAATAATTAGTGATTTCAAACGGCCACAGATGCCTTTTCGACGTGATGTTGCAAATGAGGAATTCGAAGGACAGCGCTTTCGGTTTTCAGCTAGCGGCGAGGAGATGCCCACAGGTCTGACTGCAAATATAACGTTCTCTTGTTCTATGTCCTTGAGACAGGGCCCATGGCGAGGGAGCAATGATTGATATGAATAGTCTGGGATGCGCAATAGCTACGTGGGCGATGAGGCAGGCCGTTCCCAAATACATGTTACTTCACAACACTGGAATTACGGGCTGGGGCACTGTGGATTTAGCAGGCTGCATTACGCACAGACTCAATGGATGTTTCTAATGTTATGTGAGTAATTATTCATGCGTTTTGATCCCGGGATGAGGGAATGATGAATGGATGCATGGGCAGGTGATTTGATACAGAGTTTGCCATGTACAGGGCTTCTTGGGATCTATCCGCCTCCCCTACGCTATGTGATGCAGGGCTGCCATAGTGGGACCATCGTCTATCTGGCCTTGTTGAGCCCTCCCTGTCTCGACGCGCCCTCAGACACTTGTGTCCATGCACGTTAACATTCCCATCTGATGGATTCTGTTTTGACAGACGCATGCACAGGTACACTCATTTGTGATGGTGTTTGCACCTCGATATAGATGGTCATGAGTCGCAAGTGGTTTTGGGGTGGTGATGATCCTTTTGAGTGGGCTAGCATGCATATGGCTGTGGATTTCGTGTGATCATTGAAGTGAGTTGATCGAATGTAGTTCTGATGGCCATTCTGTTCTTGTTCTTTTCTTTTGGTTGACAGGTATCTCCTCCCCTTTTGCCACTGCCATCTGTATGCCACTCCTGCAGATGGATTTTACTCCCGACACCTGCTGCTTCGTGTTAATCAGTGGAGCAGCATTACGATCTTATGGGACGATTGCCAATGGCCCACATGCCCTTACGCAGTACTGGTGGCTCGGAGCAACATTTCGGCCTTTCAGCTGGACTAGTGCCTCCCCATTGGGTCGTCCCTGCGGTTCTGTGCGCTTCCATGTTGCCTTTTCGTACGTGAATGTGGCTCTGTGTACCATGGGGGAACAGGGCGACACACAGGTAGTGGCTGGTCATTTCTTGCGGATGCAGCCCACAATGGTGATTAGTGTTTTGGAGTTCATGGCCTGATGGCTGTATGGGCTTGGTGACTTTGATGTGCATTAAATTTCTATTCTGATTTGGCCCGTGTAGCGTTTTTCTTTGCAAGTGATGTGGCATATGCCTATTTGGGGGGCGATGTATTGTGAGGAGATCTGCATTGGGTTCCTGCTTCGGGGTTTAGTTGCGTGGTACTGTGCTGGGCGCGTTTGCCTACGATGCACAGTGAGGTCAGGGATGGGGGCTGCCAATATGACTGTTTGAATGTTGTCATGCTCAGAGGCGGGGGATTGGGTTTTGTGTAACAGATGCCGGTCAGCCAGGTGGACTGGTGGAATGATGTGATTTTCGGAATATTGCTGGTCACAGGTGCCTGTGTTTGCGTGCGTTTCTTGGTGGGGGACTGTGGTCATGTCCATTGGGATGGCTTCTGTATTCGTGCCATCTGTGCCCTGCAGCTCCCATTGGCCCCTCTTGTGTTTCTTTTGTTCGTTGCCATGCAGGGGTGACTTGTACATTTCAATGGTTGCATTGTGACTTCATTGCACCTACGGGGAGTTGTACTTTGTGGGCAGGGAGCGGTGTACAGGCACTCAGTGGGGCCGTTTACGGTTGATTCGCGATGCCGTACTTCTCGCCATGGCGGAATGGTACATTACGCCATGCCTGATGGCGTTAGGTACATGTCCGCTAGGGTCGGAATTGGCGTACCCTTGCGCCATGGTGGTGTTTGCGGTTTGGCATGGCGCGCGCGCGCGTGCTTGGTGCAGTTAGCGTTGGCGTTCACTACGGTGTCGCTAATGGCTTCGTACTTTCCGGTGACGGGTCATAGTCGCACCGAGCGCTATTCGATGGCGGAATTGCATTTCCGCCATCGTTTTCCCCTTTCCGCCAGGGTCGTAATGAGGGCCAATATCCTTTGAATAATGTCTTTGTCAATAAGGTCGTTGGAATAGGGCTGATGTAAACACATTGAGCAAAGGGTCAACAGTTAAAAGGTTAAAAACATGGAAAGGCAGTGGCTCAAGTGGGAAAAGCAGCCGAGATTCAGGGACTGCACCCCATAAAGTGCAAAGAGAAAACACACATAGACATTGCTAAAGCTTTCGAATTCAGGAGACTTTGTTTCCATCGACGTTATTGAATCCGATGTTTTCCCTGTTTTTATAACAATAGAACAGGTTGGTCCTTGAGTCATGGCCCTTGTACACAGGCTAATCAGGGGTTCTATTATGTGGCACGTCAGGCTTTAAAAGAGTCTGTTAATCTTTAAGATTCCAAGTGCTGGGCACACCACACACAGAGTCCACCTCATAGACTGCTCACACCCAGGCGATAATGCCAACCCCTCAGTCCACTGTGTACGGTGAGGATTGGGATGCAAATGGGGAATTAGCCCAAGAACTGGTGGGGGAAGGAGCGTGTTGGAAAATCTCTACGTTGTCATTTTCTTTATCTGGATGCGTGTACAGCGCAGACTGCATAACGCAAATGCTTCTTGGCGCTTCACTAGAAGGGAAGGTCGAGGATGTACATGCTGGATTAGATCGGGATAGGCTGAAATGGTAGATAAGAACAATAGACCAGGAGGTGGAGGATGGAAATGCTGAATTGCATCAAATACTGAGGATAGGCAGGGATGGGACAATCCTGTTTTCTCGTGTGTAGGCGAGCAGGAGGGAGGAACTACCATAAAAAAGAAGTTACATTTGAGGCGAAGGTTGGCATTGCCAGACACGATTAGTTACTGCGAGATAGAGGAGAGAAATTCCATATTAGATCATAGAAAGTCGATAAGTTATGCACTCATTTCAGGTCTTAAAAGGCCGCAGGGCCCCTTTAACGTTTTGAATTGAAATGGGCCCCCCACCTAGAAGTGCCACCTTTGACTCTGACAAAGAAAACGTAGCATGTTGTTTAATGAGTCATTAAGGTGTTTCAGTGCCCACTGGTTGTTTGTCTTTGTTCTGCCGTGCAGAGGCCAACACCCCTGTCCCGAGATCATCTGCAGTTTCTCCCCCCCTCTCTCTCTCGGTTGCCTTATGTAGGATTTTGCCTCAGAATGAAGCTGCAATGTGGCGCTGCTGGTATACAGGACTCGTTCAGCTCTTTGGAGTGGTGCCTTGAATAGGCCTGGAGATTAGCGACCTTCAAGGTGGGGCTCATATAATGCAGTCTCACTGATAAAAACCGGGGAAATCAACCGTTGGAGTTGGCATTGGTAGAGCTCGCCATTATCATCTAAGCACCATGCAGCTTCCTCAGGCAGGCTTTCCTAGATTTAGGGAAGGCGGTCCCCAAACAATATTTTGAATTGGGCCACACGAGCCCCCATGCATCCTCAGCCGGCCCTGCTTGCTTAATGCCATCCTGTCGCCTCACATGCACTTTGGATCTCTGGTAGGGTCACACTGTCCAGCGTGGACCTGGAAGATGGATGCTGGGAAAGAAGAACAGGGCAGAGCCACAGTCACCGATCTCTGTCCTGGGACCCCTTGCGTGGCGTGGATGGGAGCTTCGACTGCATACATGAGCTGCAGGTGTACTTCAGCCCGGTCGCGACTAGTCTGGGAGCCGGTGATTTACAGGGAGACAGTACCTGTGGTAAGGCGGTGTCAGAGCCAATTATCATGGATGTCCTTACTGAAGAGCTTGGTCCTCCAGGATTTTCTGTGGGTAGTTTGGTTGGGTCTTGAGAACTTGCTAAAACAGCCATTTTTCAGATGTCCCCCAGAGTTCATTCTTCGTGTGTTTTTGCTGCATAAGAAGCTGCCAGTCCAGTTCGTAGTTGGGGTGTAGTGTTGACTCACAGACCAGTAGGCCTAGTAGACGGTGCACAGAGTCTTGCCTTAATTATCGACACCACAGGAAGCCAGTGCAGGGCCTTCAAGTCTGTGGTG
Organism: Ambystoma mexicanum; assembly: GCF_040938575.1. Lineage (NCBI taxonomy): Eukaryota > Metazoa > Chordata > Amphibia > Caudata > Ambystomatidae > Ambystoma > Ambystoma mexicanum. The sequence continues at coordinate 51,613,934 of NC_090932.1, forward strand.
AAACTGACGAATTTCCTGTGGCTCATTTAGATTCTGGCCCGCTTATTTGAAGTGCTTGTAGTTTCTTAATATGACTTAATATGAGCTTTTGTGGGGCCTGCCCACACAGTACCTCTATTCCTTCTACAGCTTCTGAAGGACTAGAAATGGCACTCTGGTCAGATCCATGAGGTGGTTCTATCCCAGAGGCAGTACCATAGAAGACATAAAGTCGGGGAGTTAGAAACCAGACGCCGGCGTTTACAGGACGCGCCAACGGGAGATGGGAGTCAAGAAGACCGCCCACGTGCATCACAATCATTCTAGAATTAGAAACTTCCGTAAAGACATTCCTGGCCTCCTGATTGGCCGGCTCCTCCTCCAAGGGTGCTGATCGAAGGCAGTCCAGTGAAACATGTGGCTGAGGCCTTCTGGGATGTTTTCCGCAGGGGGGACCTCCCGTGGCTTCCCCCAGCAATAGCCGCATTTGAGTGTTGCCTGCCCACTCTCTGTGCTAGCCAGGTTTGCGGGCAAACATTTGATGTAAATGGGGGTGGAGGCAGAGTTGACAGACTTTCTAAGGGCTTGCTGATACTGATCAGAGAGAAATGACCATGACACCCCAAAACAGAGATCCTGGTGTGCAGTGGGGATAGGAGGCGGGCCCGGGTGGCCATGCTAAATTGGGTATGGGGGAGATATTGGGTGGAAATGTTGGATGCAATCATCAGGATGTTGGAAGATTTTAAGGCGAGATTAGATGTGATTGAAGGAGGAGACTGGCTCAAATTCTAGAAAAAAAAGCAAGAAAAATGGGAGGAAATCCAAGATATTGTCACATGAAAGGAGACGGGAAGTTGAAGCTGGTGCTATTTAAAGATGGTGATAGGGGGCCTTGATGGACATTTCAATACAATGTTTTCAGCCTGTGTCCGAGGAATAGCGGTCCAGGGCGAAAGGTAGCCCCCACTTTCTTACAAAGTCAAAGCGTGTATCTCGAGGTCGCCTGATCTCCTCCTTCCGGATAATTAACAATATTCACAGTTAAAAACCTAGAGGCAAAAATCAATGACGAAGCACGAGCAGTTCTGGATCACATTTTTCTGTTTTTCTCTATCAATAATTGCTGAGAGGAAGTGATTGGAATATTCGACTGAGGCCTTTGTAGAAATCAATAGTGTTCGTTCCGCTGCCGTGGAGAAGGAAAGCTGCACAGTTGGGTGCACAGCTGATCATTAGCTACTCTTCTGCCCTCCTTTCGTTGGTCACTACTCTTCTGCCCTCCTTTCAATGGTGGCTACTCTTCTGCCCCCTTTCAATGGTTGTTACTCTTCTGCCCTCCTTTCAATGGACGATCTAGACGATTCTAGACGACCACATATCTCTAAGATAAGGCGTAATAACAACTGGCTGTCAACCCAAGATAAAATCTTACTTATAGTTGCCTCCCTCACACACAAAGTCCTGAACAATGCGACTCCTCCCTATCTAACTGATAGATTTGTAGAAAGAAGATCTTCCAGACCCTCAAGAATCTCCAATGCCAACACTCTTATCATTCCAAGATTCAAATTGACTAAGGCCGGAGGCACTAGCTTCCCCGTCGGGTCAGCCCAAGTATGGAACTCATTGCCCCACACTATATGTGAGGAGAAATCCTACTTTAAATTCTGAGCTAATAACATCTCATATCTGAAACAATCGATCAATTTGTCAGTGATCCTTCCCCCACCACCCTGCTGTTGTATTATCTATAATCTGTATATTAGCCTGCATATAATTTACTGTACTACTGCTATACAATTTACTGCACTACTGCTACGTCCTGTATATATATATCTTTTTTTAGTATTGTATAACTGTGTATCAAGTGTAATTATGTAACTATGTAACCTAAGCTTTGCATATCCTGTACTGCTGCGCCCTCTTACCCTCGGGCCTGATGCGCATTATAAGTGAATAAATAAACAAACAAACAAACAAACAAACAATGGTTGCTACTCTTCAGCCCTCCTTTCACTGGTTCCTACTCTTCTTCCCTCCTTTCATCGCTGCTACTCTTCTGCCCTCCTTTCACGGGTTGCTTCTCTTCTGCCCCCTTTCAATGGTTGTTACTTTTCTGCCCCCCTTTCAATGGTTTTTACTCTTCAGCCCTCCTTTCATTGGTTGCTACTCTTCTGCCCTCCTTTCACTGATTGTTACTCTTCTGCCCTCCTTTCACTCGCTGCTACTCTTCTGCCCTCCTTTCACAACTTGCTACCTGTCTACCCTCCTTTCGATGGTTGCTACTGTTCTGCCCTCCTTTCAATGGTTGCTACTCTTCTTCCCTCCTTTCACTGGTTGATACTCTTCTGCCCTCCTTTCACTTGTCGCTACTCTTCTGCCCTCCTTTCACTGGTTGCTACTCTTCTGCACTCCTTTCACTAGTTGCTACTCTTCTGCACTCCTTTCATTGGTTGCTACTCTTGTGCCCTCCTTTTACTGGTTGCAACTCGCCTGCCCTCCTTTCACTGGTTGTTGTTCTTCTGCTCTCCTTTCACTGGTGGCTACTATTCTGCCCTCTTTTCACTGGTTGCTACTCTTCAGCCCTCCTTTCATGGGTTGCTACTTGTCTGCCCTGCTTTCACTGGTTGTTGCTCTTCTGCCCTCCTTTCAATGGTTGCTACTCTTCTGCCCCCCTTTCAATGGTTGTTACTCTTCTGCCCTCCTTTCACTGGTTGCTACTCTTCAGCCCTCCTTTCATCGGTTGCTACTCTTCTGCCCCCCTTTCACTGGTTGATACTCTTCTGCCCTCCTTTCACCCGCTGCTACTCTTCTGCCCTCCTTTCACAGGTTGCTACTTGTCTGCCCTCCTTTCAATGGTTGCTAATGTTCTGCTCTCCTTTCACTGGTTGTTACTCTTCTGCCCTCCATTCACTTGCTGCTACTCTTCTGCCCTCCTTTCACTCACTGCTACTTTTCTGCCCTCCTTTCAATGGTTGCTACTGTTCTGCCCTCTTTTCAGTGGTTGCTACTCTTCTGCCCTCCTTTCAATGGTTGCTACTCTTCTGCCCTCCTTTCACTCATCGCTACTCTTCTGCCCTCCTTTCACTGGTTGCTACTCTTCTGGGCTCCTTTCAATGGTTGCTACTCTTCTGCCCTCCTTTCACTGGTTGCTACTCTTCTGCCCTCCTTTCATTGGTTGCTACTCTTCTGCCCTCCTTTCACTGGTTGCTACTCTTCGCCCTCCTTTCATCGGTTGCTACTTTTCTGCCCTCCTTTCACTGGTTGCTACTCTTCTGCCCTCCTTTCATTGGTTGCTACTCTTCTGCCCTCCTTTCACTGGTTGCTACTCATTGCCTTCCTTTCATCGTTGCTACTTTTCTGCCCTCCTTTCACTGGTTGCTACCCTTCTGCCCTCCTTTCATTGGTTGCTACACTTGTGCCCTCATTTTACTGGTTGCTAGCCTTCTGCCCTCCTTTCATTGGTTGCTACACTTGTGCCCTCATTTTACTGGTTGCTACTCTTCTGCAATCCTTTCACTTGTTGTTGCTCTTCTGCCTGGTGGCTACTATTCAGCGCTCCTTTCACTGGTGGCCTCTATTCTGCCCTCCTTTCATTAGTTGCCATAGTCTGCCATCTGGTAACCATACCAGGAAGGTGGCTCGTGTAAACGCTGTGGAAACCCGAGGATGAATGCAGGCCACATATCTATTTGTTGTGGTAGGGACACCAATTTGCAAGAAGTTTTATTAAATTGATTAAATATGACACCTATTATTTATAAAGGTGCTAAAGTGAGGGAGAAAACATTTGAAAAAATAATCTTTTTTGTATTTGGTTATTCAGTTTAATTTGTGTCAGCCCTTCTGCCTTCTCATGTCTCAGGTTTGGACTACTGGCGTAATGAGTACCTCCCTGACAAGTGTCCCAGTTCCTTGCATGACACCTCGAGCAATTCCTGCTGTTTGCTTCCAATTCCATGTTAGAACTCGTAGTTTAGTTTTTCCCATTACAAGGATGGGCTTACAAGACCCAGCATGCAGTGCGAAAAAACAGCACTGGCTCAAAGATTCCTCATGGAAATGGGAAACTTGGCAGCTATGCAAATAATAAGGGAAGGTGTAAATATAGGGTTAGAGTAGACAGTGCACCATCCCACTACACTTCAGTCTCATATCATAAATTAGCGTTCTATGTAGCGAAGGCAGGCCTGTGTTTCTGAAAGGCTGGTGTGCTGGAGCAGAGTCAGCAAGTGTGTGTCAGGTGGCTGCCTGTGGGACTTTGTCTGACACTGGCCTTTTGGGCAAATTCCATGTTTCCCCTAGTCCACCTGTGGGGAATTCGACCATCTGCAAGGGAAAAATGCACTCGCAGGGGCTTTTTTCATTGTTTAAAAATAATTCATGATGAGGCCATAGCCATGCACATTTTCCACACTCACTGCATGGCAGAAAAATAGTCATGAATTCTGGGAGGACACAGTTTACCAGTGCCACCCTCCTCTGTCATGTGTAGCTGACACCAGACAGCCATAGGTACATCAAAAGCCTACGCCCAGGGGCAGCCTGATTAGAGTTTCAAGAACCCATGGATGTGCATTTCCAATGTGAAGCCTTGTTGGTGGCGGTGAATACTGAAGAATGTTAATTAGCAGGCCTCAGCGAAGGCAGGGAGTGACAATGAGACCAAATGCCAGACAACTCTTTGTAATGCAATGTGTCAACTTGGTACAAACACCCCTCCTTGGTATGAATGGGTAGTGAATGTCCTGTCTGGAAACACTCCTTTCAGAGCAGAGAAGTATGTGATTTGCAGGAGACACAAGTCTGCCTGCAACCCCCTACTTCAAAGCAGGCTTATGTTGTGATCAAGCACAGCGTAGGGCTCAGTTAATTAGGGAGAAACTTTGATGTACAGCATACAGGAAGATGGGTGGGACTTAGAAGTATATGTTCATGTCCTTCCCCTGTCTGTTGCCAAGTGCCCTGGTTCTGACCTAAAGCATCACTGAAGATTGTTGGTGGAGACCCAGGTTTGGTCCATTAAGTTGGGTTTAGCCTAGACCAATCGCTGGGGCCCATTTGGCTTTAAAAGAGGACTGAACCCCTCACTGATCAGATCATCGGAAGACTTTGCAAGGAGTAAGAAGAAGGACTCATTTGGACCCAAGCTGGAGGCCCAGTCTACCACAGATCTTCTGCAAGTGAAGGAAGGCCAGGAGTTCCAAGAGAGAAGCAAGATCTCTTCCCTAACATCTCCCTGGGAACTCAGGGAGATACCAGACTCAGAGGATCCATCCAGCAGCTCCAGAACCGGTGCCCAGCCAGCACAGAGCATGCCCTGCTAGGTTCTGACAACAAGCTTCTTAGGTGGGAAGTGCTGGAGAGTGTCTGGACAAAGGACAAGGCTGTTGCCTGCTAACACCCTCGTGAGCTTTGGGCTGTCTGCCTTGAAAGGACACAAGCCCTGCGAAGAAGCTAATAGGAGTGCCACACAAGCATCTTCCAGCGTCCATCTTTCTAAGGACAATTTTGAGACAGTCGAGTCCTCGAACTGCATCCGGCTGCACCGCTGACTGTTGTCACGCCGCTGTTGCCAGAGCCATCTGAGAAGCCTCAACCCGCATTCCAGATCTGTCAACCAGCACAGAGACAATGATTCTTGGTCCCCAGTCCCAACACTGGACAGCCTGCAGATGTCCATCCAGCCTCGCTTGCCGAACTGCCTGCTGCCTGGTACCCACAGCTGTCTCCCACCACTAACTCTGTCTCACAGGCTGTGAAACACCCAGGAACTGCCTCAACGCTGTTGAACACCAAGAACTTCTTCAGCACCAGGTACATTGTGGTTTTGCACCCCTGGTCCTTCTCTGAATGCCTGTAGAGACAATTACAACCCTTTACCCCTTTGTGTTGAAACCAAACAACCTTGAACAGTAAGACTGATTGCTTTACCTCCTGTCAGTATCCAGGGTGCATCCCTTTCCTTTGTGAAATTGTCTGTCATCTGTGTTCCTTTACAGGTGGGGTTGTAATTGTAGTATGCTAGAACTGTCTGTTGTAGTAATAATAAAGTAGATATTTGTATATAACCTTGACTGGACAGTCCCTTTTAGCATTAGGTAATAATTGTATTTTCGCTGTGTTGCAACTAGCCAACGATCCATGACTTTGCAGAGATAAGCCTGCCGTTCCGTCCACGTTATCAAAATTGGACAAGGAGTTCTTATAATTTACTTCTATTTCAATCTGTTCAGATACCTTCTGGTATCTTAGAGGTGTGGGGTTGATTGATGGTTTAGAAATCGATATTCATCCCTGAACCACTGGTGCCCCGGAAGTTGAATCATCACACCACCTCTGGGTGAAGTCACTTGTAGAAGGCTTGTGGGTTCCATTTTTCTCTGAATTACTAAAACCTTTTTTCATAGACATCCGCCTCTTTACGAGTTGTCCGGTCCAGAAAAGAGGTGCCAGTAACTACATATACCGGCATCTTTCCAGGCTGGCCAACTCCAAGTCTGCTGGTAGGGTCTCTGATCTACCCACAGGCCCAGGGCTTTAAGTGGGGTGAGAAATCGAGGGAGGGGCCTCATTTGGGTGCGTGGCTTGTGGGAGGGGCATGGCCTAAAAAGTACGCAAATCGTAGGGTATACACACAAATATATATAAATGTTATATATTTGTGTGCGTACCTTACTATGGTTTGTGTACTATGCAAGCCATCTTTTCTAAACATAGAAATATGTAACATATTTCTACCTTACTATGGTTTGTGTACTATGCAAGCCATCTTTTCTAAACATAGAAATATGTAACATATTTCTACGTTTATAAAAGATGGCTTGCAAAGTACACAAACCATAGTAAGGTACGCACACAAATATATAACATTTATATATATTTGCGTGCATACCCTACGGTTTGCCTAGTTTTCAGGCCATCTTTCTTTAAACATTTCAGGTTTATAAAAGATGGCTTTGAAAGTACACAATTCAAGCCATCTTTTATAAAGCTTTGACTACGGACACAATTGTCCGTCGGCAAAGCTTTATAAAAGATGGCTTGAAATGTGTACTTTCAAAGCCATCTTTTATAAACCTCGAAATACGTCGAGGAATCCCCAGGTTCGCCGAGGGTTAAAGACGCCTCGGCGACCTGGGGAAACAAAGGGACAGTAACTGCCTCTGGTGACCTCTCGCGTGAGGGGTCACCAGATGCAGTTACTGTGACTGACGGAAGTGGCAGCCAGTCACAGCGTCGCTGTGGCTGGCTGCCACTTCTGTCAGCTTGCCTGACTTCATTGCAGGTGCATCATCCCGCCAATGTTGTGGTAGGACGGGGGCCCCGGCAGGGCCCCGGCTCAGTCCCACTTTTTGGAGACTGCCGGGGCCCAGCCCCGGCAGGCCCCGGCCCACTTTAAGCACTGCACAGGCCTGAGATCAGGCCCCACCGACAGAAAAATGCCCAAATCACTGGCACTGATGCTACCCGTGCCGGTGATTCAGGCAACCCCGTCCCATGGAGTTCTACGGGACTCCATGGCATGGGGATTTACCGGTGTCTCCGCCACCCGGAACATCCCGGTGGGCAGTGGAGATGTACTATACTGTAGTTTCCTGTTACCCCACAAGAATTACCGGCACGATACCAGAGAAATCAGAATGAGCCCCTTGGAAAAATCAACATTTTACACCCCTACATTAGTTTCGTTATGCAATTCACATGGCAACCTGACAACGACTTGGCAGTCCGTGCTCACCTCAGATATCTATGCTCGACAACCTGCAGTCACAGGTTCAAATCCCTGCACAATTGACTACACTTTTCATCCTTGCCGCGAGTTAAGATAGCTCAGTGGGTTGAGTGTTCACTGCTGTGATGTGTGTGTGATCAGTTGGTCGCAGGTTCGAATCCTGGCAAGGCCACCTCAGCCTTTCGTTCTTCCGAGACCAATAAATGTTTACCAACTTAAGTTTGGTGATATTTTATGTAAATGTTCTATGTATAGCACTTTGATGAAAATAACAAATCATTGGGGGTCATTAAGACCTGGGCGCAAAGGGATACCGTGCACCGGTAATGACACCGGTGCCGGTAATCCCTTTGCGCCCTATTCCGAGGTCCCTTTTACGGGTCCCTCCCTTAACGCCTGGTTTTACCAGGCGTTATGGACGGGACCCGCAAAGGGATACCTGGGTCAATAACGGTACCGCAATTTGCGGTACCGTTATTGACGCCTTCCCCCGTCCCATTGAACCCTATGGGGGCTCAAATGGGAATGGGGAATGGCTTTTCAAATGGGGACTTACCGGTCCCGCAATCGTCAGAATAGACCGGTAAGTCCCCATACCACCAAGTCGGTGGCGGTACCGGTATTGGTGCTAGTCATGGCGCTAATAGCATGCCTACCACACATGCATGCTTTGCTATGATGATATCAACATAACACATCCTTTGGGGGGGCTCGTCCATTCGCCATAGCAACCTGGACATCCAGCCACTTGTAAGCTGCCATAATACCAGCCGCTGTGCCCGTTCTTTAACCAAACGCTTCAGGAAATTGTGACATGAAATTGAACATGTTGCTGCATAAAAGGGAAAATGTGTTAGTCCAAAACTGAATTTTGTCTTCATTTTTGCAGCAAATACTTTATTGGCTGGAGTTTGTGAGAGAGCCGGGTTGTAAGAAAGAGGCTGTGTGTGCAAAGTCACAAGAGAGCCTGGTTGCCATTATCCCTCCCTTTTGCATGTTGCCTCTGCCACCCATTGCTCAGTAAGAGTCACCGCTGCCCCAGGCTTGACTGAACAGTATTTGTTTTGATCTGTGTTTTTGATTGACATGTGTGCCTATTTCATATTAACTTTATTGATCATTATAACTTGTAACAATGCAAATATTCGTTTTCAGTGCTCTCACATACTACATTCATCCACGCCCCCCACACTCAGAAGCACCCCTCACACTCACTGATTCCCCATCACAATGTACTCTGTCAGTCACGGTCCACTCCCTAGCACTGTCACACTGCCTAGTCACAGCTCACAATCCCATGTTCCTGCCATACTCCCAACCAGGCTCCAACTTACGCCTTACACCAGCCATTTCCTCCTGCAGTCTCCAGTCCTTCATCCTTTGTCAGTATTCCGTTGTCCCATCCTCCCCTATTCCTCCATTCTCTTGCTCCCACTGCACCTCACATCCTTTCATCCTTTCTCCTAGTCTATTGCAGTTGCCCTTCCATCCGGTCTCTCAATCGCCCTCTCTTCCCCCTGTTGCTTCCTCTGCCCAGAGTCACTCCCTCTTCCCCAGTCACTCCCTCTTCCTCCTGTTGCCCTCTTTTCCCCAGAAACCCCCCTTTTCCCTAGTCACTCCCCTTTCTTCCAATCCACTCCCTCTTTCCATCTCGTCACTCCCTCTTTCCCTGTCACTCCCTCTTCTACCCAGTTGCTTCCTGTTGACCTCGGACACTCATTATTCCCCGGGTGCTCTTCTTTTCTCCCAGTCACTCCCTATTCCCTTCTAGCCACTCTCCCTTTCCGAATGTTACTCCCTTTTTCCCAGTCACCCCACTTTTCTCATAGTCACACCCTCTTTCCACCTCGTCACTCCCTTTTCCCTAGTCACTCCCTCTTCCTCCTGTTGCTCTCTTTCCCCCAGAATCCCTCTTTTCCCCAGTCATTCCACATTCCTCTAAGTCACTTCCTCTTTCCATCTCGTCATTCCCTCTTCCCCTGTCACTCCCTCTTCCACCTAGTTGCTTCCTCTTTACCTCGGACACTCACTCTTCCCCAGGTGCTCCTGTTTTCTCTCAGTCACCCCCTCTTCCCTTCTAGCCACTCTGCCTTCTCCCTGTTACTACCTTTTCCCCATTAGTCGCCCTTTTCTCATAGTCACTCCCTCTTTCTACCTCGTCAGTCTCATCTCGTCACTCTCTCTTCTCCTGTCACTCCCTCTTGCACCCAGTAGCTTCCTCCTTACCTCGGACACTCACTCTTCCCCAGGTGCTTATCTTTCCTCCGAGTCACTCCCTCTGTCCATCTCGTCACTAGCTCTTCCCCCGTCACTCCCTTTTCCCCAGTCACTCCCCTTTTCTCATAGTCACTCCCTCTTTCCATCTCGTCACTCTCTCTTCCCCTGTCACTCCCTCTTGCACCCAGTAGCTTCCTCCTTACCTCGGACACTCACTCTTCTCCAGGTGCTCATCTTTCCTCCGAGTCACTCCCTCTGTCCATCTCGTCACTAGCTCTTCCCCCTGTCACTCCCTTTTACCCAGTCACTCCCTTTTTCTCATAGTCACTCCATCTTTCCACCTCGTCACTCCCTTTTCCCTAGCCACTCACTCTTCCACCAAGTTGAGTCAGTTTGATCATTTCATTTTCAATCTTTTTTTGTTTTGCTACTGGTGATTCCCCCCGTGTCCACTAACCCCAAATTGTACCCACTCTCTCCATCAGTTACCCCACCCCTGCATCCCCCTACGACCCACATATACACTGATATATAGATATCTGCAGATAATCACAACAATCAAATATACTCGCCCAAACATATCCTTCACGTGGGTGCCTGTGCACACAGAGGCTAGCCCCACTGCCCCCACTCGGATGAATTGTTCCCCCGCTGCCGACCCATTTGGACGCTACCCTACAATCACCCCGAGCCACCTTCTGCTATGGCTCCTTTACTCACTGGTTCCCTGTCACTGGATCTTATTAACCCCGTAGAGTCAAGTCTTTAGCACAGGGACAGTCCTCGAGACTGCCCCCAATAAAAACATCCTCGCCCTGGAGCGGGGGTTCAACCTGTGGCTCTCCAGATGTTTTGGACTACATTTCCCATCAGCCTCAGCTAGCATTGTGAACAGGGCTCACCCACTTGGGTTTTTTAGTCCAAACCACCTGTGAGCCGAAGGTTGCAGACCCCTGTCCTAGAGCATGACCTTTAGTTTTTGGGCACTAAAACCTTATCGCCATGGTCCTCCAACCACTCCCACCACTGGGCTGTGTAACTGCAACTACAGTGGATGCATTTACTGCACTGTCTTATGCTGCGCCCCTAATATGCAGCTAGATGTGGACCCCCAAGCAATGGCCCTGCTTCAGCCATCACTATCCCCTCTACACAGAGCTTCCTGTGGAAGCAGCGTTCTCCTCTAATGAACACATGCAATACACACATACAGAGAACACTGTGTTCAACTGTTACGCAACCAACCCAGACATGCCCTCGGTGTCATGCTGGGGCGCTGGATGGAGATGCCAGCCTGCCCCACTGCCCTCTGCAGCCTGGCATGGATTGAGTGAGTGAGTGAGTCAGGAAGGGTGGTGTATGCTCATTGCTTCTTAATTGCGCTTTATTGGGAACATAAGTCTGAAAGCCCATGTTTGCCATTAAAGAGAAGACAGGCGAAGCATTCAGTCAGTTTCCCAAGTGAAGTGCAGGGGCGGGGTTGCCATGGTGATCCAATGTTTAGATTTAGCTTGGCAATCAAATCTGATCCAGGTGATTGCTTGATAGAAAGTGCTTGGCAGATTGTCACTGCATACTGAAGCCCAGCTCCCCGGTAAAGGAGCACCTGCCCTCCTGCACCCCGAGCATCCTACTGCATGCATGGAACGGTGACATAGCTGTGCATGTAGTTTATCAGCATTCATTGTAATGCCCAACTGACATTGAAAGTACTGGGGGGGGCTGAGCAATACAGCAGACTGCACTCTCAACACTGGGTGATAAGACTATGCATTACATTGCAGGCCAATATCAATGGCTTTTGCAGAGAAGACTCATAGGTAGAGTATGTTAGTGAATTCGTGAATGCTTGTATTGGAGTCACATTTGTATCATGGCACTCTGCCGGCTAATATTGGCAGATTGTGTTCAATGGTGCGGTGAGCAAAGTGAGGTATAACGCATTTATTACAAAGCAGCTGATTACACTTGTGGGCTCTGCGATAACACAGTAACCTGTTCATTACCCTATAGGCACAACACATGTTAAACTTGTAATCTGTTTATAGTGGGGATCTGTAGTAAATGTGTTTGGCAATCAGAGACCAAAAAAGTGGGTACATCAGCACTGTGGGGTGCGACAGAAACGTGGGTACGCTGAGAACAATGCATTAGACAATAAGGTAAAAGAGAATAAAATAAGTGGTAAGTGGTAACTAGTGGTTTTGGGAGTAGCATCAATGCCAGTGCAGTCCATGTGCACCCTGTGTCTCGGCCACCTTCACTTTTCCCCATGTATGTACCGCGTCCTATGGCTTTGAGGTGCCACCTTCGTTAGTTCGACCCAGCCCCTTCTGGCCCAGCTGCATCTTATCACAGTGCCCAATCATGTATTATAAATTTACCCAGCCACTTCTGCTAACAATATTACCAATGCCCTCTCACTTTGGAGATGCACTTTGCATAATTGTGCTCAGGCACTTCATATTAATGTTTCCAGACTCCTGATATCACTGTGCCCTGACACTTCATACATGTGTTCAAAGTCATGCACTAGACTTAAAGCAAGACACTTAGCACTGTTTTCTTCAGACCCCTGCTTTCTCTCTATTAAGATGTGCAGTTACCAGGCATCACTGAACACAGTCATTTCATCCTAGTCACATCCTTTGTATGTTTGAGAGGTATAAGTGCAAACCCAGCTGGGAATCAACAGAGGGTCCTAACCTCCACCCCCGCACCACCAGGGGGTTACAAGTAGGGAGCAGGTGGGTAGAGAAGCTGGGACGGGCTGTTAGGAGGGTCAGAAAGGGAGGAGTAGGGGTTTGAGTGGAGAGATCTGCACTGAAATTGGTGATTTCAAGTCTAGAGTCTTCAGGTTAACCCAGAAGTGCAGCACGGACAGGGCCAGTCTGATCTACACTATGGCATATATGATCGAGGGCGGCGGCTGATCTGCACTGGGATGTTTAGGGTGGAGGGGGCCCATCCTACCTGCATTTGGACATTTAGCATGGAAGGGGCCTGTCTTACCTGCATTGGGACGTGTAGGATGGAAGAAGCGTGTTATATCTGCATTGGGAAATGCAGGAGGGAGGCGACCAGCCTGAATTGTCGCGCGCCCCATACGATCACACCGGCTAGTAAGAACGCGGACCCTAAGTGGGCTCCCCCCAGCTTGGCTCAGAGTAAAAGTCTAGCGCCCTTGCTATGTGACAGGGAAGCTATCGGCCACTGAAAAAGAACTACAGGACGTCTCCTCTCGTCTTTGTATAGTGCAGATTTTGCTCTTGCTACAATGTATTAGTACGTGGGCTTAGAAGTGTAACCCCTTCCGAAGTCACTTGTCACAGCTCTGTCGACTTACAACCCACACACCTGATGACTTACTCACGAGCTTTGCAACATGTCCACAACGTCGCTCCTAATTCCCATTGGTAGATAGGGATACAGAGATTGACAGAAAAGAAAGACTTCAGGGAGAGAGGCCTGCTGCATCGAGCACAATGCTGTTAATCGACATTACTCTGTACCAGTGTACAGCAGAGTAAAAAATGACGACGTTGTAAATAAGGAGTCTTTTATTTACATATAAAAAGCCTTAGTACTTTCTATCTAGATAAACACAACGCATCATCTTTAAACCCGCAATCCAACTTGGGCTCAAAACACATATCCAATAACAAAGGCCATGTTCAGCCTGGCCCTTTCAGCTAAGGAACATCCAAACCAATATGCAATGCTCAATTCACCCAGAACAACACTCTAGGAAAACATTCAAACCTACTTTATGGTTTTCAAACGAAACCAAAAGCATCAACAAGAAAGCAATCATTGCATTTCAATAAATATTTTGATACTATGTAATGCAAAAAAGGTAGCCGGCGCCCCTCTCTAGAATGAACGTGGCATGATAACCTGTTCTAAGGTTTTTTCCCACTTTCAGAATCTGCAGCCATCGCTTTTTGCTTGCTGTACTTTCACAAAGGAGGTATATCCATTTGCATATCAGCCTTTGTCCTGCCCACATGGGCAGTCCAGCACCGAAATGCCAGGCAAACCTCCTTTGAACAAGTGTACCAAAAAGCAACCCCAGACACGTGTTTCAGCCTTGTTGGACCTCATCAGTGAGGTGGAGCTGTGCCTCAGTCATTTGTTGCCACAGAAGGGAAGCTTGGGCCTCTTCCTTTAGACCGCTTCCATTTTGGAAGGGTGAGCTGGTGTGAATGGGCTGTCCTTATGGGTCTGGTGGAGTTAACTCTGGCAATTCTCTGTGATAAGTAGACGGGTGCTGGGAGTGACCCACATCTGTGCATGATTGTGAGTGTTTTGAAGATTATCCTTTCTCTGATGGGGAGCCAGTGGGCCTCCCTTCTTGAATTCAAGACATGCTCTCATTTGGGAATGTTGAGGGCACACCATAAAGCATTGTTTTAGATCACCTGCAACATACTGATATTCTGCCTTGAGGTACCGGCATAGAGGGCATTGCAGTAATCAAGCCTAGATCCGATTATGGCTCGAGCAATCGTAAGGCAACTAGCTGGTGTGAGGCTGTCAGCATTAATCAATTTGGTTGTGTATGTGGCCGAGGAGGCTATAGAGTTCCCTCCAGGTGGACGCCCAGAGTTTTTACTGAGGTGGAGTCAGCGATCTGTAAGCCATCAATAGTGAAGTAGGTGTATTGGACATTGAGTGCACACCGAAGTACACTAAAGTACGCTGTTTGCTGTGGAAAAGACTTCCCTGGACTTGCCTGCCGACACGGACCTGCAAGGACTTTCTTTACCGTTCTGCGCGTCAATCTCAGAGCGGACGTCCTTCACGGGCACACGGAAGCTGCCTGACCCACAATCTTGATATAAATATTGTACATTGACTCGGAGTAATTACGTTCAGTGCTGACTCAGAGTAATTACTTTCAGCGCTCCATTAACCCCTGACTGTATTCACTAATCTTTCCCCCTCTCACTTAATTTCAGCTTGCTATTGATTGGGCCAGCGCTCCTAAACCCGCCTCTGACTCCGCCCCCTTCATTTTTAAAAACAGCATGTTCAGCGCACACGCGTGCGCACACCGAAGTACACTTAAGTACGCTGTTTGCTGTTCGCTGTTTCGATGATTAGTGATGTGAGGATATGACCTTGACTAATAACATTCTGACCCTGTCTAGTGGGTTGATTAGATAAGACCAGACTCGGCTCACTAGCACAGTGAGTTGTTTTACTCGCCTATTGATTTTCCTTTGCATTATGGTCCCCCAAATTCTTGTTTGCTTGTGTGCATGTATGCTTGAGTGCGCACTTACTGCATCAACTTATTATTGTGAGCCATTTACTCATACTCATTACTTTGACCTGCACATCCATTCTTGGGAACCTTTACGACAACCTTTTGTTCGGTCATGGCTGCAGGATTACATAGTAAATGTAATGATTTAGGTACTACAGCATTTACATCTTCTAGCACTGACTCACTTGTTTGTCGTGGCCGTACTTCCTACATTGAACCTGCTGCCTTGGAAGCACTGACCTCAGGTACTCTTGGGGAGGCCAATGCTTGTCCAAATTTGCCACCACATGTAGTTATGATTCAAGCCAATGAAATTAGTCTATCATCGACTCCATGCTCCACATTCTCCCATGATAATAGGAACATGAACAATTCCCTAGCTATGCCTTCAGAAGAAGTACACAGAAGCTGCTCTGAGGTGCCCTTAACCACCATACCTACCAGTGATCAGCACAATTTCATAAAAACTATGGTTGCCTTAGACGATCAAGTGTCCCCCGCCATAGGCACATTAATCCCGCTTGTCTATGGCCCTCTAAAAAAGTTTCAAAGGGTACACTCGCAAATACCAGGGGATCAAAGTTTCGCAAATGAGCCTAATAGAGACAGCTATCAGGATATTAAGTATGAATTACCACCCCCGCGCCTTTCATACTCCCCTGATACTGCAGATGTCTCTATTAGGCCCTCCCAAATTGATACCTTGGGGGGACCAACCGATTCTGGCGAGAATGTCCTGCGATCTCCATGTACCTTTCCAGTGATCATTAAAATTCTCGATCTATTGGATAAGGGGCATGACTTCACCCATTTAGAACTGAAGGACATAAAAGGCACCCTGCCTCATTTATGTTCCAAAATGGACAAGATAGAAGGCTTCATCATAGCTGCTCATACTCTACGAGCTAAAAACACTCAACCTTTTCAGTCTGCCCCTGTCCAATTTGATAAAGGCACTCAATCTTGTGACGAGGTAGGCGCTCCCACCACCCAGCCGCCAGGAAATCCCATTGCCTCTTTGTCATGAAATTGCACCTGTGAATTAAAAGGACTTAAAGCCCTAATTGTAGCAATGGATCTCACTATTACTTCCCAACTGGTGAAGCTGGTTCCTCTTGCTGACTGTCCGGATAGTCCTTCAATTTTGGTGAAGGTACTCGACGAACAGCAGCTGAAGGAACGGGAATGCTCCAACTCTGAAGAGAATTTCTTTTTCATGTCTCGCCGTGCAAAAAACTGCACCGAAGGGCAATGAAAAGAAATGCTAAAAGGAGAAAGGAATCTATGGCTAAAAAATCCAACAACGTTGTTACTAATAATACTGTACCACTGAGACCTGAAGCTTCTCAGATTTCCTAACAAGATTCGGTGATAGTAATTTCCGATGAGGAAAGCATTGACTTACAGCAACTCTCAAAAGAAAGTCGGGAGGCACTTATACCGACTCCAACAATAAAACTAAAAACACATCCCAAAAACAAAAAGATTGAACCCACTTCTAAAAAACTAAAGGAACCTGTGAAACTGTCAATCATTAAGCCTCCCCTTGCTGATACCTCTGCTAAAAGCCCTCTGGTAAATCCAGAAGCAAGTGCACCCGGAATAGAGGTTAAAGTGATCGATGGGACGTCTCTTTCAAGTTTGAAACTAAATTTGAACAGCTACTTCCCGACTTCAGGAAGTAGCTGAACGACTAGAAAGGATGTCATTCTCGAACAATCCATACTTAATAACGATGTAAAAACCTCCAATGACCTCCAGCCCATTCTGAGAAAATCATACAATGCGGCGTGCACTGAACTATCATGCTGCCCAGGGACTTCCTCGGGGAAAAATGAGTCTGGTAACACCCATTTTTCAAATATGATAAATGGTAAGGGCAAAGTCTTACTATTAGACGCTGAGTCTGATCAACACAAGTCTAAACTTGTAAGATCCACTTCTGGCAAAGACAAGACGCTCTTGTCAGACAAAGAGTGAGAAATTGGACAGCCTCCCCCACTGAAAAGGAATAATAGCATTGATAAAGAGGAGGAAAGAACTACCTTTGCCCCTAACCACATTTCCATACACGGGCCCGCATTGAGTAGATTTGTTCCCGAGGTCAACTCCAAGGACCCTGTGAATTTCCATCAGGATTCTCTTGAAATTTTGAAAAAAGTTCTGGAGGAGGGCACGTTGAGTATTGAAACACTAAAGAAGGTGCTTCCTGTTGTCCCATTGATGATGAATAGGGGGGAAATGTTGCTGCCCCCTCGTATTGAACAAAAAAGCCCCGTGGAATCCCACCATGAAATATTAGAAATTCTAAGAAAGGCTCTAAATAATGGCGCTTTGAATGTTGTACCCCAAAGTAATGTGTTATCAGAATCTCCACTGCAGACGGTAAAAGGGGAACCTACTCCGTCTTCACAAATTGTGGAGAAAAATCTCGAGAATCCACCCGAGGCTGACAACAAACTCTACCTTGTTGGTCTCGAGGGTAATAGGATCTTGACTGCTGGGAAATGCATTCTTTTATTTTGTCTCTTTTTTCACGCATCCCCCAATTGAGAATGGTTAAATCTGAGGACATCTTGAGAGTTTCTATAGCCCAGACTGACAATTGTAGAGCTATATGATATCTGAGCTCCGAAATTATCCTGAAGTTTCTTTGATTTAACCGTGATGAGCTCAAAAATCAAGGACTAATATCCACTTTTGCATTGGAATCAACAGCTAATGACTTCTTAGCTTATATTGACCCTGCTGTTACCGTGAAAGCAGAGAGTTGCGAAATTGCTCAACAAACCAATGGTAGCGTTGATGGAGACTTGCATGCACTCCTATCCCATGTAGCTATAACAAAAGGTATTCCATGGCTTGAACCAATGGTTACTGCTATTTTGGGATCTAAAATTTCATCTAGCACCTCATAGCACTCTGAAAACAATCTCCTTAAGGTTCTCTCACGGAATACCTGCGGTTTTGCTAATTTCATGGGATGGGCCGCATCATTATTGAGAGAGAATCAACCAACGTTTTTAATACTACAGGAGACAATGAAACTGACCGCATTCTCAATACCAGGGTTGTTCACTTATTGTAAGCTTGCAAAGAGGCCTCTCTTAGGCCGACCAAGTGGTGGCCTTGCAATTGCCATTAATAACTCGGTCAATCTTCAGTCTAAGTGGGTATGGGAATCAGCAAACCTCCTGGGTGTACTTGTGGAGAATAACCTCCCAAAAAAAACCTTTTCTATCTTAATAATTTCTCTATATTGGAATCCTGCTGGATTTTCGATTGAGGCTATGCTGGATGAACTTGACGAATGTTTAGGTAATAGATCCAATAAATACCAATCTTTAGAAATCATCATAGTTGGTGACTTCAACTGTGACGCTAGGGACCTGAGTGAATGTGGACCAGTTAAACCTTCATATCTATCACGTGGAAGGGGTGCGAAATTCAGAGAGTTACTAGAAAATTGGGATATGGATATGGTTGTTAGTAATGATGTGAACTCTCAAATCACATGGTCCCGAGGATCCAAGTCATCAACGATTGACTTCATATTTGTTACTCGTGTCCACTCTTATCTCATCCCTGAAATTCAGTCGCATTCTATCTAGTGACCATGCACATATTTCCTGTAATCTGAAATGGGAATGTAGACCATTGGGTATTGAACCAGCTTTGGCACTAGTAGAGGTCGACCGTCCTCAAATCACCATTAGATGGAGTCAGGGTTTGTGCCAGCAATTTGTTAACCATGTATCATACCAAATATGATCAATTGGATCTCCTAACAATGAAAGAGATTCTTCAATGATTAAGTGCTACTCTGATGTGATTAATAATGCTCTTTCCATTTTTAGCAAAAGGTATACTAGGAGTGACCATCCCCACCCGTTTGATTCTACTCGTAAATTTCTAAAACGAGAGAAAAACAAGGCACTTAGACAACTTAAAACTTCAGGTCTAGGAGCAGAACATCGTCGGAGTATGCGGTCACAAATTCTGAAGGTCTTTAAGCGGAATCTCAAACATGCTTTCATACTCAAATATGATAGAGAGAACTGTGATCTCATAAAAGCCATATCATCACATGATACTAGAACAATATGGCGTACGATTAAAAAGGATGATAAAGGAATTCCTTTGGCCACATCCTTTTGTATATCTGACCAAGTATGGTGTGACTATATAACAGCGAAATTCCATATTCCACCGAGATTTGAGTCTGTGTCAAATGTACAGCTGTGCTATAGCAGGATCGCCCATTTGGAATGGTCACTGGAAGATCTTAAATGGGCAATATCAAAAATATCCTACTCTAAATCAGCATGCCCCGATGGCCTTCTTCCTTGCCTTTATAAAGCTGATTCTGAGTTTTGGGTGGAAATTTTGAAAACTAAATTTGAATTTATTATCATTACTGGTCACATTCCCCCTTCTTGGACTTCAGCGAATATTGTTCCAATATTCAAAAAGGGTGATCCTTCTCTCCCACAGAATTACAGACCTATCTCTTTGATCGATACGGATGCAAAATTGTTCGCCATTCTTCTCTTACATGACCTCGAAAAATTTATCGAGGAAAACAGCCTCTACTCGAAACATCAAACAGGTTTTAGGAAGGGCATGACTACCTCTCTGAATTCTGCTATTATGTCTCACCTGATCGCTGGCACTAAGGAAAGAACTCTTACTCTGTATACATAGCCATGATAGACATGACATCTGCTTTTGATAATGTGGTACGAAACCTCCTGTGGAACAAAATGAGGATTATGGGAATTCCTACAGTTTTACTTTATTGGTTCATCAAACTTCACACTAACACCTCTTATAAAATAAAAATCTCTGAAGACGGAAGAACAACTGACCCTATTAGTACATTTGTTGGTCTTAAGCAAGGCTGCAATTTAGCGGTTACTTTCTTTAACCTATACCTCTCTGATCTTGATAAGGAATGGGACAACAGTAACCTGTTCTCTGTCAAAATTGGCTCTTTACGGATGAAATGGATTGCGTTTGCAGATTACACCATACTCTTTGACCCTGCCCGGCTGAGTTGCAAACCAAGTTATTGCTTTTTGAGGAATTTGAGGTTGCACATAACTTGACTCAGAATCCTGCAAAAACGGCTATTTTAAAATTCAGCACTAAGCAAAACAGTAAAGGATACAAATGGGAGATTATGAAAACTCATATCCCTTGTACCTCCAGTGAGATCTATGTGGGTTACAATTTGATTGCTCAAAATTCTATTAAAGCATGGACGGACCAGATTAATAACAAGTCGCGCCCTTTACTATCTCAACTAAAAATGATTTATTCAAAATATGGTACATTTTCACTAACACCCATGATAGACTTCTTGACGTTAAAAATAGAAAGTGTCATTTTGTATTCCATTGACATGTGCCTAAGCGATATTAGTGCAATTTTGGACTCCACTCAATGTTCAATGATAAAATCTGCTATGCACCTCCCAATGTGCATACCAAATGCAGTAATTCGCCATGAGCTTGGGTTGGTCGCACTGTCTGCACGCTGGAAATGGCGTCAACTATCTGGTTATGTAAAAATTCACTTTCCTCCAAAAAATTCTTTGTACGAAGATCTGAATAGTATGTTGGACTCTTCTACTTCTGCCTCCTTTAACAAATATCATCTTAGTATGCAACATCTTTCGAATACACTATGCATTACTATAGAAGATTTATATCCGCGCCATAGTTTTGCAAAAAAGAAGCTTTTTGAACAGAATTGGCGGATTGCAATAGAAAGTATATCCACATACAAAATGTACAAAGAATATGGTGCTTTTCTCAAACAACACACTCCCAGATTTGACCATGTGGTTTTATTTCCATGCAACTGTACCCGACAAGCATACATCTGGTATAGACTTAATTTATACCATACTACAGAAAGAACTGCTAATTGGATCAATAATGGCGAGCCCAATGTAACGAAATGTTGCTTCCCCTCTTGTAAAGAGCCGATTGAGACCATGAAACACCTCATTCTTGAATGTCCACACTTTAAACTAATGAGGACCAATCGACTCTTGAAATTTGTGAATATTGACTTTGAAGATTGTCTGCAATTCCTATGGGTACGAATGATGCAAGGCACGCACAAACCTCTGATATTTGAATTGGTTAGCCTGTGTAAGCACATTGAAAAAGAGCTGCTTAGTTTTAAGAATTAGAGAATATAAAGTGTTAGATGTGATATCCTCCTTCTTAAATTGTGCTACAATATGATGTAAAGTTTATATGTTGTAAATGTAAATGTAAATATTTTATTGTTTTTTTTTTATTCTGATTTGTAAAGGTTCTACATTTTTTTTTGTAATTGAACCATAAACAAACAAAAAAAAATAATTGGACATTTAGCGTCTTTAGCACTGCTGGGGATCCAACCTGCAGGAGCTCTGTCTTGTTGTCATTTAGGCAGAGATTGCAAGTGACCATCCAAGCCTAAATTGTCAAGTAAGTTTTATTGAGAGTAGTGGAGTCTCGTGATAGTTGCTCAACAGGGGAAAGAGAATTTGGGTGTCATCGACATTGTTGGTATACGATATGCCGATGGAGTCCAAAAGGTAAAAGAGGGGTTTGGTGAATACATTGTATAAGGTGGGGGATACACAAGAACATTGTGGGATGCCACAGAGGTTGGGTGCTGCGGGGGCGCTAGACGAGTCTGCACTTTCATGGATCTGCCTTTGAGGAAAGAGGTGACCCAGGTCGTAACTTCCGGGAAAAAGTTAGCAGAGGCTTTAAGGTGGCAGCATAGTATTTGATGATCAACCAGGTCGAAGGCTGCTGAGAGGTCAAGGAGGAGGAGAAGGTCTGGTTTTCTCTCGTCTTTAATTTCATCAAGCTGGTTTCCATCAAGATGGATAGATCGTGCTTCAGTGGTCCTCGGGCAAGGAGAGACACACATTTTGTTTTGCCACATTCATAGCTAGCCCCTATGCATGGCAAATCATTAAACGTGTTTAATACTAAATGCTGCCCTCTAGGGTTATTAGCAGTCAAGATTGCATCATCTGCAAATAAAGTTACATAGTAAGCCCCATTCAAGCATGGGGAATTCATAATGAAAGATTTAATCGCCTCATTTAAGACATTTATGGACCAAGAAAGAGAGCTGCAGAGCGGCCCACAGCCCTGTAACACTCCTTTCTGTATGGGGATGCCTCTAAGCACTTCCCCACCTGTACCCCAGTTTCCCCCAGAAGAATTGCTGTTATACAAGTGTTGAATTGCTGTTAAATCCGCAAGTGGGAAAGAATCGGCATGATTAGGGGTTTGGCAGTATTTCAGCAATGAATCTGCCAGAATACAGGAAAAAGTCATTACTGTTGCCGCAACTTGGTCTTGTGGTTTTACTACAGGATTACAAATGATGGTAGGCGTTGTAAGTCCCCATTTTCTTGGAGTCCATAGGACTCCTTTGTGATTTCTGCAGAATTACAGCTGGCGGTAATTCCACCAGTGGTAATTCCACCAAGTTTGCTAATTTTTGGCGGCAATGTGGTGGATTTTCCTCTAGCTTTTTGTTGTAGTAAAAATCCTTCACTTCACCGCCAAACCTGTAGATGGCAGTGTGGTAATCTCGTGGTAACAGAATTCCTGTCATGTTACTGCTGTTTTTTACTGCACCGCCGTACTCGTAATGAGGACCCAATTTTCTTTGAACTATTCCACAAGTTAGGCACAGAAACACCATCAATCTCAGTATTTAGAATCATAAATGTTATATGAAGTAATTTTATTTATCAAAAGCACAAACCTTTATAATAAGAGATTCAGGGCCTGATTTACAAAAAATTTGGGACTTTCCTATTTTAAAAAATTTGGTAATTTGATCAATGATTCCCGCCTCTTTACCTTGCTTGTATTTCGGATAGGATCTTGTTTTCGTTAAACCAAAAGTCAATTTATAATAATATTTTCCTATATACCATGGCCAAACACTGAGTCCATGTAGTTGGTCTCTGTTTTCCATTTTTACTGATTTTTACACACATTCATCTGTTTCCTGTCTGTATTTATTTACAAACATGGAAAAACAGGTCTTTCTGCTTGGTTCCAAATGCTGTCAGTCATGCCTCACTGGCCAATAGCATTGCAGACTGGCAGCATGGAGGCGGCATACATTGAATGAAAAATAGTGTTAACCTTGTTCACATTGCTGACAACAAAAATATAAGGTCATCATCATTACGGGAACAGCCATCTGTTGTGGTAAAAATGGAGGCACCATTGATGTGGATCAACCCAGTTCCATTTGTGTCCTGTAGGGCGGCGTGTGTGTTTTAATAGGTGCATTTTTTTCATTTGAATAAATGAAGAAACATACTGGTTGCAAATGACCGTTCATATGACAAATAACAGAGATGGATAAATTCAGAAAAAAGGGCCCGAGACAGACGGCAAAGACGGAAAAATTACGGAAAAATAAATACCATAAAAACTGGAGCCTTATCTATAATTAGTTGTATTTTAGCAACACCCCACCCCCTTTTAAAAATTGGCAGGATTTCTGCCGTCTTCCAAGAATCTTGAATCGAATGCTACTGTTCTAACCAATAAATACCACCAGCAAAACGGTTTAAACAAGTTAGTGGGTCATCAATCAGGCCCAGGGTCTTGCCAGGTGTGTGAGTGGACAATGCAATCTGGTTTCTTGAACAGAGAAGAGCAAGTGGCCATTGGGAGTTGCTTCCCACCGTCTGCAATCCGTGGTCCAGAATCTACAGTCTGCTTCACCCATGAGGTTCTTCAAAATTAGATGATCTCCACCTCTGCTCTTCTGTGATCTGAATGTCCAAAGGTGCCAAATACTACATCCCCCCCCAAACCCCCCCACACATTTGTTTTATGGGCATGTCAGTCGTCAAAGGCTCTCCTCTCGTTGCCTTTTCCTTACTACGGACTAACCTTTACAGTCCCTTCTGAACTATCTTAATTTTACTGTGTCTTTTTCTTCAAGCCATTTATGAGCAAAAAGTAAAGGCTGGTTGTCCTTTCTGCAGTTGGTATTAAACCATGAACATACTTCCTTAGTACCACTCCTGAGGGTTGTTTGTGACGTGGTAATGTAGGGACCACCCTTTTCCAGTAGCTGATCGAACATACGTTTCTTTCTGGTTTTAGATGTTCTGCAACTCTAGTTAATGCGGGAAAAGGTCTATAGACAGACACTATTAAAATATTAAAACATGGGTAATGGGTAATGCTGACTTCAGCACCTGCAGATCCTGTGATCCAGTTTCCCATTGGATCACTCTGGCATTGAGGCCACCTGATACCTAGATTACCCCCCAATGACTCCTTCCCGCACCCCCTCCCACACACACACTTGGGCACAGTCTTGGACACTATTCACTGCTGGTAAGCTATAGGTTTGGAACCTAAACGTATTGTGTTGTAACGTCCAGACCTCTTGAAGGCATAAACTATGGCAAGATGACACAAACTCCTAGCAATCAATAGCTGACAACCTATTCACCAAGCCAGCAACATTCCAAGTCAACAACTTTAATATTCCCATTAGAAGCTGACAATCGACCAAGGGGGCTCTCCCCCAACTCATACCCCTTGCGTGGGGGAACAATGTGTACATTTAAGGAGATTTAATCTGATTCCTTTGAGTGATGTCGTCTCTGTCTTGGCAAAGAATTAACAAAAGATTAAGAACTGGAACCAGAGTTTCCTTCGCGGTGTGTAGACTGTGGGTCTGGAAGCCCAGGGTAAAAAAGATCACGCAGTAGCACGATGTGCTGTGTGTCGGCTTCCGGGTTTAGGGCCTGTAGACCCTGAATGGAAGCAGCCAGAGACTGCAACAGGTAAGTGGGGGCAAGTTTTGGGGATGGAGGGTATAACGGGCCACGCAGTGGACAGGGAGACTGCCCTCCCACCGCCAAAAGGGACTGGAGAGGGCTAGGAACAAAAGACCGATCTTGTGGGAAATGCCTTGTCAGCCGGAAATCAGTGAAGTCAGACTTTTTTTTCCCCACCTTCGGACATGGATCCCATTTTTTGCACTCAACCTTGGGCCAATGGGGGGACAGTGATCGCGCAATGAGCCTTTGAGCTGGCATTGACGAGCCCTGAGGTGGCAATGTGCACTACCCAATGACCAACAAGCCTTCCACCAAAGATTTGTCAATCGTCATGAGTTTGATAATATGCAACTCCATCTCTACCCCACCACCTATATGCTCCGCTCCCAGAATAACCCTATGGACTACAGGTAAATAACCCCTCACATCACGTAGCCGTCACCTTCTGCAAAACTCCCACCTGCCAGTTTAGGTGCACAATGCATACGCATAACAGTATGTATCTACAGAGCATTTACTTTCACCCGGAGGCATAACCAGATTTAGTTGTTTCTTTAGGTGAC
The DNA here is from genome assembly GCF_040938575.1 of Ambystoma mexicanum. Lineage (NCBI taxonomy): Eukaryota > Metazoa > Chordata > Amphibia > Caudata > Ambystomatidae > Ambystoma > Ambystoma mexicanum. The sequence goes on from NC_090932.1 coordinate 51,639,550, forward strand.
TGTGTCAATTGCTTAGATTTGGACAATTTAATCAAGTGGGAGGGCATAAAGAAGAGTTGGTTGAGGCCCCTTAGTGTGGGGAGAAATAAGAGTGTTGGGGGACTATGCTCCTCATGGCTAGCAGTTACAGACAGTACATTGGCTGGCTCCTGATTGCGCGTTGTTGCGCGTTGTTTGCACCTTACGCCCCGCGCTCATCAGCACATTGGATTTCCTCTCCATTTTCACCCTGTTTTCCCCCAATTCATTCAGCCTTGAGCCCTTCATATGAGGTGCCCAATGAGAGGACCTCCTGCTGGAGAGGTCTTATCATTGCTGAAAGGTCACTATCTCGTCTAGATGGAGACCAAAACACTGTGCAGTAGGGATCCATCCCACCCCTGACATGTTCACGCTAAGTTGGTCTGAGGACAGCCTACATATGAAAAGGCCATCGTCCATAGGCATTCCATGCATGACAGAAGCCTTGGCCAAAATAAATCCTGTTACATGTGTTGCTGCCGGCTCAATGTCATCAGAAGTAGCTGTAAGTACCGGTCCAAGCGGAGTTGCTATCAGTATTTCCCCTGCTGTGTAACACGGCGCCTTCTGTAGATCAGCAGTGGCGCTCAAGTTAGTGCTTGAATCACAAATCTGCAAACGTACGCTCATCGAAGCTGCCATGGCTTTACCATAGGCATTCACCTGCACTGGTAGCACCTATTCTGATCCACCCTCCCCGTGGGGTGTCTGCGGTAGGCCTGGCCAGTGGGGCCGCAGCCTCAGGAGTAGGATCACGCTACTATTAGGACAGAAATTCAAAGATGGCTAACCTGTTATGATGCCTTTGCTAGTTTCACCGTATAAACTTCATTTCCAGGTATTAGCTTCGATGCAGGCTTAAACGGAGATATAGTGGCAGGTGCATCCCCTAAATCATGTTGCAGGAACCCTAATTCATTTATGAGGTTATTCCCCTTAATGTAATGATGGAGGCTTCCAACACCAGAGGCTTCTTAGCTTCCGGCCCAGTGATAGACAGGGGCTTTCTTTCCATTGAACCACAAGAGTTGACACGTAATATACCCTCAATGTATCCAGTGAAAGTAGAATGAACTATTTGAGCCACAGCACCACACAATAGCCATCACTGGAAGTTCTCCTCCGGTTCAGACCCACGTGGGCAAAGCATTGTGGGTATGCAGATTAACCCAAATGCAAACTTTTCAAGCCAGAGCCGATGCATTGCTTCCCTTTTAGCTTGCAGTCTATTACAATGGATGCAAAAGCATGCAAAGGTGTCAGGAATGTTAAAATGCCCTTTCCCAAAGATTTCATAATTTCACAGAGTGGATGTGGGACAGCCAACGCAGACGCTATGGGCGATAACGCCGGTACGGGCACCACGTTTGGTGCTCAGGGGATCCCTCTTTTTTACAGGCAGTAGCCTCAGCACCAGGCCCTTTACTGCAGGCTTGTGGTGAGAGATTTAAACAGGGGCGAGTGTGTCACGAAAATTCCAATGCGGCCTCTGGGTCCCATTGCATGCACATTTGACCACGCCTTTCAACAAGGACATTACAGAGAAACATAGTGCCCCCTTTGCCCTCTTTCTTCAGCATTATGTACTGTGGGGCCAGAGGGGAGGCTATGAGGAATTATGGGATGGGCTGCTGCAGGAGGCCCATTTGGAAAGCTGAGGGACTGCCCTGTAAACTCACACAAAAGGGTGCCCTCAGCCACACATTTAAAAAAAAACTATCAACCCTCGAAACATAATGCATAAGGTAGACATGTAGCAATTACCTATAACTGTGATAAGTTACTTCCGATACATTTGCCTTTTCATTTCTTATCAGCGTGTCCAATAGTGTCTATGTTTATATGTAGCGACATCCTACAGCTGTTGGTTCACTGTGCTCAGTCATTGTATGTGGCTGTGAAAAAAAATATTAAAGTCACATCGTTGCATTGTGAGCACTAATTTCTCATGACTGCGAAAACAAACAATGTCAAGTCACATCCTTACATTCTGCTTAGTCATTTCTCATGACTGGAGGGGAGGGGGTGCCAAGTTGCTTCATTACATTATGCTCAGTCATTTTTCCTGACTGTGAAAATAATGCCAAGGCACATCCTTACACTGTGGTTCGTCATTTCTCATGACTGTGTAAACAATGTCAAGTTGCCTCCTCACATTGTGCTCAGTCGTTTCATGTGACTGTGAAGAAAATGCCAAGTTGCGTTCTTACATTATGCCCAGTCATTTCTCATGACTGTGAACACAATGCCAAATCACAGCCTTCCATTCTGCTTAGTCATTTCTCATGACTGGGAAAACAATGCCAGGTCACATCCTTACATCATGCTCAGTCATGTCTCATGACTGTGAAAAAAATGCCAAGTTGCATCATTACTTTGTGCTGAGTCATTTCCTATGCTCTTGAAAAAGTGCTAAGACACATCCATATACTGCGCTCAGTCATTTCCCATTACCGTGAATAAGTGTGAAGTCACATGCTCACACTGTGTTCAGTCATTTCCCATGCTTGTGAAAAAGTGCTGACACATCCATTAACTGTGCTTATTCATTTCTTATAATTGTTTTAAAAAATTCCAAGTCACATCGTTTTCTTCTGCTCAGTCGCTTCCTATGCGTAGGCAGGTTCTTTTCTAGCCTCTGCCTAATCACTTTCCATGCCAGTTCACATCCTGTACCCGAGTCCAGCCTCCTTCTAGAACCGTGTGCACCTGAGTCCATTCACTGACTGGACAAGATGATTTTTGCAAACTGTACCTAATCACATGGCATAGCTCTACCTAGGCACTTCCGGCAAGTGTGAGCGGCCACTTTCGAAAGCTTTTCCAATTCTCTTCCTATTTGTCTAGCCCGTCACAGCCCCATCCATACCTGATCCCGGATGCATTCCTTAACCCTTTAATCCCAGATGCATTCCACCAAGCGTAGCCAGACACATGCTAGACTCCTTAACCCCTTAACCCCAGATGCATTCCACCAATCGTAGCCAGACACACGCTAGACTCCTTATCCCCAGATGCATTCCACCAAGCGTAGCCAGACACATGCTAGACTCCTTAACCCCTTAACCCCAGATGCATTCCACCAATCGTAGCCAGACACACGCTAGACTCCTTAACCCCAGATGCATTCCACCAAGCATAGGCAGACACATGCTAGACTCCTTAACCTCTTAACCCCAGATGCATTCCACCAATCATAGCCAGACACACGTTAGACTCCTTAACCCCAGATGCATTCCACCAAGCGTAGGCAGACACATGCTAGGCTCCTTAACCCCTTAACCCCAGATGCATTCCACCAATCGTAGCCAGACACACGCTAGACTCCTTAACCCCAGATGCATTCCACCAAGCGTAGGCAGACACATGCTAGACTCCTTAACCCCTTAACCCCAGATGCATTCCACCAATCGTAGCCAGACACACGCTAGACTCCTTAACCCCAGATGCATTCCACCAAGCGTAGGCAGACACATGCTAGACTCCTTAACCCCTTAATCCCAGATGCATTCCACCAAGTGTAGGCAGACACATGCTAGACTCCTTAACCCCTTAATCCCAGATGCATTCCACCAAGCGTAGGCAGACACATGCTAGACTCCTTAACCCCTTAATCCCAGATGCATTCCACCAAGCGTAGCCAGACACATGCTAGGTTCCTTAACCCCTTAACCCCAGATGCATTCCACCAAACGTAGCCAGACACACGCTAGACTCCTTAACCCCAGATGCATTCCACCAAGCGTAGGCAGACACATGCTAGACTCCTTAACCCCTTAATCCCAGATGCATTCCACCAAGCGTAGCCAGACACATGCTAGGTTCCTTAACCCCTTAATCCCAGATGCATTCCACCAAGCGTAGGCAGACACATGCTAGACTCCTTAACCCCTTAATCCCATATGCATTCCACCAAGCGTAGCCAGACACATGCTAGGTTCCTTAACCCCTTAATCCCAGATGCATTCCACCAATCGTAGCCAGACACATGCTAGACTCCTTAACCCCTTAATCCCAGATGCATTTCACCAAGCGTAGCCAGACACATGCTAGGTTCCTTAACCCCTTAATCCCAGATGCATTCCACCAAGCGTAGCCAGACACATGCTAGGTTCCTTAACCCCTTTATCCCAGATGCATTCCACCAAGCGTAGCCAGACACATGCTAGGTTCCTTAACCCCTTAATCCCAGATGCATTCCACCAAGCGTAGCCAGACACACGCTAGACTCCTTAACCCCAGATGCATTCCACCAAGCGTAGCCAAACACATGCTAGACTCCTTAACCCCTTAACCCCAGATGCATTCCACCAATCGTAGCCAGACACACGCTAGACTCCTTAACCCCAGATGCATTCCACCAAGCGTAGGCAGACACATGCTAGACTCCTTAACCCCTTAACCCCAGATGCATTCCACCAATCGTAGCCAGACACACGCTAGACTCCTTAACCCCAGATGCATTCCACCAAGCGTAGGCAGACACATGCTAGGCTCCTTAACCCCCTAACCCCAGATGCATTCCACCAATCGTAGCCAGATACACACTAGACTCCTTAACCCCAGATGCATTCCACCAAGCGTAGGCAGACACATGCTAGACTCCTTAACCCCTTAATCCCAGATGCATTCCACCAAGCGTAGCCAGACACATGCTAGGTTCCTTAACCTCTTAACCCCAGATGCATTCCACCAAACGTAGCCAGACACACGCTAGACTCCTTAACCCCAGATGCATTCCACCAAGCGTAGGCAGACACATGCTAGACTCCTTAACCCCTTAATCCCAGATGCATTCCACCAAGCGTAGCCAGACCCCTTAACCCCAGATGCATTCCACCAATCGTAGCCAGACACACGCTAGACTCCTTAACCCCAGATGCATTCCACCAAGCGTAGCCAGACACATGCTAGACTCCTTAACCCCTTAATCCCAGATGCATTCCACCAAGCGTAGCCAGACACATGCTAGGTTCCTTAACCCCTTAATCCCAGATGCATTCCACCAAACGTAGCCAGACACACGCTAGACTCCTTAACCCCAGATGCATTCCACCAAGCATAGCCAGACACATGCTAGGTTCCTTAACCCCTTAATCCCAGATGCATTCCACCAAGCGTAGCCAGACACATGCTAGGTTCCTTAACCCCTTAATCCCAGATGCATTCCACCAAGCGTAGCCAGACACATGCTAGGTTCCTTAACCCCTTAATCCCAGATGCATTCCACCAAGCGTAGCCAGACACAGGCTAGGTCCTTTAGGAAGGACCCTGCGCTTGCACATGGGAAGCATACCCCAACCTCAAGACGCATCTCTGCCAGATGTGCCAGGGATTGGCGATGCACAAACCCGATGCAATTAAAACGTTAACAAAACATAAGTATCAAGAATTCTTTAATTTAATGCAAAGTATCAACTTGATAAGTATGAGAGGATTTGGGGTGCATTTAATGGTCTTTATGCTTAGCTATTTATTCGCATTCTAGGCTTCTTTTTCTTTAATTTGTCATTTTGCTCTTCTATTTTATTTGTCCCTTTCGCTCTCTATTGTTTAACCTCGGGAGTTTTTTATTTATTTATTTCCTCACTTTCTTTCTTCCTCTGTTATACTTTTAAAGATTGGTCTATTATGTTGTATTTGAATAAGTATCACTCTGTGCATTTGTATTATGTGTTATTGTTTATGTAAGATATTAAATGAATAAATAAAATCTTGAAGAAAATAAAATGGATTAATACAATAATCACAGAGAAAGAATTGTGTTAGCTCTGGGGAGGATGGATTCTGGGATTCACGTACCCAGCCATTACATTTAAAACGTTGTGTCACTCAGAGGGACAACCTGTTCTGTGACATTGACTAAGGGCACGTGACACGTCGCCTGTAGTACGGACAGGATCTGGGGAGTTTGCAAGCAACAGAAACCAGTCATTTGTAGCAAAGGTGGGTTCATGTGGATGGAGAAACTGTTGACCCTAGGAACGATGGGTTCCTGCAGGGAAGGGGAATGTGCCATCTACAGAAAGAGGGGTCTGAACATTCTTGCCCGAGACGGGGAACATTGAGTATCGGAAGGATGGACGTCAGAGGATTCACTCAGGGAAAAAACAAATGGAGCCATGCAGAAAGGCTGTTTTCTGGGGATTAAGTCTATGAGGTAGATGATCAAATTGATGGTGGGCCTGTAACAAACGGAGATGGCTGAACAAGTGATGGCCGTTCCTAAAAGGAAGGTGGGGAGTGCAAATCCCAAAAAATAAATCATGGGACCATGCAAACTGTTCTTTCTGGTCACTCAGCGTGATTTATGGTGGTCTTGCTTGCATCCAGTCTGCATAGTGTAAATAAATCACTGTCTTTAAATAAAATGCTCACACACTCAGTAATAAACCATTATATTATTCCGGCTCATTTTGTTAAAAGTGGTAATTGCAATCAGGGGACCGCCATCGTTAACAGTGAGCTGCTGGTGGGTCCCCTGAAAGCAATTTTCTACTTTTGCAAAAAGTAGGGCAATAGGAAAGAGTAAATACAGGCGAAACGTATTTCTCCCCCCTGCCGCCCATTCACCTGCAAAAGATTTTTAAAATGCCCTCGAGCATTAAATAATTGTGTAGACTGGGGCATGCATTTACATATCATTTTTACACCTATTTGTCGCCACTGAAGATTACCCAAATTATGTAAATAAATCACCTGTAAAAAGGGGGAGGTATGAAGTAGCATTTAGCTGATTTGCGTAAATCAAAGTGCACTTTGGGAACATACGAACGACCACAGATTTTTACATTTGGCTCATGTCTGCGAAATTGATTTAAGCTGAAACAACTGTGAGCAGGTATTTCAGACTAGGCCTGATGCTCATTTAATGTATCGCTACACTCACCCTACCAGTAAAGACCTGAACACCATGACTCATTTATATCCGTTTGGGCAACTTTTGCTGTCAGTTGTGAAACTTGGCCATTCCTGATTGTGCAGCAAATGTTTATTTAAAATGTGTTGCAACATCATCCTGCAGTTCAGTGGGGGAAGCTCATGAACAACATTTGGAGGGGTCCAGGACACCCTTAAGCCCCTGTTAGTTGAACCCATGCTGAGAAAAGATTCGGGGGGCAAAGGTCATACACCACATTTTCATGGGGTCAGGGCACCCATAATCCCCTGGTAGTTGAACCGAGTTTGGTGGCAAAGGTCACACATCACATATTTAGGGGGTCAGGACACCCTTAAGCCCCTGGTATTTGAACCTATGCTGAAAAGGGGGTCGGGGGCAAAGGTCATGCACCACATTCTGAGGGGGTCAGGACCCCATGGTAGTTGAACCCATGCTTCTATCAAGGCATGCAAAAGCATATTAAATTGCAATATCTCCCTTTCCATCGCTGTTTTCAGCTATCCGCCATTGCTCTGCTCAGGCGCTTCCCTATATGTGATCAGCCAGTCCATGCCTAGCCGTTTCTCAAAGCCATGCCCAATCACTTACTACATCTGTGCCCTTCCACTTTTTACAATTGTGTCTGATCACTATCTTCGTGGCAGGTCAGGAATGAACAATTCACTGGGCTTCATTATGAGTTTGGCAGTGTGGTAAATATGTGGTAGTAATTCCATGACCAACACGCTTGTGGCAGTAACGGAATTATCGCTATATTGACCTTAAAGTGGAGGATTTATTTCCAGCATCACGCTGGAGGTAAGTACTCCACTTTAAGTCAAAAAATCGTCTGAATTACTGCAGCGAAAATACACCTGGAAGTAATTTAACCAAAACCCCAGTAGAGTGCTCTGGGCTCCAGAAATGGGGAAGGACACTGCTTTGCTATCAACCTGAGTGACATCAACAGTAATCAATATTTGTGGTAATTCTGAAGATTTAGGGGGTATTTCATAGAATTCAGCGCACAAGTGGCGCACGCGGCTGGCGCACAGTGTGCGCGTGCGAATCCCTGCGCCAGCCGCGTGCGCCAAAATCCATTTCCGCGCACAGCGTATTCATGGATTCCCCACCAAAACCAGCCGTGGCGCACAGTGGCGCAGCGACCTTCCAGCAGCGCCAGTTACGCCCCCAAGAACGCCTTCCGCGCAGGGAAAAGCCATCAAAATCCCCAATCCAGCGCAAAGGGCTGCGCTAACCCTGTACCAGCACGGCAAGCGGGCTACGTGTATTTCAGGGGTTCACGTGAAGTTCCTCACGCGATCGGGCCTGGGGGAGCGGGCTACGTGTATTTCAGGGGTTCGCGTGAACTTATTCACGCGATCGGGCCTGGGGGAGCGGGCTACGTGTATTTCAGGGGTTCGCGTGAACTTTTTCACACGATCGGGCCTGGGGGAGCGGGCTACGTGTATTTCAGGGGTTCGCGGGAAGTTTCACACGCGAATAGCCTGGGCGCGTGTATTTCAGGGGTGCGCGGGAAGTTCCACACGCGAATAGCCTGGGCGCGTGTATTCCAGGGGTGCACGGGAAGTTCCACACGCGAATAGCCTGGATGCGTGTATTTCAGGGGTGCGCGGGAAGTTTTACACGCGATTTCAGCAGGGTACGTGTATTTCAGGGGTGCGCGGGAAGTTTTACACGCGATTTCAGCAGGGTACGTGTATTTCAGGGGTGCGCGGGAAGTTTTACACGCGATTTCAGCAGGGTACGTGTATTTCAGGGGTGCCGGGGAGTCCTACATGTGATTTGACAGTGTGGGTCCTCCCTGTACACCCTCCACGGCCCCTGCAGGCAGCCCACACCACAGGGGACTACCCTGCATCCCTGGTCATGTCCCGCAGGCAGCCCACCCAACATGGGCATGCCCCCCAGCAAAGGCACATGTCTCCTTGAACTAATGAACACCAACTCATGTCCCCCACCACCCCCACCCCCCAGCACTGTGGAGCACCTGCCAGCAGGCCCCCACCCATGTCCAACTCATGTCCCCCACCACCCCCACCCCCCAGCACTGTGGGGCACCTGCCAGCAGGCCCCCACCCATGTCCAACTCATGTCCCCCACCACCCCCACCCCCCAGCACTGTGGGGCACCTGCCAGCAGGCCCCCACCCATGTCCCATCCATGCCCCCCTGCACCTGGGTCCCAACAATCCCCAATCATGTCCGTAATGGCCATCCTCCCCTGCCAAAAGGCCCAACCAACTATCACATCCACCCACATATCAAAGGCAATTACATGTTACACACCCAATGTAAATAATGCAAATGAACACATGTCTGTCACACACAATGGCTGCAAGTGAATGTTAAAACACCCAACATGACATGCATGAAAGTAATGAGATGATACGACACATTGAAGGATGAAAATAAAAATGTATTGAAAATCAACAAGAATGGAAATGAAATTAGAAAAACCACAAAGCAAAACAACAAAAAGAAGATGAATGTCCATGAAAAAAATCCAAAAAATCCAAAAATCCATAGAAGAACTATATACAAGACAATCCCGGGTCCATGAGCCCAACCAAATGAAACCTAACTATGTCAACTAACTAAAAACTGAACTATATACAAAAAAGTGGCGCATTGTCCAATCGCAACCAAATAAAAAAAAAAAAAATTCTAAAGGAAACCTACCACTAACTATATAACTATATACAATGGCAGCGGGCAAGTCCTGCGGCTCACTCTGTGATGTTGCCGGCCAGGGCATCATCGAACTCCATGTCGATGTCCTGGAGGCGGGACTCTGTCCTGGCCCCGAGGTCTCGCAGGGATAACCCCATGTCCACCTCAAACTCCCTGCGAGCTTCCTCGAGGCACTCAGCCCGCCTCAACGCCCGACGCATGGAGAACTATGCCCTGACCATGGTGAGCCGCTCCTCTTCCGCCCGCTGCCGCTCCGCACCTATCCGCTGGACCAACTGCTCCCACACGGAAGACACTACCATCCCAGGGTTCTCCTGCCCTCCGGCCGATGCCTGCCCCTCTGATCGTGATGGCCCCGAGCCATGATGCCTCCCACGTCGAGCCTGCTGCTGCCTCCGACGCCACTGCCTCTGCCAGCACGACGGCATCCAGGATGATGGAAACCACCGACGCCGTCGTGCACGTGCCCTGCCCGATGATGCCGTCACATCCTCCATCTGCTGGGGTCCAGTTGCTGTGTTGTCCACCCCTGCTGGACCTCTGACTCCCGACTGTGGCAGGGATGGGATCCCCACCAAGCTGGCTGCATTGGTCAGGGCAGGTCCACAGGGGGCCCTGGTGGCATCTGGGCCGGAAGACGGCAAGGAGAACGACTGGCGTATGGTCTCCACAGAGGAGGAGAGGGCCGCCAGATTGGCCGACACATGCAGGAAACCCCCGAACATGGCCGATCCCAATTGGGCCACGTCGGCACGGTGCTCTTCGTGATGACGTGCGTGCTCCTCCTGGAAAGCACGCACGGCATCACGAATCACAGCCGTGCGCATCGCGACCCCAATCAGGACCTTCTCCACATGGCCAGGGGTCCCCTCGTCCGCAGGTGGAGGGGAGTCAGATGACATGGACATCCCCTCTACCTGTGGACGGGCCTGGGACGGGGCATCCCTGTTGGTGCAAGGTCGTGCACCCACAGGTTCAGGGACAGCGACATGCACAGGCCCCTCCACGGTGACCTGTGCTGCCTCCTGCCCCTGCCCCTGGACTGCACCACTTGCACCAGCAGGGATGCCCCCACCAGGCCCCATGTGCGCCTCAGTGGCGGCCTCCTCCTCCTCTGTGGAAACCACCAACCTGGATGGCTCCTCGCCGTCTACCGCCGTAGCAGGCCCCTGTGGGGGCTCACCCACCCCTTCCGCTGCAGCCGTGGGGGCATCCCCGCCGCCTTGCTCCACAGCACCGTCTCCGCCCTCTCCTTCACTAGCCGCTGCGTAGAGGGAGACATAGAACACAAGCATCAGGGTACTGTACAATGGTCCCCTAGACAGGTAGCAATAGCAGATGAGTGCCACTGTCAAAGTACACTTACATCATGTCACACCACAACACATGTGTCAGTCCAGGCAAAACACACACAGTGACAGTCATGGTGCGTGCCATGGACATTTCAATGCATGTCCAATGGACTCTCGAATCATACAATGTAATGGGACTCACATGCATCATGGGTCATGCCTATCACATGCACACACTTCACCTCAGTCACATCCATCTGGCCCCGTACACCCCAATCACAGTGCATACAAGGATGACTAGGCTGCATCAGTGAATCTGTACATTGTCACAGACATGTGTCATGCATCCATGGCACTCACATGTCACAGACACGCAGGTCAGGCACACACACATGGATACCACATATGTATCTGGCATCAGCACCCATCCCTCGCCCCCACCCATGTCCAGGAACAGAGACTGCCATGCTCTCATGTGTGCAATCTGCACAGGGCTCCCCATGTCGCATTCAAACACATGCAACAACCGTGCGGTTCACACATTACAGGTCGCACATGCATTCCCATGATGTCCCTGCACACATACATGCGTACATGGCCTATGTCACACATGCAGGCAAGTATCAGACAACCAGCACACTGCAACATGCCCTGTCTCACACAGCAATGCTTGGCCACTTACCGCTCAACTCCAGACGGGTCTCCCTCTCAAGGACCTGGGCGTGGAGCGCTGGGTGTGCGCGTTCCAGGACCCTCAACTGGATGGAACTCATGCGGCCCCGGCCCCCCTCCACGAGGCGCCGGGCCTTCATGAGGGTCCTGGACCTCAAGTCTTCCCAGCGCTTCTTGACCTTCTGGATGGTGCGGGTTGCCACCCCCTCCGCATTGATGGCAACCACACAGTCGGCCCAGATTCTGTCCCGTCCTTCCTTGTTGGCGCGGGACGATCCGAAGAGGGCATCATACTGCCCCAGGACTTGCTCCACCAGGACACCAACTTCGGTGGCAGTGAAGCTGGTGCCCCTCTGCCCTTCTGGCTGGGGGTTGCCACTGGTGCCAGATGTTGATGTGCCCGACATGGCAACCCCAGGGGCAGGAGTGGGTGGGCAACTGGGTCCTGGGGCTGGGCTGTGGAGCGATGTTATCCGAGTCGGGAGTCTTCTGTTCCAGCAGGGGTGGACACAGCAACTGGACCCCTGCAGATGGCTGATGTGCAGGCACCAAATGGCAGGGCACGGTGGCAGCAGGCAGGCAGGCAGGCAGGCAGCAGCAGATGGCACGTGGGAGGCTGCTCGGGGCACTGGGGGGCAGTGATTCGGCCTTCTGGGCAGGAGCGTGGTCTTCCGTGTGTTTTCGCGTGGCCAGCTTGATACGGAGTGATTTGGCACGTGAAAATCCTGCACGTCAGCGTGAAAATCGAGGAAAGGCCCTTAGCGCGTAAGCGCGTCAGCACGCGTACGCGATTTCATTGGACCCAAGGCCCTTGCAGCGTAAGCGCGTCTGTGACGTTTTGCGCACGGGCGTTGCCCTGGCAGGGCTTGGTGATCCCGCGTGCATTTATGTTCTGTACGTGCTTTTCGTGCGGTGCGTGTGTTTTCCATCCGTTGGGGTTCACACGCTATTACTTCACATCGGGTGTTGGCTACGCGTTCTTCTACACGCAAGGCAGACGGTGAGTGGTACCCCGCCCCCCCAGGCCCGATCGCGTGAGAAAGTTCACGCGAACCCCTGAAATACACGTAGCACGCTCCCCCAGGCCCGACCGCGTGAGAAAGTTCACGCGAACCCCTGAAATACACGTAGCCCGCTCCCCCAGGCCCGACAGTGTGAGAAAGTTCACGCGAACCCCTGAAATACACGTAGCACGCTCCCCCAGGCCCGATCGCGTGAGAAAGTTCACGCGAACCCCTGAAATACACGTAGCCTGCTCCCCCAGGCCCGATCGCGTGAGAAAGTTCACGCGAACCCCTGAAATACACGTAGCCCGCTCCCCCAGGCCCGATCGCGTGAGAAAGTTCACGCGAACCCCTGAAATACACGTAGCCCGCTCCCCCAGGCCCGATCGCGTGAGAAAGTTCACGCGAACCCCTGAAATACACGTAGCCCGCTCCCCCAGGCCCGATCGCGTGAGAAAGTTCACGCGAACCCCTGAAATACACGTAGCCCGCTCCCCCAGGCCCGATCGCGTGTGTGACTTCCCGCGAACCCCCGGAATACACGTATCCCGCTCAATCACGTGTGTAACTTCCCACGCAACCCCGAAATACACGTGCCCCGCTCGCACAATTGCTGTATGTTGCCACTTTTGTAATGCGCAGGGACGCTACCGCCTGCCTTCGTGTGGCGGACGTGTATCGGCTTGTGCGTGTCTTTCGCTGTGCGTGGCTTTGCCCTATTCGATTCCATGAATACGTGTGGTTCGGGTGCGTGTGGGCGTTCCGTCTGCTTCCCTGCAGTACATCCCCAGTTACGCCCTTGTTTTCGCGAGTTGTTCCCCATTCTGCGCGTTACGCCCCGTGTTCCGCCCACTTTCTGGTGTATGCGCCGAGGTTGTGCGCTTTCACTGTGCGCATCGCGCACGTCTTTTGGGATGTTGCAGTGACGTGTGCGCCATGCACGGGTTTGGCGCACATCCCGTGGTAAACATGCGCAGGGACTTCCATGTATCGCACGCGTGCGCGTGCGCCTGTTTTTTTCCGCTTGCGCCTGCTTGCGCCTGCTTGCGCCTGCTTGCGCGAAGATTTTCGGCGCACGTTTGTTCCATGAATCGGCCCCTTAGAGTTGAATTGCTCGCAATGCGGCCACTGTGTATTAATTACACTGCCCATGTTTGCCCTATGGCAGTGCCAGGTCACTTCCTACCACTCTTTCCACTGACTTACTAGGACAGTGCCCAGTTATTTCCTATAACTGTCCTGAGCCACTTGCAAACATTTTGCTTGCACACTTCCCAATTCTGTGCCCTGTGAGTTCTTCCAGTGCTAAAAAGTGCTGCATCTGCCGTTTACACAGCCTTTGGCCACTGAGGTATGTTTCAGGTCCCCCAAGATTCAATGTGGGTTGTGCTGTATTGTCATCAAAGCATATCTCAGGCAGTAGGTGGCGCTAGAGAGACAGGAAGTGAGCTTCTACAGCCTGAATAGATTCTCTGGGGAATAACTTTAATGTGTAAGGTTTTTTTATATCGTTGCTCGTCTCTGATGCATTGTGTGTGCAAGTGCAGTAGTGTCAAGATGTCTACGTTTGATGGCCAAGTGCTATTTTCCCAGCCCTGCAAAATCTTCCACCAGACACAGACTTTCCCACAATTCATGAATCAGTGAGAAACAGTGCAGAGTCACAAGAACCGTCAGAAAAGTCATCCGAGGTTGTTAATCTTTTTAATGAGTGCACACGCTCTGTGTTTCAAGCACATTTTTCGCAAGTACATTGACCGATGTGACCCTCATCATTGCCCCTTGCAGAGCGAAACTGACATCAGAGCTGATCAGCCAGAACGATTGCCAGAAAGGGTCAGGATTCAGGGTCAGCAAGCGTCAAACTCCCGCAGTCACCTGCATGGCGCTTTCTTTTCACGGTGGTTTCCATTACCGGTAATCATTCGGGTGGTAATTCATCTGATTACCGTAGAGATGGGAAAACTCTACACAATTTGAAAGTCTTCCCCATCCCATCTGCAACTCTCCATGTGTCCCCTCCTCCTTTTTAGGCCCCCACTCTCTGTGTTTAAATTCTCCCTGGCCCTCTCCCTTTTCCCCCATTCATTCGCTGGTTCATGGGGCAAATTTTTGAACACCTCTTGGGGGATTTCCACGGGATTCCCCAGGAAAGACGAAAACGTTCTGGCGCAAAGGGGCTCCCCAGCCCTCCCCTAACTCCCACAGTTCACATACTCGCCTCTCCCCACAACCACCTGCCTGTTACCTGATTTCCATCTACCCCTTTCAATTCTCAAAATATCATTTTGAGCACTTTTCTTTTTCGACTTCCTTCGGGCATTATCCTGGGGATCATTAAGCCTCATTACTAAAATGCGCCGGGAGGAATGTAAACGTTTTCTGGGCACTGCCGCAGCTCCTTCTCCCTAATTCTTTTTAAAAATGGTACATGGTGCAGGGGTGTTGCTAGGTCTGGAAAAGATCAGGGGCTAAACTAATGTCGGGACTGGCGGGATTCAGGGCTAGCTGTATCCTTTTGGTTGCAGCCCCTGAGCTTCTGTACGGGGCTACAACCAAAAGACCCAGGACTACAGCCCCTCAGCCCGCCCCTAGCAATGCCCCTAGCAACGCCTTTGCATGGTTGTACCCCAAACCAAAAGGGGCATATTTACAGCACTCTCTGCCCAAGATTTTTCTTATTTGGTGCAAGTACTTCCAGCGGTTTTCGTGCTACAGATGTTTAGAGGATGCACCATTTTCTCACGGGGCGGGGGGGGTGAATGGTAATAAGGCAAACACATCTTTTTCTGTTTTCTACATAACTTTTCTTCCGTTTAACACATTTCCCCCAATCATAGATAGATGCCCAGTAAAAAATACCATCCCTGCTCCCTGATCCCCCAGTGCCTGGCACACACACATAACCACATTGATTGTGCGCATGTGTGAGGAGCTCGGGACCCAGGGGCCAGCGGTGTCATTGGGCCTCATTCTGAGGTTGGTGCTAGTCATTTAGCGCCATGACTCGCACCATTACCGGTACCGTGTCCGACCTGGTTCAATGGGGACTTACCGGTATAGTCCGACCTTTGTGGGACCGGTAAGTCCCCATTGAAAATGTCAATCGCCATTCCCATTTGAGCCCCGATAGGGCTCAATGGGAATGGGGAGGGTGCTAATAACAGTACCATAAATTACGGTACCGTTATTAGCTCTGAAGTCCCTTTGCAGGTCCCGTCCTTAACGCCTGCTAAAAGCAGGCGTGAAGGAAGGACCCGCAAAGGGACCTCGGAATAGGGCGCAAAGGGATTACCGGCACCGGTGTCATTACCGGTGCCCGGTATCCCTTTGCGCCCGGGTCGTAATGACCCCCATTGTTTTACTGGGCATCTATGATAGATGGGCAGTAAAAAAAAAAAAAAACATGCCTTGCCCCAGTGCCCCCAGCGCCTCCCAATCACACATAATCACATCCATCATTATTGTGATTATGTCTGACTGAAACGCGCTGGCACACCATGGAGCAGGCATGGCATATTTTTCTGCGCATGGTTGATAAAGCAAGCATGATAAGTGTTATTATGTAGCTAGACTTGCATTTTAATGCAGCCAGTCTAGCCATTTCTTATTGTGGTATGACATTTTGTATTGGGCACAAGCATGATAAGTGTTATTATGAAGCAAGACTGGCATTTTGTATGCAACCAGTCTAGCCATTTCTTACTGAGGCATGACATTTTGTATTGGGCATCTTTGATAAAGCAAGCAGGATTAGTGGTATTATTCTTACTGTGGCATGACATTGGGCCTTATTCCAAGTCCGGTGGTAACCATGCCGGAAAAACCATCAGGTTGCCGCTGGACCTGGAATGAATTACCGGCTCTGTACTTGCCGGAATTAAAGGGGCATTATAGCCCTGGTGATCCGGTCATTCCAGAGCCGGCATTCCGTTCCTCCCCATTGCCGTGGAGCCCCATAGGACTCCATGGGAATGGAGACCGTGGAAACAATGGCACCCTAATTAACGTTGCCAGTGTTTCCATTTCCGTCATCAGGTGAGACCTGGCGGGAGTAACGCCACCCGCCGGCAGAACTCATAGTCTGCTGGTCCGGAGACAACAGTGGCGGCGGGTTTACCGCCATCGTTGTTTCCGGACCGGCAGACTCTGAATGAGGCCCATTGTGTATTATTCACATGGGCTATCCAATCATGTTCAGATATGCTGTCAATAGGCAGAGCTTTTTGTTTGGTGCCACTGACAACTGCCCACATTCCTACGTTATTATCGATTCTGGCAAAATGAGCCACAGACCACCAAACTTCACTGGCCACATTTGCTCTATATTGTCGTAGCCATTTTTGATAATTCTTCGCTATTTTAATTTTAAGGAGAGCATCCTTCTGATCATAGTCTATTATCAAGTTATCAGTTCTTTCTCAGCTTCATGGATTATTCTATCAAACTGTAATCCATGACGGTGGGTAGCGTTGCATCTTTCACTCGTACTCGTGTATGCACGTTTTTGACCCAATGCTCCTTTAATGGCTAATAGGACATGTTCAAATGCTTCTAGAGCATCAGGCTCAACTCTATCTTGGAAATCACGCATGTTATGTCTGAACTTTGGGAGTTCTTGTTCCGTAATCGCTCTACCTTTTTCTAATTTGTTCGGATTCCATTTGATCCTATTCCTCCCATTATTGGCAAAAATATTGCCATTCAATTCATGGTTACTTATGTCTTTGTCCTCAGCGAGCCACATGTATAAAGGGAAGTGATCGCTTTCCTCGCGTATTCCTACCGACATATCTAACACACGATCACTGACTCTTTCATTAGTAATTATATAATCAATGGTGGAAATGCTCTTCCCACTTACTCGATTGGAACTTCTATTGGCATCGCCCTCACAGTTGGCTTTGAGCACTTTCAAATTATGTATGAAACAATTTAGCCCAGCGTTTACTTTGCCTATTAGACTAACGTTAATAGGTCCCGATTCATACTTAACATCTTCACCTATGTTAGCACTATCGATTAACACATTAAGATCTCCAAGCAATATGATCAGAATCTCAAAATCACATTCAGTTAGAATACGAAACACTGTTTCAATATTTCTTTTATTGTATACGCCATTTGGTGGGTTATATATGTTGATCACTAATATAGTGAGCGTTTTAGCCTGATTACATCAGATTAGCACTGCTAGCACCATATCAGTAGACCACAGAGTGTCATAGGCCACCCATGGATGTCTACCTGAAACCAGAGGTCCACCCTTGGGACGACCCAAAGGGCCCTTAGAGGTAAAGCTATGTACAATACTACAACCATCAATGTCACATGGTTCCCACAACCAAGTCTCTTGTAGTTATGTAGCTCGATTGGCATTTTAGTACAGCCAGTTTGGACATGTTTTCATACTTTGACATGCATTTTTAATGGTAAAGCCAACTGGAGTATGTTCTTACGTGTGGATACTGCCATATATTTGCAGAACTAACATGGATATGTTTTCTTATAGTATCATTACGGGCCTTATGCACAAAGCAAACATGAGTATGTTCTTATATGGAAATAATATGGTATAATGTTGCAGTCAGCATGGAAATGTATGGGCACAGCCAGTGTGAAGATGTTTTATACTGGCACATCATGAAAATGATGTGTTGGGGAATTGCTCCTGTGCACTGTTGGTGACTTGCATCTATTGGATTTTGTTCATGAGTTGTCCTACAAAAACCAATTGCAAACTGTTTGGCTTTTTACCCATTTTTTCTAAAAAGTGTGCTCCAAAATGCACAATTTTTACCCATTATTTTAAAAGAATTTTCGTGGGGAGAACCCCCCAAAACCCCCTTGAGGGGTGTGGGCTCCCTCGCTATGCTCTGCCATATCAGGGACAGATATTTATGCCCTCCACTTAAATATTTCACTAGCCACCACTGACTTGTGGTGACTGTTTATTACGAGCTTTTGGATGACCCATGGCCATGGCCAATGATAGCCCTGCAGATAATTCAGAAGCATGAAGGGTGAATCTGCTGGCACACAGGGAGCTGCTGAGATTGTTGCAGGAGGGGAGTGTGGCAAGGGTGTGAAAGCCTTGGCTTTTTTGATTTTTATTAAATAATGAAATGATGTGGGTAATTCCACCTCTGAAAGGGTGATCTGCTGATCAGATTCCTCTCTTATAAGCTCCATGCTATAATCATAGTGCCTTCTTGCGCCCTGCTGCATCAATATCCTGATTCACAGCACCTGTTCAACCAGTGGCACAGAGGAGGTTCAGAGATGGCAGGTGCCCTCTTGACAGCTGTAGTGACATCCAAGTTTCTGCAGCACAGGGGCTGCTTTTAAAAAAATGGAAAACTCTGACGATCATGTCCTGGTGGTACATAGAACTGTAAATATGAGCCATACCTGAGTTAGGGTAAGGTGGGCCGCATCTCTCAGAGTTATCGAAGCCACATTAAATTGAAATTGCACATGTGTCAGCCCTGTGGGCCGAGTTCAGCTGTTGAAGGGTTATGTGTATTCCACCAAGACAGGCTAGACCCTACCCTACTGGCAGGAATGTAGCTTGGTAGGATTGCCAACTTTTGTTCCTTTGTAAGGCATGTAGCACCCTTCTCCCAGGGACAGCCCCTCCACAGGGCACTGGCCCAGGGAAGAGGAACGCAGTCACAAACACCCAGCCCTCAAACCAAGGGTATTCATATCTTAAGGCCTTTGTTCGTACAGAGAATGAAAGGGGATGATTTAAAGTAGCCTGGGGAAGTCTGTTGAAGGGAAGGGGACTTCTAACATTTTGAATCTCTCTGCTTCTCTTTCTGTTTCCTGTCCCCTCCACTTCTTGGGAGTAAAGCACTAGTGTGATGTCCGAAGGTCAAAGGCAACTCATTTCAAGAGCAAGGAGTGGACCCCTAAGGTGGCTCGTTTTAGTTAATTCACCTGTGGGCTTTCAACTTTAAAAGAAGGGGTCCCACACCGCTTCTTGGAATCATCTTGAAGCATGCTCGAATCATCACTTGAGAACATTTTGTTGGGCTGTGCTGGGAGAGCAGTACTTTCCAGAGTCCTCCAGTTGTGATGTGAAAGCAGGTTTTCCAAGGCAGAGAAGAGCTCTGTCCCCTAACCATACTGAGGGGTCTTTGGGGGTGACCTGCTGCTGGAACAGGTCCTGCCTCTCGGCCAGCCACAGAAGCACCCAGGACATCACTGTGTTGGAGGACCCCTGCAGTTGTGTGCCTGTCTCCCCCGTGTTTGGGAGCCCAAGAACAGGGCCCATCTTGTTCCTGAGTCTTTGGAGTGGGACCCTCAGCACAATGAGAGATTAGACAGCAGAGATCTTAGTGTTCTTCACCGTTGAACTGCTTGGAACATGTTTAAAGAACTTTCCAACACATTTTAACCAGCAGAACCCTCTTTTGCTGCCTTTTCCCTCTCTCCCCATCTTCGCTCAGTGCCAAGAAGTCTGGCTTTGTACTGCCAAACCACCAAGAACTGCAAAAAAGGTGCAGTTGACTGCTAACTGCCCCCTTGGTCCATGTTTGGGGCCTAGAGACTGGTCGGTCACTTTGAACCCTTTTTGCTCAGAAGTACATATTCTTTTTCAAGAACATTGTTGCTTTTGCTTGCTTTTCACCCCTGATGCATTACCCAGAGTGCTGCATCTACTATCTTTGCTTAGTGTGTGTTTCTTCAACAGGGGTCGGTTTTTACAGTGTTTTTTAGTTAGCATTGTGCATGGTGTGTCTGATTAAAGTAAACATATTGATGGGACACTCCTTTATTTTGGACAGTTATACTGCACAGTTTGGGTTTCTAATAAACGACATTCACACCCCTCTTAAGAGTATAGCCTTCCCTTGGCCCACGTTACCTGAAGAACGGCGATGGAGGTATATATCTTGACTGTGCCTGTTTTACCTTTATGAGTGTGTTGGCTCTTGGTTTGGAGAAGCGCGAGGGCTGAGTGGGCGATCCAGCGAATCATACCTCTGCGAATCCCGATGGGTGTCCTCTTTTGGGAAATGCATGGGGCTCCCTGTTTTCCTTGGTGGCTTGGACACCCGAGGCCCATATCTGTATGTTGCGCTTGTCTGGAGAAAGTGTGAAATTCAGGTGTCAAAACAGTCTTGGGGTTACCTGTGTTTTAGGCTTTCCCCTTGGCGCCCAGGTAGGTGCACCCACACATGTGAGGTACCATTTTCATCGGGAAACCTGTGGGAACGTGTGACGGTAGGCCATGTGTTGTTGGGGGCGTGTTTCGATGGGTGCGCCGAGTGAAATGTGCGGAAAATGCATTTTTTTCCCCACATTTCGGACTTTGCGGGGGTGTCTGGGTAATAAATTCTGGGGCGATGTGCGCAAATCATACCTCTGCGAATCCCGATGGGTGTCCTCTTTTTGGAAATGCATGGGGTTCCCCGTTTTCCTTGGTGGCCTGGACACCCGAGGCCCAGATCTGTATGTTGCGCTTGTCTGGAGAAAGTGTGAAATTCAGGTGTCAAAACATTCTTGGGGTTACCTGTGTTTTAGGCTTTCCCCTTGGCGCCCAGGTAGGTGCACCCACACATGTGAGGTACCGTTTTCATTGGCACATGTGTGGGAATGCGGGAAGGTATAAAATCTTTTGTGTTTGTGTGGTTTTCATAACGTTTTGACCCATTTGCTGGTGCCCTTTGTCACACAACCCTTTAATTTCCCAAATGTGACGTACATTTAGTCGCTGCTTTAGGCACCATACACCTTTGTAAACTGCACACATCACCTACCCTTGAAAAGGCCTACCTGTGCTCTTTCAAAAAAATGTGTGCTTGCCGTTCCTCACCACATTGGTTTTCCTGATTTACACATGCTAAGTGCGTCTGTTCAGGCTGTGAGCGTTAAAACTCCTGTGTACCATGGCTCAGTATTTGGCTTGTGTTATTGCTTGTTTTGTAAAACACTACAAAAAATGTGTGCTCTCCTAAATGCAAGAGATAGGGAAATGTAGTGGAGCATTGCTTTTCTCAAAATTCATAAAAGCCATTGCCATACCAAGCCAACCATGTCCAACACACACCTTTTTTTCGGTCATTTTCCCGCTTTTCCCCAATCTATGGCATTTCCCCTATCTAGTGTTTGCCTGACCTATGCAAATCAGCCCTTCCTAAACTTGGAATTTTATCTACTTTTCAGAAATATATGCTTTTCTGTCCTCCAATTCGGCTATCCTACCCTTTTCTTCCATTCCATCCATGCATGTCCAGTTGACAAAAATGGACAAAATCGCTTACCTCTCACAAAACAGTTGATAACCACATAAAAATTATTTGTTTTCATTTCCACTCACTGTTCTTGAAAGCCAGGAAATTGGGGAATTCAGCACAGCAATACATTTGTTCCTAGCTCTTACAACGAAAAAACCACAGGCTTCTTTGTACATCATTTTATTGCCATTTTTTGAAAAAAATCAACATTTTCACCCTTTTTGCTTATTTTCTCTCACCCCCCTACATCAACCTAGGATTCCTGGGTGGCATTACGACCGCCTATATGTGAGAAAAAAAGGAGCCAAATTTGGCCGAGATATCTCATGTAACAAAAAGGTTACAAGGCATTGAATGGCCACATACCGAAATCATCAAAAAAGGCCCTGGCACTGGAGGGAAATACCCATGGCACTTAAAGGGTTAATGAGACTGGGCGATCTAGATGTTATGCTACCTCTGGCAAAATCCTATAGTAGCCGGGACAACCAAAGCTTGGTCTGGAACTGGTAGAAAGGGGATCCTTTTATGAAGTGCCTTTGGGTGGAGATCTAATGTGCGTCTCGTTCTGTGGTGTGTGTGAAAGGTACCGGTCCAGTTTGAAGCTGATATTTCTAGCCCAAGAGACTAGTGTGGAAGAGGACTTCAGCAGATGGGTTTCCCTGAGCCCACTACCACAGCCAGGACTAGGCTCTTGATCTTTACAGAATAAGGCTTTAGCCAGTTTCAGGTCACTACTGAGAAGTATGTTCTAAAGATGGCGGCTGAGGTTGCTCAGTCCCTGTCCTTACGGAGAAGGGTCTATGAGCAGTCAGCCCAAGAGTAGAACCCAAGTCCAAAGGAGTCAATCTGCTTGGCGAGCGGAAGAATGTAAAGTGTGGAAATAACAGAGGAGAGCAAGGAAATCCACGAGACGCCAAATGTCAGAAATAAAGGGTCAAGAGTAAAGGGAGAGATGAAAACGGATCGCAGGTCGACTCCTAAATAAGAGTTCAGACCATTGGCAAGAAGTTCTTTCTACTCCAGCTTTGGGAGTGTGTGTAATGAGAGCACGCGGTCCATGGGGTCGCTGGCCGCTGTGAGATTTCCTGCTGAATCTCCTGGTGCATGCTATACTCACACTTAGGCGCCCTTGTATTGGGAAGGATGGGGAAACTGGAATGTTAGCACAGCGCCGGTGACTCTTGTGCAGTGTTTCTGTTCGTAGCACTATTATCTCCAATACAGTCATAAAATACAAAGGCAAATAAGTGCTGAATTTGGAGAACAAACAAAACACAAAATGTGTATTAAAGAAAGAAAGTATTGTTTACCCTCTTGATAAGTGATGGTTCTCTCCCACTGAAAGCATTGCACTCATGCTGGGGCATGCCGGTATCCTCCCACTGAACGTACTGCACTCATGCTGGGGCATGCCAGTATCCTCCCACTGAAAGCACTGCACTCATGCTGGGGCATGCCAGTATCCACCCACTGAAAGCATTGCACTCATGCTGGGGCATGCCTGTATCCTCCCACTGGGAGTATTGCACTCATGCTGGGGCATGCCAGTATCCTCCCACTGAAAGCATTGCACTCATGCTGGGGCATGCCAGTATCCTCCCACTGTAAGTATTGCACTCATGCTGGGGCATGCCCATGCCAGTATCCTCCTACTGGGAGTATTGCAATCATGCTGGGGCATGCCAGTATCCTCCCACTGGGAGTATTGCAATCATGCTGGGGCATGCCAGTATCCTCCCACTGGGAGTATTGCACTCATGCTGGGGCATGCTAGACCCCTCCCACTGAAAGCATGGCACTCATGCTGGGGCATGCCAGTATCCTCCCACTGGGAGTATTGCACTCATGCTGGAGCATGCCAGTATCCTCCCACTGAAAGCATTCCACTCATGCTGGGGCATGCCAGTATCCTCCCACTGGGAGTATTGCACTCATGCTGGGGCATGCCAGTATCCTCCCACTGAAGGTATTGCACTCATGCTGGGGCATGCCAGTATCCTCCCACTGGGAGTATTGCACTCATGCTGGGGCATGCCAGTATCCTCCCACTGAAAGCATTGCACTCATGCTGGGGCATGCCAGTATCCTCCCACTGGGAGTATTGCACTCATGCTGGAGCATGCCAGTATCCTCCCACTGAAAGCATTCCACTCATGCTGGGGCATGCCAGTATCCTCCCACTGGGAGTATTGCACTCATGCTGGGGCATGCCAGTATCCTCCCACTGAAGGTATTGCACTCATGCTGGGGCATGCCAGTATCCTCCCACTGGGAGTATTGCACTCATGCTGGGGCATGCCAGTATCCTCCCACTGAAAGCATTGCACTCATGCTGGGGCATGCCAGTATCCTCCCACTGGGAGTATTGGACCCATGCTGGGGCATGCCAGAATCCTCCCACTGAAAGCACTGCACTCATGCTGGGGCATTCCAGTGTCCTCCCACTGGGAGTATTGCACTCATGCTGGGGCATGCCTGTGTCCTCCCACTGGGAGTATTGCACTCATGCCGGGGCATGCCAATTGCACTTATGCTGGGGCATGCCAGTATCCTCCCACTGAATGTACTTCACTCATGCTGGGGCATGCCAGTATCCTCCCACTGAAAGTACTGCAATCATGCTGGGGCATGCCAGTATCCTCCCACTGAAAGTACTGCACTCATGCTGGGGTATGCCAGTATCCTCCCACTGAGAGTACTGCACTCATGCTGGGGCATGCCAGTATCCTCCCACTGAAAGTACTGCACTCATGCTGGGGCATGCCAGTATCCTCCCACTGGGAGTATTGCACTCATGCTGGGGCATGCCTGTTTCCTCCCACTGGGAGTATTGCACTCATGCTGGGGCATGCCAGAATCCTCCCACTGAAAGCACTGCACTCATGCTGGGGGATTCCAGTGTCCTCCTACTGGGAGTATTGCACTCATGCTGGTGCATGCCAGTATCCTCCCACTGGGAGTATTGCACTCATGCTGGGGCATACCAGTATCCTTCCACTGAAAGCATTGCACTCATGCTGGGGCATGCCAGTATCCTCCCACTGGAAGTATTGCACTCATGCTGGGGCATGCCAGTATCCTCACACTGGGAGTATTGCACTCATGCTGGGGCATGCCAGTATCCTCCCACTGAAAGCATTGCACACATGCTGGGGCATGCCAGTATCCTCCCAGTGAAAGCATTGCACTAATGCTGGGGCATGCCAGTATCCTCCCACTGAAAGTACTGCACTCATGCTGGGGCATGCCAGTATCCTCCCACTGACGGTATTGCACTCATGCTGGGGCATGCCAGTATCCTCCCACTGGGAGTATTGCAATCATGCTGGGGCATGCCAGTATCCTCCCACTGAAAGCATTGCACTCATGCTGGGGCATGCCAGTTTCCTCCCACTGGGAGTATTGGACTCATGCTGGGGCATGCCAGAATCCTCCCACTGAAAGCACTGCACTCATGCTGGGGCATGCCTGTGTCCTCCCACTGGGAATATTGCACTCATGCTGGGGCATGCCAAAATCCTCCCACTGAAAGCACTGCACTCATGCTGGGGCATTCCAGTGTCCTCCCACTGGGAGTATTGCACTCATGCTGGGGCATGCCAGTATCCTTCCACTGGGAGTATTGCACTCATGCTAGGGCATGCCAGTATCCTTCCACTGAAAGCATTGCAATCATGCTGGGGCATGCCAGTATCCTCCCACTGAAAGTACTGCACTCATGCTGGGGTATGCCAGTATCCTCCCACTGAAAGTACTGCACTCATGCTGGGGAATGCCAGTGTCCTCCCACTGGGAGTATTGCACTCATGCTGGGGCATGCCAGAATCCTCCCACTGAAAGCACTGCACTCATGCTGGGGCATGCCTGTGTCCTCCCACTGGGAGTATTGCACTCATGCTGGGGCATGCCAGAATCCTCCCACTGAAAGCACTGCACTCATGCTGGGGCATTCCAGTGTCCTCCCACTGGGAGTATTGCAATCATGCTGGGGCATGCCAGTATCCTCCCACTGGGAGTATTGCACTCATGCTGGGGCATGCCAGTATCCTTCCACTGAAAGCATTGCAATCATGCTGGGGCATGCCAGTATCCTCCCACTGAAAGTACTGCACTCATGCTGGGGTATGCCAGTATCCTCCCACTGAAAGTACTGCACTCATGCTGGGGCATGCCAGTGTCCTCCCACTGGGAGTATTGCACTTATGCTGGGGCATGCCAGAATCCTCCCACTGAAAGCACTGCACTCATGCTGGGGCATGCCTGGGTCCTCCCACTGGGAGTATTGCACTCATGCTGGGGCATGCCAGAATCCTCCCACTGAAAGCACTGCACTCATGCTGGGGCATTCCAGTGTCCTCCCACTGGGAGTATTGCACTCATGCTGGGGCATGCCAGTATCCTCCCACTGGGAGTATTGCACTCATGCTGGGGCATGCCAGTATCCTTCCACTGAAAGCATTGCACTCATGCTGGGGCATGCCAGTATCCTCCCACTGGAAGTATTGCACTCATGCTGGGGCATGCCAGTATCCTCCCACTGGGAGTATTGCACTCACGCTGGGGCATGCCAGTATCCTCCCACTGAAAGCATTGCACACATGCTGGGGCATGCCAGTATCCTCCCACTGAAAGCATTGCACTCATGCTGGGTCATGCCAGTATCCTCCCACTGAAAGTACTGCACTCATGCTGGGGCATGCCAGTATCCTCCCACTGAAAGTACTGCACTCATGCTGGGGCATGCCAGTATCCTCCCACTGGGGGTATTGCACTCATGCTGGGGCAAGCCAATATCCTCCCACTGTAAGCACTGCACTCATGCTGGGGCATGCCTGTGTCCTCCCACTGGGAGTATTGCACTCATGCTGGGGCATGCCAGTATCCTCCCACTGAAAGCATTGCACTCATGCTGGGGCATGCCAGTATCCTCCCACTGGGAGTATTGCACTCATGCTGAGAAGTGCCTTCAGTCTACCGCTGGAAGTATTGCACTCATATTGCTAAGCAGGGGCGGTGTATTGAATCCACATGTCACCTAAATAGTGAAATAAAGGCACTTGTGCCAGCTCACCATCAATTCAGTCCGCTCAATGCCAAACAATTGACCCAATACGTTTAAGATGATTTGATTTGATTTGATTTGATTTGATTTGATTTGATTTGATTTTGATTTTATTTTATTTATAAAGCGCAAAAAATCAGGCCCAGGGGCAACCGGGCGCATACTCTTAAACATGTTACAAAAAGCAGTAGTTACAGTGAGTTACAAAAATATACAGCATATATACATGTACCGAGGGGTACCATTAACAGCATATAATACAGGGACAGAGCAGAGAGAAAATGTATATACAGCCCCCCCCGGATCCCCTCCACATGGAGTCTGGACTGTGTCAAGGTCTCATGAGTCTTGGGAGAGCAGCCATGTTTTAGCATTGTTCTTGAAGGAGTGGAATGATGGTTCAAGTCTGATAGGTGTGGGCAAGGTGTTCCAGAGTTTGGAGGCCAGGACGGGGAAGCTCACCTCACCAGCTTTTTGGAGTTTGCATCTAGGCACGATGAGGCTGTGAGTTTGGGCTGCTCTGGTAGGTCGAGTGGAGGTGTGGCGTGAGAAGCGAGCGGACAGGTAAGGTGGGGTGTTGTTGCTCAGACATTTGTGAGTCAAAGCTAGGGTTTTCAGGGCAATTCTTTGTTTTACCGGGAGCCAGCGTAAGTCCGATCTGACGGAGGAGATATGAGAGCGTCTCGGGATGTTTAAGGCTGCCCTTAAGGCATTATTTTGTACAGTTTGCAATTTATTAAGGTTAGACTGACCGGTCCCTAAGTAGAGAGCACTACAGTAGTCGATTTTGGCCATAACAAGAGTTCTGGCGAGTGTGATACAGTTGGTGGAGTTTAGGAAGGGTCTACAGGCAGTGATAAGTTTGCAGGTAAAGGCCGAAGCTGACCTAACTGCATTTATTTGTCTGTTCAGAGAAAGCGAGGAGTCAAGATAAACCCCTAGCATTTTAGTATCTTTGGAGACTTTAATGTCATTGCCGTCAATAATGAAGGACTTGTAGGTTTGGTCTAGTTTGTTGAGCCGATGATTTGATCCTAAAAGTAAGAGCTCAGTCTTATCATCGTTAAGGCAAAGTTTGTGCTGTGCCATCCAGGCCTGGATGACCGAGTAAACATCGTTAAGGGCTTTGGTGTCAGCTGTGTAGTCTCCTGTGATAGGGATGAGTATCTGGGTGTTGTCCGTGTAGTTAGTGTAGGAGACACCCAGATAGTCAAGCACATCGAAGAGGGGCTTGGTGAATACGTTATACAACGTAGGGGATACACACGATCCTTGAGGAATGCCACAGTGAATAGGGGAGGGATCCGCTGATGCCAGCGGTGAGAAGACCCTCATGGATCTATTGCTCAGGAATGAGTGGATCCAGGCATTGGCAGAGTCGGAGAAGTGGGCTGCGGATTTGAGATGCTGGCAGAGTATTTGGTGGTTGACCAGATCAAAAGCCGCGGAGAGATCGAGGAGAAGAAGAGCTAGCTTCCCATTGTCCTTTAGTGACTCCATCTGAGTTTTCAAGTCGATCAGAGCTGACTCTGTGCCATGTTTAGGGCGGAACCCTGATTGTCTTAAGCCCAGGAGATTGTTTAGTTCTAGGTAATCCTGAATCTGCAGGTAGGCTGCGCGGTCCAGGATCTTGTGCAGGAATGGGACTGTAGTGATAGGTCTGAGGTTAGTTGGGATATTAGGGTCAAGGGAGGGTTTTTTGAGGAGTGGGATAACCCATGCATCCTTTAGGTTGTCGGGGACAATACCCGTCTTGAAAGAAGCATTTATGAATGCTGTAATGAACGGGGCTAGCTCATGAGATGCTTCCTTGATAATAGGTGCTGGGCAGGGGGCGCCTTGGCAATTGGAAGGTTTTAAATTGTTTATGATGTTTTCTACTTCGAGAGTAGTGAGTGGGGAGAAGGAGAAAGGTTTATGCGGATAGGTTAAATGTGTATTAAGTGTAGGTGTGGTCGGTGGTTGGTCAAGCAGTAGGGATTTCTGTTTGTCCCTGATTTTAGATTGGAGGGTAGCAATTTTATCCAGGAGTGCTGACTGAATATTGGTGCACCAAGTGTTGTCTTTGGAGCAAGAGTCAGGGGGGGCTGCAGGTGTCACGAGTTCCTTAAGGATATTAAAGAGTTCCTTAGTATTGGACTGGGCTGACATAATGCGGTTATTATAAGAATCTTTTTTTGCCTGGAGTACAGCTTCTTTATAGTTAAGGGTGGCTATCAGAAGACTGTCCTTGTGGGCGTCGGAGTGGTGACTTCTCCAGCGTGACTCTGCTGTGCGTTTCTCTTTGCGTAACACTCTAAGCTGGCGAGTAAACCACAAGTTAAGGTGTGCTCGTTGTTTGGGTTTCCTCAGTTTGAGCGGGGCGATAGAGTTGATGGCTGCAAGCAGTGACTGGTTATACATGTCGGCTAGGTTGGTGGGGTCTGAGCAAGTGTCAGGAGCGTTATTTAGTGTGGGAAGGATAAGGGGGAGTAGTTTTTCTGTCGTAATGTTCTTTTTATTTCTAGTGAGGGTGTCTGGGGCGACCAAAGGCCTGGGTGGTGGGGCTGCTTCGATGCTGAAAGTGAGGACATGGTGGTCAGACCACAAGCAAGGGGCGTTGGAGATTACGCTAATATTGCAATTAGTGTCACTAAGCCAGTCAAGGGACCGCCCTTTAATGTGGGTGGGTTCCTGTGTGTGGTGAGTGAAGCCTAAATTTGTGAAGGTATTGGCTAGATCAAGGGCCGCAGGATCATTAGGGTCTTGGTGTCCTAGATTGAGGTCGCCAAGAATGATGGTCTGGGAGTTGGATTTAGCATTGTTGAGTACTAACGTAGAGATATCATCCACAAAGGATGTGGGTGGACCAGGGGGTCTGTATATTAGGTGGATGGTAGCCGTTTGGTTAGCTGAGAGTCCGAGCTTGACAGAGAGTAACTCTTCAGTTTCCACCTTAGTGCTTGGGATGGTTCTAAGTCCTAATGAGTTTCTAGCGATGAAAGCAATTCCTCCACCTCTCGAGGTGCGATCACATCTGATGATGGAGTAATCAGTGGGGATGGCCAATGAGAGTGCCGGGCCGGAAGCTGCGTGCAGCCAGGTCTCGGAGATGGCGATGAAGTCGAGTTCCTGAGTTTTGATAAGATTAGCAGTGTCCAGAGCGTGCGCAGCTAGGGATCTTGCGTTAATCAGGGCAGCTTTAATTAAACCAACGTTGCTTGATGAAGCTGTGATTGTTTGAGGGTGATGGGGCGTGGGTGAGGTGGCCGTTTGTGGAGGCGGGCTGTGCGTATGAGTTTTGAGGTATGGGCTCAGGTACATGGGGTGTTCCTTCTTACCCATAAGTCTAGATCCTAATCTTAGGTTTCTAAGAGTGATAGGAAATGGTTGGTTGGGTGAGGGTTTTTTAGCGAAATGGTCGAGCCATAGGGCCGGATCGTTGACGTAGATGTTGTGGTATTGAGGTGCAGTACTTTGGTAGGTATCAGGAGATCTGTGAGAGGTGGCCATGGATGAGGTGTGCAAGGAGCTAGGTGCAGCTAAGTTTGGAGGTGGTAGGTGTGACGACCTGGTAATTGACCACACTGAGAGTAGTACTTGTAATGAGGCGAGCAGTGACCTTAGGGAGGACCAGCATGGTAGCATGTTACCGAGATTAGAGAGGAAGGGCCGCTGGGTCTGTGAGGCAGTTATAGGTAAGCGTTACAGGCACTATTTGGCTAGGCAGTGCGTGCTCTGTACGAGCAATGCAGGCTAATGAGTTTAAGACAGGTTAAGTCTACTTATTTAGATTCAAGCAATGGGGGTGCATCAGATCAGGGTACACAGGCAAAGCAAATACCAAAGCTTGCATATACATTAGCATGTTAGGCAGGGAACAATGCAGAATGCAAGAAGCGTGATCTAATTGTAACAGTGCAACAATTCAGGCAGAGAAGACATTCTAGTGTTGACAGCAAGTATTGGCAGATCAGGTAAATGTCAAGTTGAAAGGCACGGCAGAGTAAGGCAGGTACCCTGGAGTTAGCTTAGATCATGTGGACATGTTTTATGCGGAGCGGTGCAACATATGCAGGCATAGATCAAGGTGTGGCGCAGCAAATTAGGGAATACACAATGAGCGTATCAGGCAGGCAGAGTAGCATATATCATGGAGCTAACAAGTGGGTCCACGTTGCGGTTCTAAGCAAGAGCTCAATCATTTCAAAAGCGAGAATGGGGTTGGCAGCATAGTCATTTCAAGGCAAGCACAGGCGAACAAAGCCGCAAATGAAAGCGGTGCTGTGGTCATGCAATGGGAAGGTATGGGCTGGGCGGCAATGAAAACAGACATAGGCAATGCAAGCAAATAAGGCACTGAAATGGTGCGATCACTTGGTGGTAAGCAACCGCAAACAGGTAGCGACTAGGGGCTCAAATATGCAGTCGGCTCAGTCGATTAAAGTCAGGACGCTCGTAATAGATGTGCCGACTTAGTACAGAGGTGTGCATGGAGCACGTTGCTACGTTGCTACAGCTCGTCAAGTGGTGTATGTGATTATATTAGCATAGTAAAGGCGGCATTATCAACCTCAGGATAGATAGTATGTCAGCTGGTTCAACAGGCAAGACAAATGCTTATAGGGCAGTAGGCACAGAGCGGACAACTTATATAGCTATACTAGGTAACATAATGGTAGTATGATGGTGAACATTTGCACTTTCACCATAATCCTTGAATGATTTAAACATAATTAAATGATCTTATAGTCTAAATGTTGATGTCCTTCTTATTGTGTACAGATAACAAACAATTTGTATCAAGTTACCTGTGTGAACACGTGTTTCACTTGAACAGGAGCATCCTCAGGGCAACTGTAAAATGCCAGGTGAATCATTTCTCGATTGACTGTTTTAGTTACTGGCCGCCTTTAATAGCTGATCAGGAAAATATCCTCAAAGCTGTGTGCTCGAGGCATTGAAATGCTGCTAATGAACAGTGCGCAGGTTAATATTGAGTAACAATAGGAAGAAAAACGGTATGCACTTGTTCCAAATTTAGTAAAGTGTAGTTCCAGTAGCACCCTTGCACATTCCCCTTGTGCAATGTTATGCTTTCACAGCCTGTACTCTGCATATGAAGCGAACTTCTATGGCCAGCACACATTAGGCCATGTCAAGCACTTGGGTACTTAGGCCATGCCTCCTTGTTAGAGGCCCCCCCCCCACCCTCACCCCTCAATATCTCAACCCACTTAAAGCACTAATACAGTGATTAGAGTTGAGGCTGGTACAAGAGAAACCAGATAGGCAGGTTTCAGGGAGTCATGGTATGGCAACATATGTGCCAAAATTATCCATTCCATTTAATGGATGCTACTTGAGTCTTGATTTTAACCTTGCATTTTGGTGCTAATTGTCCTGGATTTCCCCATTTTAAATGGAGGACTACAAGTCCTAGAATGCAAAGTTAAAACGAGTATTGTACTAATATCTCCAGAATGGAGTGGATAATGTAGACATGCGTTAGGGAAGGGTGCAAGCCACATGCGATGAAACGTGGGCGGTAGGGACCTGGTTCGATTGTCTGAAATGGTTATGGGATAAAAGTTATGGAATACTGTTAGTTGATTGAACTGCGGGGGTCATTCAACGGGGAAAAGTCAAGTGGCAGGAGATGCCAGGGTGCAGGTAGTGTGGTGTGGGGTCGATATTCATCGTGACCCATCGTGGTTTAAGTGCCACGAGCTGAAGAAGAGGGGGCAAGAGGTGGACAAGAGATAACTTACATGAGATATGGGGAGTTTAAGGGATTTGAGATGGGTAGCTTCTAAAAATAAATAAATACAAATATAAAAAAATAAATACATTTATTAAATAAATAAAAGGCATTGGATGGACTGGCAACGTGCTGAATGAGATGCAGAAAAACACAAGACGAGTGACACATGCAGGGCACGTGTTTGGGGGTCTATATGAAAATGTCCCCAAGGGAAAAGTCGCCAGGTAGGCAACACTTTTCCCTGCACCCCTAAAAGCCTTCTCCCAGATAGTCTAGGACAGGTCCAATTGTCTATTCTAACTCCAGTCCTAGAATATTTGGGGAAAGTGCTTGATTTTCGCGGGATTGCAAATTTAGGAAAATGTCGCCCCCTGGTGAACCTTAGCAAACGTTAACGTTCAAACGTTAGCACTGTCATCCACACCACAAAAAACATATCAAGTATTTACAAGCTTGAGGGTCTGACACAAGAACAGATCCATAGTCCATGAACAATATAACAAGCTTGGTCAAAGTTGCGTGTCCAGCAGGCCCACTCTCACCCTAGCTGTCACTGGCAGGTCGATTCTCACCCTAGCTGTCACACGGCAGACCTACTATCATCCTAGCTGTCACTGACAGGTCCATTCACACCCTAGCGGCCACTGGCAGGCTAACTCTCATGCTAGCTGCCACTGGCAGGCCGACTCTCACCCTAGCTGTCACTGGCAGGTCGACTCTCACCCTAGCTGTCACTGACAAGTCCACTCTCACACTAGCTGTCACTGGCAGACCTACTATCATCATAGCTGTCAGTGACAGGTCCATTCTCACCCTAGCTGTCACTGGCAGGCCCACTCTCATCCGAGCTGCCACTGGCAGGCCCACTCTCACCCTAGCTGTCACTGGCAGGTCGATTCTCACCCTAGCTGTCGCTGGCAGGTCCACTCTCAACCTGGCTGTCGCTGGCAGGCCCACTCTCACCCTAGCTGTCACTGGCAGGCCCATGCTCACCCTAGCTGTCACTGGCAGGTCGATTCTCACCCTACCTGTCGCTGGCAGTTCCACTCTCACCCTAGCTGTCGCTGGCAGGCCCACTCTCACCCTAGCTGTCACTAGCAGGCCCACGATCACCCTAGCTGTCACTGGCAGGTTCATTCTCACACTAGCTGTCATTGGCAGGCCCACTCTCACCCTAGCTGTCACTGGTAGGTCCACTCTCACCCTAGCTGTCACTGGCAGGGCCACTCTCGCCCTAGCTGTCACTGGCAGGTTCACTCTCACCCTAGCTGTCACTGGCAGGCCCAATCTCACCCTAGCTGCCACTGGCAGGGCCACTGTCACCCTAGCTGTCACTGGCAGGCCCACTCTCACCCTAGCTGTCACTGGCAGACGATTCTCACCCTAGATGTCACTGGCAGGCCCACTCTCATCCTAGCTGTCACTAGAAGGCCCATTCACAAACTAGCTGTCTCTGGCAGGCCCACTCCCACCCCAGCTGTCACTGCCAGGCCCACTCTGACCCTAGCTGTCACTGGCAGACGATTCTCACCCTAGATGTCACTGGCAGGCCCACTCTGACCCTAGCTGTCAATGGCAGGTCGATTCTCACCCTAGCTGTCACTGGCAGGCCCACTCTGACCCTAGCTGTCACTGGCATGTCGATTCTCACCCTAGCTGTCGCTGGCACGTCCACTCTCAACCTGGCTGTCGCTGGCAGGCCCACTCTCACCCTAGCTGTCACTCTCAGGCCCATGCTCACCCTAGCTGTCACTGGCAGGTCGATTCTCACCCTACCTGTCGCTGGCAGATCCAGTTTCACCCTAGCTGTCACTGGCAGGCCCACTCTCACCCTAGCTGTCACTAGCAGTCCCATGCTCACCCTAGCTGTCCCTGGCAGGTTCATTCTCACCCTAGCTGTCATTGGCAGGCCCACTCTCACCCTAGCTGTCACTGGTGGGTCCACTCTCACCCCAGCTGTCACTGGCAGGGCCACTCTCACCCTAGCTGTCACTGGCTGGCTCACTCTCACCCTAGCTGTCACTGGCAGGCCCAATCTCACCCTAGCTGCCACTGGCAGGGCCACTCTCACCCTAGCTGTCACTGGCAGGCCCACTCTCACCCTAGCTGTCACTGGCAGACGATTCTCACCCTAGATGTCACTGGCAGGCCCACTCTCATCCTAGCTGTCACTAGAAGGCCCATTCACAAATTAGCTGTCTCTGGCAGGCCCACTCCCACCCCAGCTGTCACTGGCAGGCCCACTCTGACCCTAGCTGTCACTGGCAGGGGATTCTCACCCTAGATGTTACTGGCAGGCCCAAGCTGACCCTAGCTGTCACTGGCAGGCCCACTCTGACCCTAGCTGTCAATGGCAGGTCGATTCTCACCCTAGCTGTCACTGGCAGGCCCACTCTGACCCTAGCTGTCACTGGCAGGTCGATTCTCACCCTAGCTGTCACTGGGAGACCTACTATAATCCCAGCTGTCACTGACAGGTCCATTCTCACCATAGCTGCCACTGGCAGGCCCACTCTCATCCTAGCGGCCACTGGCAGGTCCACTCTCACCCTAGCTGTCACTGGCAAGTCCACTCTCACCCTAGCTATCACTGGCATACGTACTATCATCCTAGCTGTCACTGACAGGTCCATTCTCACCCTAGCTGTCACTGGCAGGCCCACTCTCATCCGAGCTGCCACTGGCAGGCCCACTCTCACCCTAGCTGTCACTGGCAGGTCGATTCTCACCCTAGCTGTCGCTGACAGGTCCACTCTCAACCTGGCTGTCGCTGGCAGGCCCACTCTCACCCTAGCTGTCACTGGCAGGCCCATGCTCACCCTAGCTCTCACTGGCAGGTCGATTCTCACCCTACCTGTCGCTGGCAGGCCCACTCTCACCCTAGCTGTCGCTGGCAGGCCCATGCTCACCCTAGCTGTCACTGGCAGGTTGATTCTCACCCTAGCTGTCATTGGCAGGTCCACTCTCACCCTAGCTGTCACTGGCAGGGCCACTCTCACCCTAGCTGTCACTGGCAGGCTCAATCTCACCCTAGCTGCTACTGGCAGGCCCACTCTTACCCTAGCTGTCACTGGCAGGTCTATTCTCACACAAGCTGTCACTGGCATGCCCACTCTAACCTTAGCTGTCACTGACAGGGCGATTCTCACCCTAGCTGTCACTGGCAGGTCAACTCTCACCCTAGCTGTCACTGGCAGGCCCCCTCTCACCCTAGCTGTCACTGGCAGGACCACTCTGACCCTAGCTCTCACTGGCAGGTCGGTTCTCACCCTAGCTGTCAATGGCAGGCCCACTCTGACCCTAGCTCTCACTGGCAGGTCGGTTCTCACCCTAGCTGTCACTGGCAGGTCGATTCTCACCCTAGATGTTACTGGCAGGTCCACTCTCACCCTAGCTGTCACTGGCAGGCCCCCTCTCACCCTAGCTGTCACTGGCAGGACCACTCTCACCCAAGCTGTCACTGGCAGGCCCACTCTCATCCCAGCTGTCACTGGCAGGCCTACTCTCATCCTAGCTGTCACAGGCAGGTCCACTCTGACCCTAGCTGTCACTGGCAGGGCCACTCTCATCCTAGCTGTCACTGGCAGGTTGGTTCTCACCCTAGCTGTCACTGCAGGCCCACTCTGACCCTAGCTGCCACTAGCAGGCCCACTCTCATCGCAGCTATCACTGGCAGGCCCACTTCAATCTCAGCTGTCACTGGCAGGCCCACTCTCACCCTAGCTGTCACAGGCAGGTCCACTCTGACCCTAGCTGTCACTGGCAGGGCCACTCTCATCCTAGCTGTCACTGGCAGGTTGGTTCTCACCCTAGCTGTCACTGCAGGCCCACTCTGACCCTAGCTGCCACTAGCAGGCCCACTCTCATCCCAGCTTTTCACTGGCAGGCCCACTCTCATCCTAGCTGTCACTGGCATGTCGATTCTCACTCTAGCTGTCACTGGCAGGCCCACACTCACCCTAGCTGTCACTGGCAGGCCCACTCTCACCCTAGCTGTCACTGGCAGGCCCGCTCTCACCCTAGCTGTCACTGGCAGGCCCAATCTCACCCTAGCTGCCACTGTCAGGCCCACTCTCACCCTAGCTGTCACTGGCAGGCCCACTCTCACCCTAGCCGTCCCTTGCAGACCCACTCTCACCCTAGCCGTCACTGGCAAGTCCACACTCACCCTAGCTGTCACTGGCAGGGCCACTCTCACCCTAGCTGTCACTGGCAGGGCCACTCTCACCCTAGCTGTCACTGGCAGGCTTACTCTCACCCTAGCTGTCACTGGCAGGCCCAATCTCACCCTAGCTGCTACTGGCAGGGCCACTCTCACCCTAGCTGTCACTGGCAGGCCCACTCTCACCATAGCTGTCACTGGCAGGTCCACTCTCATCCTAGCTGTCACTAGCAGGCCCATTCACAAACTAGCTGCCACTGGCAGGCTCACTCCCACCCTAGCTGTCACTGGCAGGCCCACTGTGACCCTAGCTGTCACTGGTAGGTCGATTCTCACCCTAGATGTCACTGGCAGGCCCACTCAGACCCTAGCTGTCACTGGCAGGCCCACTCTGACCCTAGCTGTCAATGGCAGGTCGATTCACACCCTAGCTGTCACTGGCAGGCCCACTCTGACCCTAGCGGTCACTGGCAGGTCGATTATCATCCTAGCTGTCACTGGCAGGCCCACTCTCACCCTAGCTGTCACTGGCAGGCCCACTCTCATCCCAGCTGTCATTGGCAGGCCCACTTCCATCCCAGCTGTCACTGGCAGGCCCATTCTCACCCTAGCTGTCACTGGCAGGCCCACTCTCATCCCAGCTGTCACTGGCAGGCCCACTCTCATCCTAGCTGTCACTGGCAGTCCCACTCTCACCCTAGCTGTCACTGGCAGGTCCACTCTCACCCTAGCTGTCACTGGCAGGCCCACTCTCATCCTAGCTGTCACTGGCAGGTCCATTCTCACCCTAGCTGTCACTGGTGGGCCCACTCTCATCCTAGCTGTCACTGGCAGACCCACTCTGACCCTAGCTGTACTGGCAGGTCGATTCTCACCCTAGCTGTCACTGGCAGGCCCACTCTCAACTTAGCTGTCACTGGCAGGCCCATTCTCAACCTAGCTGTCACTGGCAGGCCCAATCTCACCCTAGCTGTCACTGGCAGGCCCACTCTCACCCTAGCTGTCACTGGCAGGCCCAATCTCACCCTAGCTGCCATTGGCAGGCCCACTCTCACCCTAGCTGTCACTGGCAGGCCGACCCTTACCCTAGCCGTCACTGGCAGGTCCACTCTCACCCTAGCCATCACTGGAAGGCCCATTCTCCACCTAGCTGTCACTGGCAGGCCCACTCTCACCCTAACTGTCACTGGCAGGCCCACTCTGAACCTAGCTGTCACTGGCAGGTCGATTCTCAACCTAGCTTTCACTGGAAGGCCCACTCTCACCCTAGCTGTCACTGGCAGGCCCACTCTCACCCTAGCTGTCACTGGCAGGTCGATTCTCACACAAGCTATCACTGGCATGCCCACTCTAACCCTAGCTGTCATTGGCAGGTCGATTCTCACCCTAGCTGTCACTGGCAGGCCCCCTCTCACCCTAGCTGTCACTGGCAGGACCACTCTCATCCCAGATGTCATTGGCAGGCCCACTCTCACCCTAGCTGTCACTGGCAGGCCCACTCGGAACCCAGCTGTCACTGGCAGGCCCAATCTTACCCTAGCTGTCACTGGCAGGTCGATTCTCACCCTTGCTGTCAATGGCAGGCCCACTCTGACCCTAGCTCTCACTAGCAGGTCGGTTCTCACCCTAGCTGTCACTGGCAGGTCGATTCTCACCCTAGATGTTACTGGCAGGTCCACTCTCCCCCTAGATGTCACTGGCTGGCCCCCTCTCACCCTAGCTGTCACTGGCAGGACCACTCTCACCCCAGCTGTCACTGGCAGGCCCGCTCTCATCCCAGCGGTCACTGGCAGGCCTACTCTCAACCTAGCTGTCTCAGGCAGGTCCACTCTCACCCTAGCTGTCACTGGCAGGCCCACTCTCATCCTAGCTGTCACTGGCAGGTCCATTCTCACCCTAGCTGTCACTGGCAGGGCCACTCTCATCCTAGCTGTCACTGGCAGGGCCACTCTCATCCTAGCTGTCACTGCAGGCCTACTCTCATCCTAGCTGTCACTGGCAGGTTGGATCTCACCCTAGCTGTCACTGGCAGGCCCCCTCTCACCCTAGCTGTCACTGGCAGGACCACTCTCACCCCAGCTGTCACTGGCAGGCCCACTCTCATCCCAGCTGTCACTGGCAGGCCTACTCTCATCCTAGCTGTCACAGGCAGGTCCACTCTCACCCTAGCTGTCACTGGCAGGGCCACTCTCATCCTAGCTGTCACTGGCAGGCCCACTCTCATCCTAGCTGTCACTGGCAGGTTGGTTCTCACCCTAGCTGTCACTGCAGGCCCACTCTGACCCTAGCTGCCACTAGCAGGCCAACTCTCACCCCAACTGTCACTGGCAGGCCCACTTCCATCCCAGCTGTCACTGGCAGGCCCACTCTCACCCTAGCTGTTACTGGCAGGCCCACTCTCCTCCCAGCTGTCACTGGCAGGCCCACTCTCATCCTAGCTGTCACTGGCAGGTCCACTCTCACCCTAGCTGTCACTAGCAGACCCACTCTGACCCTATCTATCACTGGCAGGTCGATTCTCACCCTAGCTGTCACTGGCAGGTCCACTCTCACCCTAGCTGTCACTGGCAGGCCCACTCTCACCCTAGCTGTCACTGGCAGGCCCGCTCTCACCCTAGCTGTCACTGGCAGGCCCAATC
Organism: Ambystoma mexicanum; assembly: GCF_040938575.1. Taxonomy (NCBI): domain Eukaryota; kingdom Metazoa; phylum Chordata; class Amphibia; order Caudata; family Ambystomatidae; genus Ambystoma; species Ambystoma mexicanum. The sequence goes on from NC_090932.1 coordinate 51,678,987, forward strand.
TCAACCTAGCTGCCACTGGCAGGCCCACTCTCACCCTAGCTGTCACTGGCAGGCCCACTCTCACCCTAGCTGTCACTGGCAGGCCCACTCTCACCCTAGCCGTCACTGGCAGGTCCACACTCACCCTAGCTGTCACTGGCAGGCCCACTCTCACCCTAGCTGTCACTGGCAGGGCCACTCTCACCCTAGCTGTCACTGGCAGGCTCACTCTCACCCTAGCTGTCACTGGCAGGCCCAATCTCACCCTAGCTGCTACCGGCAGGGCAACTCTCATCCTAGCTGTCACTGGCAGGCCCACTCTCACCCTAGCTGTCACTGGCAGGTCCACTCTCATCCTAGCTGTCACTAGCAGGCCCATTCACAAATTAGCTGTCACTGGCAGGCTTACTCCCACCCTAGCTGTCACTCGCAGGCCCACTGTGACCCTAGCTGTCACTGGTAGGTCGATTCTCACCCTAGATGTCACTGGCAGGCCCACTCAGACCCTAGATGTCACTGGCAGGCCCACTCTGACCCTAGCTGTCAATGGCAGGTCGATTCTCACCCTAGCTGTCACTGGCAGACCCACTCTGACCCTAGCTGTCACTGGCAGGTCGATTCTCATCCTAGCTGTCACTGGCAGGCCCACTCTCACCCTAGCTGTCACTGGCAGGCCCACTTTCATCCCAGCTGTCACTGGCAGGCCCACTCTCATCCTAGCTGTCACTGGCAGCCCCACTCTCATCCTAGCTGTCACTGGCAGGTCCACTCTCACCCTAGCTGTCACTGGCAGGCCCACTCTCATCCTAGCTGTCACTGGCAGGCCCATTCTCACCCTAGCTGTCACTGGCAGGCCCACTCTCATCCTAGCTGTCACTGCCAGACCCACTCTGACCCTATCTGTCACTGGCAGGTCGATTCTCACCCTAGCTGTCACTGGCAGGCGCACTCTCACCCTAGCTGTCACTGGCAGGCCCACTCTCAACTTAGCTGTCACTGGCAGGCCCATTCTCAACCTAGCTGTCACTGGCAGGCCCAATCTCACCCTAGCTGTCACTGGCAGGGCCACTCTCATCCTAGCTGTCACTGGCAGGCCCAATCTCACCCTAGCCGTCACTGGCAGGTCCACTCTCACCCTAGCCATCACTGGAAGGCCCATTCTCCACCTAGCTGTCACTGGCAGGCCCCCTCTCACCCTAGCTGTCACTGGCAGGACCACTCTGAATCTAGCTGTCACTGGCAGGTCGATTCTCAACCTAGCTGTCACTGGAAGGCCCACTCTCACCCTAGCTGTCACTGGCAGGCCCACTCTCACCCTAGCTGTCACTGGCAGGTCGATTCTCACACAAGCTGTCACTGGCATGCCCACTCTAATCCTAGCTGTCACTGGCAGGTCGATTCTCACCCTAGCTGTCACTGGCAGGTCAACTCTCACCCTAGCTGTCACTGGCAGGCCCCCTCTCACCCTAGCTGTCACTGGCAGGCCCACTCTCATCCCAGCTGTCACTGGCAGGCCCATTCTCACCCTAGCTGTCACTGGCAGGCCCACTCTCACCCTAGCTGTCACTGGCAGGTCGATTCTCACCCTAGCTGTCACTGGCAGGCCCAATCTTACCCTAGCTGTCACTGGCAGATCGATTCTCACCCTAGCTGTCAATGGCAGGCCCACTCTGACCCTAGCCCTCACTAGCAGGTCGGTTCTCACCCTAGCTGTCTGTAACGCTCACCTGATTCCCGTAGAGGCGCCGGTCTTGACTGGGCGTATACCGTATCTTCAAAGGTGATGTGCAACACACAGCTGGCTCTTTGGGCTGGACCTCTGTGCACTGTATGTCTGACTTGAAGGGTAAGATGTCTGCAGATAGAAAATATGGGATTAAGGAACTGGGTTATTGAATGTCTCTCTCTTCTTCTCTTTCTCTTTTCCTGTAGAACCCCAAAGGTTAACGCTCTCACCTTAGGTAAGTGAACGCCGTGCTCTCCATCTGCCTCGGGGCAGGGTGCTGTAACCAGTTTCTTCACTGGATAAGGGGAGCAGGCCTCTTGACTTCAGAGGACTGCTGTCCGTCGTTTACTGCACGAACGGTAAGTTTCGAGTAACTCTAATGTCTTGTGAGATGAGTTCGGGGAGAGGGTGTTTTAAGATTGGTGCAGAGATAAATTTAGTCTTCAAATCCTGCAAAGCTTGTTCCGCCTCGGTAGACCATTCAAAACGTTTGTTTTTCTTTAACAAGGCAGTGATGGGCTGGACTATCCGAGAGAATTCGGGGATAAACCTGCGGTAAAAGTTAGCGAAGCCTAACATGCTTTGCACACCTTTTACGGAGGATGGTGATGGCCATTTGAGAACTGCATCGACCTTCTTTGAATCCATACGCACTCCGCCAGGTGATAATATGAATCCCAAGAATTCAACTTCAGTCACGTTGAAAACACATTTTTCCAACTTAGCGAAAAGTTTGTGTTGACGCAATCTTTCGAGGACCATTTTCACGTGTTTCCGATGTTCAGATTTCGATGAAGAATAAACGAGGATGTCATCAATGTAAACAACAACACACACATCTATGAGCTCTCTGAGGACATCGTTCATAAAATATTGAAAGGCGGCCAGGGCATTGCAAAGTCCGAAGGGCATGACCTGATATTCAAATAGCCCATACTTGGTGCGGAAGGCCGTCTTCCATTCATCGCCCTCTTTTACTCGCACCAAGTGGTAAGCTCCTCTAAGATCCAGCTTTGTATATATGCATGCTTTTCTGACTTGGTCCAGGAGTTCAGGGATCAAAGGTAACGGATATCTATTCTTAACGGTGATCTGGTTCAGGGAGCGATAATCTATACAAGTTCTAAGGTCTCCTTCCTTTTTTGGAATGAAGAACAAAGCTGAAGAAGCAGGGGACTTGGAAGGACGAATAAACCCATTTGCCAGGTATTGATCCAGGTATTGTCGAAGGTGAAGGTTCTCAGGCTCGGTGAGGGCATAAATTCTACTACAAGGAGGAGTAGATCCAGGTATCAGGTCTATCTGGCAGTCATAAGACCTACGAGGAGGTAGAGAGTTAGCCTGATCCTTCCGGAAAACATCTTGGTATTCTAGGTATTCGGGAGGTAACTGGGGAGTCTCTGAAGAAATTGCTGCCAGTGCAACACCAGGTGGAGGGTGACAAGTAGAGACACATTCTGGAAACTGGACCGTTCTTGCTCGCCAATCGATCAGAGGATTGTGTTTCTCTAACCAAGGTATTCCTAGAATAATCTGAAACTGAGGGGCCTTGATCACATCGAACACGATCTTCTCATGGGGTCCATCTTGACTTACTAGCGTCACCTCTTGAGTGGTATGCGTTACTGGCCCGGAGGCTATCTCTGTACCATCCACCGTAGTAATGACGTCCTTTACAGCCTTGGGACAAAGAGTTAGATTCATCCTCAAAACCATTTCATGATCCACATAATTGCCGATGGCACCGCTGTCGACGTAAGCTTCAATTGCATGTAATCGATCCGGATTATCAGGGCTAATGAGGACCATAGGTATCACGAAATGCGAGGTCACGGAACTGGTTTTCACGCTCGGCAAGAGGACCTCTATTCTTGTCGGGCGAGGTCGTTTCCCTGCTCAGAGTTTGTAACTTTGGTAACTGCAGCTCCTACTGCCTTCTTGGCAGGTTTCACCGGACAGTCTCGAAGAAAGTGCCCTGAGTTTCCGCAATAGAGGCATAAGAAATGCAACCGGCACTGATTGATAAATACTGCAAACCTCTTTGGGTCACCAGAAAATCGTTCGGGTGGAGCCAGAGGTACATTCCCAGGTAGGTTGATCTGCACTGGATTCATAGAGGATGTAGAAGGAAGATTTCCCCCAGATGCGGGTAACGGGGTCTGTCCGGCTTGTGACTGTAGCAATTGTCTAGCGAGATCATCTGTTCGCTCCTTGGAAATAATCAGTTCCCTTCTTAGAGCGTTCGTTTCCTGACGGGCTGCATGCACTTCTGCCCTTAGTTCCCCAAGTAACTGGGCTCTGGGCTAGCTGGTCGGTATCCGAGGTTTCCATAGCGCCTGGACGGGAGTTTTGTGGTAGGCTTTGCGTTCTGTAACGCTCACCTGATTCCCGTAGAGGCGCCGGTCTTGACTGGGCGTATACCGTATCTTCAAAGGTGATGTGCAACACACGGCTGGCTCTTTGGGCTGGACCTCTGTGCACTGTATGTCTGACTTGAAGGGTAAGATGTCTGCAGATAGAAAATATGGGATTAAGGAACTGGGTTATTGAATGTCTCTCTCTTCTTCCCTTTCTCTTCTCCTGTAGAACCCCAAAGGTTAACGCTCTCACCTTAGGTAAGTGAACGCCGTGCTCTCCATCTGCCTCGGGGCAGGGTGCTGTAACCAGTTTCTTCACTGGATAAGGGGAGCAGGCCTCTTGACTTCAGAGGACTGCTGTCCGTCGTTTACTGCACGAATGGTAAGTTTTGAGTAACTCTAATGTCTTTAAAGTCTTTAGTAATGATGTTTCTTGTTTTGCAGGGTTCCGGCGATGGCGGATGACGGGCTGAAGTGAGTTGAAGATGGAGCCCGTGTGATGAATAGAAGCGCCTGGAAGCACGTAAGTAAGCGCTTGTTGCCTGCTTCACGATGCGCTCTAACTGTCTTTTTATTTTGCAGGTACAAGTTCGGAGCGGCTGCAGGGTGCCGGAATACCCACTGGGTTAGATGTGGAAAGGAGTAATGGCACGTGAGTATTAAAGTTCCCCAATGTCTTTAAACGCACCTTGTTTTGTCTTTCAGATGCGGGATGCAGCGCCGAAGGCCTCCGGAGCGTGCGAAGAGTAGGTAAGCTTTGTCTTTCAGATGCCGGAATGCACCGCGAGGCGTTGGTGACAGCCGATGGACCATGTAAGTGAAGAGCTGTCACTGAAGACCGTAATGCTAACCTGTTCTTTCTTGTCTTTATATGTGTTGCTGAAGACTGGATTCAGGATGGTAAGCCTTTTTCCTTAGGCCCAGGATCAGATGCAGAAGACACGATGAGCGTTCTGCTGCAGAGGATGCAGAATAACGCAAAGCAAGATTCATCCATCGGGTGTGGTTTAAATAGCCTCCTGTAGTGCTTAGGTGTCTCCTTCCACAGCCACGCCTAGGTAAGAAAAGAGTTCCTGCTTTCCAGAAGAGTTCCAGTGTTCTGAATCTAGGGAGTGGCTCCTGCCCCACCCAACAGGAAAAGTAGTTCCAAACAGAAGAGGATCAGAGGCTCAACTGGCAGGCAAGTAAGCAGCATGGTCTGCTGCAGGTAAGTCCACCCAAGCATTATGAGCCCGGCGCTTCCAGCGCTGGGACTGGGCATATTTATGAGCCTGGTGCCACTGGCGCCAGGACTGGGTCCAAAAGGTCCCAATTGGGACTGGTTGGCACTCGGAACCTGGGTTATGGATCTGCTTCCAAGGGAGTTGGGAAAACCCTGACCTTTTGGAAGCAGAGATCATGACAGTACCCCCCCCTCAAGGACGCTCCCAAACCGGGCTCCTCCGGGGGTTTTGGCTTGTCAGGAAATGTTCGGTGAAATCTTTTGATTAGGCGAGGAGCGTGGACATATTCAGCAGGTTCCCAGGATCTCTCTTGGGGGCCGTAGCATTTCCAGTCAATTAGGTAAAATAGTTTAGATTTGGAGAACTTGGAGTCCAGAATGCTTTTGACTTCAAACTCGAGTTCTCCATCAACTAGGATAGGTTTTGGAGATTTAGTTAGTCGGGTTTGAGGTTGCACAGGTTTTAATAGAGAGACGTGGAAGACCGGATGTATCTTCATGTGCGGGGGCAAGTCCAACTTGACCGCTACTGGGTTTACTATGGTAGTGATGGAATAGGGACCAAGGTATCTTGGGTTGAATGTGCGTGGCCCTTTTAGAGGTAGATATTTGGTGGATAACCAGACTTGATCCCCTACTTGATATTGAGGGGCTTCCTTCCGATGTTGATCTGCTCCTTTCTTGTATTGTTCTTTAGCCCTTTGAAGGTGAGAAACAGCTTCCTTAAAGGCTTGGGTGATTGTAGAATGCAGGTAGTCTACTGCTGGTGTTTCAAGATCTTGGAGGGGATCCAACTGCGAGGTTCGAGGGTGACTGCCGTACAAAAGAAAAAACGGGGTTTTCCCAGTTCCCGAATGGACAGAGTTATTGTAGGCATATTCAGCTATCCAAAGGATGTCTTTCCAAGTTTTTTCAGTTTGTTGCAGCATGCAGCGTAAATACTGTTCCAGAGTTTGATTGGTCCTCTCGGTTTGTCCGTCGGTCTGAGGGTGGTGACTGGTCGATAGTCTCACATCAATTTGAGCCGACCGACAGCAACTTCGCCAAAAATGAGAAATAAATTGGCTACCTCGATCCGAAATTAGAACCGAAGGAAAACCGTGCAGTCGGACGATGTTTTCGAGAAATTCTCGGGCCAGAGTTGCTGCTGTTGGCAAGCCTTTGAGCGGAATGAAATGCGCCATCTTGGAGAATAAGTCCACGATTACTAGAATCGTATTGTATCCGGAGCATGGAGGTAGATCGGTGATGAAGTCCATAGAAAGCGTATGCCAAGGGCGAGGTGGGATGTCAATAGGGCGTAAGAGGCCTGCTGGTCTTTCCTTTTGACTCTTGTTTTGGGCGCATACTCCACAGGACATTATAAAGTCTCTGATATCTTTTTTCCAAGACGGCCACCAGAAGTAGCGCTTGATCTTTTCTGAGGTCTTGGCCATACCGGGATGTCCTTCCATTAAAGAATCGTGATAACAAGCGATTACTTTTTTCTGTAAATCTGTGCTGGGTAGGTATAATCGTTCTTGGAAATACAATAAGTTGTCCTTTACTGCAAAGTCCTTTCCCTGCAGATGCCAATTCTGTATGTCTGCTGGAGTTACAAGTTGCCTGGCTTTATCCTTAACTTCCTCTATGGATTCTGTGGCGATTACACCCAGAATTCTTTGTTCGGGAATGATTGGTACAGGTTTAGGGTTGATCAAGTGTTCTTCCACTCCCATCCGAGAAAGGGCATCAGCTTTACAGTTCTTTGTACAAGGTCGATAGGTAATTATGAAGTCAAACTCGGCAAAGAATAATGCCCAACGGAGTTGTCTAGAGGATTGGGCTTTTGCGGTTTTCAAATATTGCATGTTTCGGTGATCCGTAATCACAGTAACGGTGTGTCGGGCCCCCAGCAGATAATGCCGCCAAGCCTTAAAGGCAGACTTGATAGCCAGAAGTTCCTTGTCAGTAATCGTGTAATTGATTTCAGGAGGCGAGAATTTGCGGGACCAAAATGCCACAGGATGCAACTGATTGGTTACCGGGTCCTTTTGTGATAGAACTGCCCCCATGGCAAGGCTTGAAGCATCAGTTTCCACGATGTAGGGGAGTTCGGGGAGAGGGTGTTTGAAGATTGGTGCAGAGATAAATTTAGTCTTCAAATCCTGCAAAGCTTGTTCCGCCTCGGTAGACCATTCAAAACGTTTGTTTTTCTTTAACAAGGCAGTGATGGGCTGGACTATTCGAGAGAATTCGGGGATAAACCTGCGGTAAAAGTTAGCGAAGCCTAACATGCTTTGCACACCTTTTACGGAGGATGGTGATGGCCATTTGAGAACTGCATCGACCTTCTTTGAATCCATACGCACTCCGCCAGGTGATAATATGAATCCCAAGAATTCAACTTCAGTCACGTTGAAAACACATTTTTCCAACTTAGCGAAAAGTTTGTGTTGACGCAATCTTTCGAGGACCATTTTCACGTGTTTCCGATGTTCAGATTTCGATGAAGAATAAACGAGGATGTCATCAATGTAAACAACAACACACACATCTATGAGCTCTCTGAGGACATCGTTCATAAAATATTGAAAGGCGGCCAGGGCATTGCAAAGTCCGAAGGGCATGACCTGATATTCAAATAGCCCATACTTGGTGCGGAAGGCCGTCTTCCATTCATCGCCCTCTTTTACTCGCACCAAGTGGTAAGCTCCTCTAAGATCCAGCTTTGTATATATGCATGCTTTTCTGACTTGGTCCAGGAGTTCAGGGATCAAAGGTAACGGATATCTATTCTTAACGGTGATCTGGTTCAGGGAGCGATAATCTAGTTCTAAGGTCTCCTTCCTTTTTTGGAACGAAGAACAAAGCTGAAGAAGCAGGGGACTTGGAAGGACGAATAAACCCATTTGCCAGGTATTGATCCAGGTATTGTCGAAGGTGAAGGTTCTCAGGCTCGGTGAGGGCATAAATTCTCCTACAAGGAGGAGTAGATCCAGGTATCAGGTCTATCTGGCAGTCATAAGACCTACGAGGAGGTAGAGAGTTAGCCTGATCCTTCCGGAAAACATCTTGGTATTCTAGGTATTCGGGAGGTAACTGGGGAGTCTCTGAAGAAATTGCTGCCAGTGCAACACCAGGTGGAGGGTGACAAGTAGAGACACATTCTGGAAACTGGACCGTTCTTGCTCGCCAATCGATCAGAGGATTGTGTTTCTCTAACCAAGGTATTCCTAGAATAATCTGAAACTGAGGGGCCTTGATCACATCGAACACGATCTTCTCATGGGGTCCATCTTGACTTACTAGCGTCACCTCTTGAGTGGTATGCGTTACTGGCCCGGAGGCTATCTCTGTACCATCCACCGTAGTAATGACGTCCTTTACAGCCTTGGGACAAAGAGTTAGATTCATCCTCAAAACCATTTCATGATCCACATAATTGCCGATGGCACCGCTGTCGACGTAAGCTTCAATTGCATGTAATCGATCCGGATTATCAGGGCTAATGAGGACCATAGGTATCACGAAATGCGAGGTCACGGAACTGGTTTTCACGCTCGGCAAGAGGACCTCTATTCTTGTCGGGCGAGGTTGTTTCCCTGCTCAGAGTTTGTAACTTTGGTAACTGCAGCTCCTACTGCCTTCTTGGCAGGTTTCACCGGACAGTCTCGAAGAAAGTGCCCTGAGTTTCCGCAATAGAGGCATAAGAAATGCAACCGGCACTGATTGATAAATACTGCAAACCTCTTTGGGTCACCAGAAAATCGTTCGGGTGGAGCCAGAGGTACATTCCCAGGTAGGTTGATCTGCACTGGATTCATAGAGGATGTAGAAGGAAGATTTCCCCCAGATGCGGGTAACGGGGTCTGTCCGGCTTGTGACTGTAGCAATTGTCTAGCGAGATCATCTGTTCGCTCCTTGGAAATAATCAGTTCCCTTCTTAGAGCGTTCGTTTCCTGACGGGCTGCATGCACTTCTGCCCTTAGTTCCCCAAGTAACTGGGCTCTGGGCTAGCTGGTCGGTATCCGAGGTTTCCATAGCGCCTGGACGGGAGTTTTGTGGTAGGCTTTGCGTTCTGTAACGCTCACCTGATTCCCGTAGAGGCGCCGGTCTTGACTGGGCGTATACCGTATCTTCAAAGGTGATGTGCAACACACGGCTGGCTCTTTGGGCTGGACCTCTGTGCACTGTATGTCTGACTTGAAGGGTAAGATGTCTGCAGATAGAAAATATGGGATTAAGGAACTGGGTTATTGAATGTCTCTCTCTTCTTCCCTTTCTCTTCTCCTGTAGAACCCCAAAGGTTAACGCTCTCACCTTAGGTAAGTGAACGCCGTGCTCTCCATCTGCCTCGGGGCAGGGTGCTGTAACCAGTTTCTTCACTGGATAAGGGGAGCAGGCCTCTTGACTTCAGAGGACTGCTGTCCGTCGTTTACTGCACGAATGGTAAGTTTTGAGTAACTCTAATGTCTTTAAAGTCTTTAGTAATGATGTTTCTTGTTTTGCAGGGTTCCGGCGATGGCGGATGACGGGCTGAAGTGAGTTGAAGATGGAGCCCGTGTGATGAATAGAAGCGCCTGGAAGCACGTAAGTAAGCGCTTGTTGCCTGCTTCACGATGCGCTCTAACTGTCTTTTTATTTTGCAGGTACAAGTTCGGAGCAGCTGCAGGGTGCCGGAATACCCACTGGGTTAGATGTGGAAAGGAGTAATGGCACGTGAGTATTAAAGTTCCCCAATGTCTTTAAACGCACCTTGTTTTGTCTTTCAGATGCGGGATGCAGCGCCGAAGGCCTCCGGAGCGTGCGAAGAGTAGGTAAGCCTTTGTCTTTCAGATGCCGGAATGCACCGCGAGGTGTTGGTGACAGCCGATGGACCATGTAAGTGAAGAGCTGTCACTGAAGACCGTAATGCTAACCTGTTCTTTCTTGTCTTTATAGGTGTTGCTGAAGACTGGATTCAGGATGGTAAGCCTTTTTCCTTAGGCCCAGGATCAGATGCAGAAGACACGATGAGCGTTCTGCTGCAGAGGATGCAGAATAACGCAAAGCAAGATTCATCCATCGGGTGTGGTTTAAATAGCCTTCTGTAGTGCTTAGGTGTCTCCTTCCACAGCCACGCCTAGGTAAGAAAAGAGTTCCTGCTTTCCAGAAGAGTTCCAGTGTTCTGAATCTAGAGAGTGGCTCCTGCCCCACCCAACAGGAAAAGTAGTTCCAAACAGAAGAGGATCAGAGGCTCAACTGGCAGGCAAGTAAGCAGCATGGTCTGCTGCAGTCCACCCAAGCATTATGAGCCCGGCGCTTCCAGTGCTGGGACTGGGCATATTTATGAGCCTGGTGCCACTGGCACCAGGACTGGGTCCAAAAGGTCCCAATTGGGACTGGTTGGCACTCGGAACCTGGGTTATGGATCTGCTTCCAAGGGAGTTGGGAAAACCCTGACCTTTTGGAAGCAGAGATCATGACACTGTCACTGGCAGGTCGATTCTCACCCTAGATGTTACTGGCAGGTCCACTCTCCCCTAGATGTCACTGGCAGGCCCCCTCTCACCCTAGCTGTCACTGGCAGGACCACTCTCACCCCAGCTGTCACTGGCAGGCCCGCTCTCATCCCAGCGGTCACTGGCAGGCCTACTCTCATCCTAGCTGTCACAGGCAGGTCCACTCTCACCCTAGCTGTCACTGGCAGGCCCACTCTCATCCTAGCTGTCACTGGCAGGTCCATTCTCACCCTAGCTGTCACTGGCAGGCCGGCTCTCATCCCAGCGGTCACTGGCAGGCCTACTCTCATCCTAGCTGTCACAGGCAGGTCCATTCTCACGCTAGCTGTCACTGGCAGGCCCACTCTGACCCTAGCTGCCACTAGCAGGCCCGCTCTCATCCCAGCTGTAACTGGCAGGCCCACTTTCATCCCAGCTGTCACTGGCAGGCCCACTCTCACCCTAGCTGTCACTGGCAGGCCCACTCTCATCCCAGCTGTCACTGGCAGGCCCACTCTCATCCTAGCTGTCACTGGCAGGTCCACTCTCACCCTAGCTGTCACTGGCAGGCCCACTCTCATCATAGCTGTCACTAGCAGACCCACTCTGACCCTATCTGTCACTGGCAGGTCGATTCTCACCCTAGCTGTCACTGGCAGGCCCACTCTCACCCTAGCTGTCACTGGAAGGCCCGCTCTCACCCTAGCTGTCGATGGCAGGCCCAATCTCACCCTAGCTGCCACTGGCAGGCCCACTCTCACCCTAGCTGTCCCTGGCAGGCCCACTCTCACCCTAGCCGTCACTGGCAGGTCCACATTCACCCTAGCTGTCACTGGCAGGCCCACTCTCACCCTAGCTGTCACTGGCAGGTCCACTCTGAACCTAGCTGTCACTGGCAGGTCGATTCTCACCCTAGGTGTCACTGGCAGGCCCACTCTGACCCTAGCTGTCACTGGCAGTCCCATTCTGACCCTAGCTCTCACTGGTAGGTCGATTCTCACACTAGCTGTCACTGGCAGGCTCACTCTAACCCTAGCTGTCACTGGCAGGTGGATTCTCACCCTAACTGTCACTGGCAAGGCAACTCTCACCCTAGCTGTCACTGGCAAGCCCCCTCTCATCCCAGCTGTCACTGGCAGACCCACTCTCATCCCAGCTGTCACTGGCAGGCCCACTCTCACCCTAGCTGTCACTGGCAGGCCCACTCTCACCCTAGCTGTCAGTTGCAGGTCGATTCTCACACTAGCTATCACTGGCAGGCCCACTCTGACCCTAGCTGTCACTGGCAGGTCGATTCTCACCCTAGCTGTCACAGGCATGCCCACTCTGACCCTAGCTCTCACTGGCTGGTCGATTCTCACCCCAGCTGTCACTGGCAGGTCGATTCTCCCTGCTAGATGTCACTGGCAGGTCCACTCTCACCCTAGCTGTCACTGGCAGGCCCCTCTCACCCTAGCTGTCACTGGCAGGACCAATCTCACCCCAGCTGTCACTGGCAGGCCCACTCTCATCCCAGCTGTCACTGGCAGGCCTACTCTCATCCTAGCTGTCACTGGCAGTTCCACTCTCACCCTAGCTGTCACTGGCAGGCCCACTATCATCCTAGCTGTCACTGGCAGGTCCATTCTCACGTAGCTGTCACTGGCAGGGCCACTCTCATCCTAGCTGGCACTGGCAGGCCCACTCTGACCCTAGATGTCACTGGCAGGTCGGTACTCACCCTAGCTGCCACTGGCAGGCCCACTCTCACCCTAGCTGTCACTGGTAGGCCCACTCTCATCCTAAATGTCACTGTCAGGGCCACTCTCATCCCAGCTGTCACTGGCAGGCCCACTTCCATCCCAGCTGTCACTGGCAGGCCCACTCTCACCCTAGCTGTCACTGGCAGGCCCACTCTCATCCCAGCTGTCACTGGCAGGCCCACTCTCATCCTAGCTGTCACTGACAGGCCCACTCTCATCCTAGCTGTCACTGGAAGGTCCACTCTCACCCTAGCTGTCACTGGCAGGTCGATTCTCACCCTAGCTGTCACTGGCAGGAGCACTCTCACCCTAGCTGTCACTGGCAGGCCCACTCTCAACTTAGCTGTCACTGGCAGGCCCATTCTCAACCTAGCTGTCACTGGCAGGCCCAATCTCACCCTAGCTGTCACTGGCAGGCCCACTCTCACCCTAGCGGTCACTGGCAGGCCCAATCTCACCCTAGCTGCCATTGGCAGGCCCACTCTCACCCTAGCTGTCACTGGCAGGCCGACTCTTACCCTAGCCGTCACTGGCAGGTCCACTCTCACCCTAGCCGTCACTGGCAGGTCCACTCTCACCCTAGCCATCACTGGAAGGCCCATTCTCCACCTAGCTGTCACTGGCAGGCCCACTCTCACCCTAGCTGTCACTGGCAGGCCCACTCTGAACCTAGCTGTCACTGGCAGGTCGATTCTCAACCTAGCTGTCACTGGAAGGCCCACTCTCACCCTAGCTGTCACTGGCAGGCCCACTCTCACCTTAGCTGTCACTGGCAGGTCGATTCTCACACAAGCTGTCACTGGCATGCCCACTCTAACCCTAGCTGTTACTGGAGGGTCGATTCTCACCCTAGCTGTCACTGGCAGGTCAACTCTCACCCTAGCTGTCACTGGCAGGCCCCCTCTCACCCTAGCTGTCACTGGCAGGACCACTCTCATCCCAGCTGTCACTGGCAGGCCCACTCTCACCCTAGCTGTCACTGGCAGGCCCACTCGGAACCCAGCTGTCACTGGCAGGTCGATTCTCACCCTAGCTGTCACTGGCAGGCCCAATCTTACCCTAGCTGTCACTGGCAGATCGATTGTCACCCTAGCTGTCAATGGCAGGCCCACTCTGACCCTAGCTCTCATTAGCAGGTCGGTTCTCACCCTAGCTGTCACTGGCAGGTCGATTCTCACCCTAGATGTTACTGGCAGGTCCACTCTCCCGCTAGATGTCACTGGCAGGCCCCCTCTCACCCTAGCTGTCACTGGCAGGACCACTCTAACCCCAGCTGTCACTGGCAGGCCCGCTCTCATCCCAGCGATCACTGGCAGGCCCACTCTCATCCTAGCTGTCACTGGCAGGTATATTCTCACCCTAGCTGTCACTGGCAGGGCCACTCTCATACTAGCTGTCACTGGCAGGCCCACTTTCATCCCAGCTGTCACTGGCAGGACCACTCTCATCCCAGCTGTCACTGGCAGGCCCACTCTCACCCTAGCTGTCACTGGCAGGCCCACTCGGAACCCAGCTGTCACTGGCAGGTCGATTCTCACCCTAGCTGTCACTGGCAGGCCCAATCTTACCCTAGCTGTCACTGGCAGATCGATTGTCACCCTAGCTGTCACTGGCAGGTCGATTCTCACACAAGCTGTCACTGGCATGCCCACTCTAACCCTAGCTGTTACTGGAGGGTCGATTCTCACCCTAGCTGTCACTGGCAGGTCAACTCTCACCCTAGCTGTCACTGGCAGGCCCCCTCTCACCCTAGCTGTCACTGGCAGGACCACTCTCATCCCAGCTGTCACTGGCAGGCCCACTCTCACCCTAGCTGTCACTGGCAGGCCCACTCGGAACCCAGCTGTCACTGGCAGGTCGATTCTCACCCTAGCTGTCACTGGCAGGCCCAATCTTACCCTAGCTGTCACTGGCAGATCGATTGTCACCCTAGCTGTCAATGGCAGGCCCACTCTGACCCTAGCTCTCATTAGCAGGTCGGTTCTCACCCTAGCTGTCACTGGCAGGTCGATTCTCACCCTAGATGTTACTGGCAGGTCCACTCTCCCGCTAGATGTCACTGGCAGGCCCCCTCTCACCCTAGCTGTCACTGGCAGGACCACTCTAACCCCAGCTGTCACTGGCAGGCCCGCTCTCATCCCAGCGATCACTGGCAGGCCCACTCTCATCCTAGCTGTCACTGGCAGGTATATTCTCACCCTAGCTGTCACTGGCAGGGCCACTCTCATACTAGCTGTCACTGGCAGGCCCACTCTCATCCTAGCTGTCACTGGCAGGTTGGTTCTCACCCTAGCTGTCACTGCAGGCCCACTATGACCCTAGCTGCCACTAGCAGGCCCACTCTCATTCCAGCTGTCACTGGCAGGCCCACTTTCATCCCAGCTGTCACTGGCAGGCCCACTCTCACCCTAGCTGTCACAGGCAGGCCCACTCTCATCCCAGCTGTCACTGGCAGGCCCACTCTCATCCTAGCTGTCACTGGCAGGTCCACTCTCACCCTAGCTGTCACTGGCAGGCCCACTCTCATCATAGCTGTCACTAGCAGACCCACTCTGATCCTATCTGTCACTGGCAGGTCGATTCTCACCCTAGCTGTCACTGGCAGACCCACTCTCACCCTAGCTGTCACTGGCAGGCCCGCTCTCACCCTAGCTGTCGATGGCAGGCCCAATCTCACCCTAGCTGCCACTGGCAGGCCCACTCTCACCCTAGCTGTCACTGGCAGGCCCACTCTCACCCTAGCTGTCACTGGCAGGCCCACTCTCACCCTATCTGTCACTGGCAGGTCGATTCTCACCCTAGCTGTCACTGGCAGGCCCACTCTCACCCTAGCTGTCACTGGCAGGCCCGCTCTCATCCCAGCTGTCACTGGCAGGCCCACTCTCACCCTAGCCGTCACTGGCAGGCCCACTCTCACCCTAGCTGTCAGTTGCAGGTCGATTCTCACACTAGCTGTCACTGGCAGGCCCACCCTGACCCTAGCTGTCACTGGCAGGTCGATTCTCACCCTAGCTGTCACAGGCATGCCCACTCTGACCTTAGCTCTCACTGGCTGGTCGATTCTCACCCCAGCTGTCACTGGCAGGTCGATTCTCCCTGCTAGATGTCACTGGCAGGTCCACTCTCACCCTAGCTGTCACTGGCAGGCCCCCTCTCACCCTAGCTGTCACTGGCAGGACCAATCTCACCCCAGCTGTCACTGGCAGGCCCACTCTCATCCCAGCTGTCACTGGCAGGCCTACTCTCATCCTAGCTGTCACTGGCAGTTCCACTCTCACCCTAGCTGTTACTGGCAGGCCCACTATCATCCTAGCTGTCACTGGCAGGTCCATTCTCACCCTAGCTGTGACTGGCAGGGCCACTCTCATCCTAGCTGGCACTGGCAGGCCCACTCTGATCCTAGCTGTCACTGGCAGGTCGGTACTCACAGTAGCTGCCACTGGCAGGCCCACTCTCACCTTAGCTGTCACTGGCAGGCCAACTCTCATCCTAACTGTCACTGTCAGGGCCACTCTCATCCCAGCTGTCACTGGCAGGCCCACTTCCATCCCAGATGTCACTGGCAGGCCCACTCTCACCCTAGCTGTCACTGGCAGGCCCAGTCTCATCCCAACTGTCAATGGCAGGCCCACTCTCATCCTAGCTGTCACTGGCAGGCCCACTCTCATCCTAGCTGTCACTGGCAGGTCCACTCTCACCCTAGCTGTCACTGGCAGGCCCACTCTCATCCTAGCTGTCACTGGCAGGTCCATTCTCACTCTAGCTGTCACTGGCAGGCCCACTCTCATCCTAGCTGTCACTGGCAGACCCACTCTGACCCTAGCTGTCACTGGCAGGTCGATTCTCACCCTAGCTGTCACTGGCAGGCGCACTCTCACCCTAGCTGTCACTGGCAGGCCCACTCTCAACTTAGCTGTCACTGGTAGGCCCATTCTCAACCTAGCTGTCACTGGCAGGCCCAATCTCACCCTAGCTGTCACTGGCAGGCCCACTCTCACCCTAGCGGTCACTGGCAGGCCCAATCTCACCCTAGCTTCCATTGGCAGGCCCACTCTCACCCTAGCTGTCACTGGCAGGCCGACTCTTACCCTAGCCATCACTGGCAGGTCCACTCTCACTCTAGCCATCACTGGAAGACCCATTCTCCACCTAGCTGTCACTGGCAGGCCCACTCTCACCCTAGCTGTCGCTGGCAGGCCCACTCTGAACCTAGCTATCAGCTAGCTGTCACTGGCAGGTCGATTCTCAACCTAGCTGTCACTGGAATACCCACTCTCACCCTAGCTGTCACTGTCAGGTCGATTCTCACACAAGCTGTCACTGGCATGCCCACTCTAACCCTAGCTGTCACTGGCTGGTCGATTCTCACCCTAGCTGTCACGAGCAGGTCAACTCTCACCCTAGCTGCCACTGGCAGGCCCCCTCTCACCCTAGCTGTCACTGGCAGGACCACTCTCATCCCAGCTGTCACTGGCTGGCCCACTCTCACCCTAGCTGTCACTGGCAGGCCCACTCGGAACCCAGCTGTCACTGGCAGGTCGATTCTCACCCTAGCTGTCACTGGCAGGCCCAATCTTACCCTAGCTGTCACTGGCAGGTCGATTCTCACCCTAGCTGTCAATGGCAGGCCCACTCTGACCCTAGCTCTCACTAGCAGGTCGGTTCTCACCTTAGCTGTCACTGGCAGGTCGATTCTCACCCTAGATGTTACTGGCAGGTCCACTCTCCCCCTAGATGTCACTGGCAGGCCCCCTCTCGCCCTAGCTGTCACTGGCAGGACCACTCTCACCCCAGCTGTCACTGGCAGGCCCGCTCTCATCCCAGCGGTCACTGGCAGGCCTACTCTCATCCTAGCTGTCACAGGCAGGTCCACTCTCACCCTAGCTGTCACTGGCAGGCCCACTCTGACCCTAGCCGTCACTGTCAGGGCCACTCTCACCCTAGCTGTCACTGGCAGGCTCACTCTCACCCTAGCTGTCACTGGCAGGCCCAATCTCACCCTAGCCGCTACTGGCAGGGCCACTTTCACCCTAGCTGTCACTGGCAGGCCCACTCTCACCCTAGCTGTCACTGGCAGGTCCACTCTCATCCGAGCTGTCACTAGCAGGCCCATTCACAAACTAGCTGTCACTGGCAGGTTCACTCCCACCCTAGCTGTCACTGGAAGGCCCACTGTGACCCTAGCTGTCACTGATAGGTCGATTCTCACCCTAGATGTCACTGGCAGGCCCACTCAGACCCTAGCTGTCACTGGCAGGCCCACTCTGACCCTAGCTGTCAATGGCAGGTCGATTCTCACCCTAGCTGTCACTGGCAGGCCCACTCTGACCCTAGCTGTCACTGGCAGGTCGATTCTCATCCTAGCTGTCACTGGCAGGCCCACTCTCACCCTAGCTGTCACTGGCAGGCCCACTCTCATCCCAGCTGTCACTGGCAGGCCAACTTCCATCCCAGCTGTCACTGGCAGGCCCACTCTCACTCTAGCTGTCACTGGCAGGCCCACTCTCATCCCAGCTGTCACTGGCAGGCCCACTCTCATCCTAGCTGTCATTGGCAGGCCCACTCTCATCCTAGCTGTCACTGGCAGGTCCACTCTCACCCTAGCTGTCACTGGCTGGCCCACTCTCATCCTAGCTGTCACTGGCAGGTCCATTCTCACCCTAGCTGTCACTGGCAGGCCCACTCTCATCCTAGCTGTCACTGGCAGACCCACTCTGACCCTAGCTGTCACTGGCAGGTCGATTCTCACCCTAGCTTTCACTGGCAGGCGCACTCTCACCCTAGCTGTCACTGGCAGGCCCACTCTCAACTTAGCTGTCACTGGCAGGCCCATTCTCAACCTAGCTGTCACTGGCAGGCCCAATCTCACCCTAGCTGTCACTGGCAGGCCCACTCTCACCCTAGCTGTCACTGACAGGCCCACTCTCACCCTAGCTGCCATTGGCAGGCCCATTCTCACCCTAGCTGTCACTGGCAGGCCGACTCTTACCCTAGCCGTCACTGGCAGGTCCACTCTCACCCTAGCCATCACTGGAAGGCCCATTCTCCACCTAGCTGTCACTGGCAGGCCCACTCTCACCCTAGCTGTCACTGGCAGGCCCACTCTGAACCTAGCTGTCATTGGCAGGTCGATTCTCAACCTAGCTGTCACTGGAAGGCCCACTCTCACCCTTGCTGCCACTGGCAGGCCCACTCTCACCCTAGCTGTCACTGGCAGGTCGATTCTCACACAAGCTGTCACTGGTATGCCCACTCTAACCCTAGCTGTCACTGGCAGGTCGATTCTCACCCTAGCTGTCACTGGCAGGTCAACTCTCACCCTAGCTGTCACTGGCAGGCCCCCTCTCACCCTAGCTGTCACTGGCAGGACCACTCTCATCCCAGCTGTCACTGGCAGGCCCACTCTCACCCTAGCTGTCACTGGCAGGCCCACTCGGAACCCAGCTGTCACTGGCAGGTCGATTCTCACCCTAGCTGTCACTGGCAGGCCCAATCTTACCCTAGCTGTCACTGGCAGGTCGATTCTCACCCTAGCTGTCAATGGCAGGCCCACTCTGACCCTAGCTCTCACTAGCAGGTCGGTTCTCACCCTAGCTGTCACTGGCAGGTCGATTCTCACCCTAGATGTTACTGGCAGGTCCACTCTCCCCTTGATGTCACTGGCAGGCCCCCTCTCACCATAGCTGTCACTGGCAGGACCACTCTCACCCCAGCTGTCACTGGCAGGCCCGCTCTCATCCCAGCGGTCACTGGCAGGCCTACTCTCATCCTAGCTGTCACAGGCAGGTCCACTCTCACCCTAGCTGTCACTGGCAGGCCCACTCTCATCCTAGCTGTCACTGGCAGGTCCATTCTCACCCTAGCTGTCACTGGCAGGGCCACTGTCATCCTAGCTGTCACTGGCAGGCCCACTCTCATCCTAGCTGTCACTGGCAGGTTGGTTCTCACCCTAGCTGTCACTGCAGGCCCACTCTGACCCTAGCTGCCACTAGCAGGCCCACTCTCATCCCAGCTGTCACTGGCGGGCCCACTTTCACCCCAGCTGTCACTAGCAGGCCCACTCTCACCCTAGCTGTCACTGGCAGGCCCACTCTCATCCCAGCTGTCACTGGCAGGCCCACTCTCATCCTAGCTGTCACTGGCAGGTCCACTCTCACCCTAGCTGTCACTGGCAGGCCCACTCTCATCATAGCTGTCACTAGCAGACCCACTCTGACCCTATCTGTCACTCGCAGGTCGATTCTCACCCTAGCTGTCACTGGCAGGCCCACTCTCACCCTAGCTGTCACTGGCAGGCCCGCTCTCACCCTAGCTGTCGATGGCAGGCCCAATCTCACCCTAGCTGCCACTGGCAGGCCCACTCTCACCCTAGCCGTCACTGGCAGGTCCACACTCACCCTATCTGTCACTGGCAGGCCCACTCTCACCCTAGCTGTCACTGGCAGGCCACTCTGGACCTAGCTGTCACTGGCAGGCCGATTCTCACCCTAGCTGTCACTGGCAGGCCCACTCTGACCCTAGCTGTCACTGGCAGTCCCATTCTGACCATAGCTCTCACTGGTAGGTCGATTCTCACACTAGCTGTTACTGGCAGGCTCACTCTAACCCTAGCTGTCACTGGCAGGTCGATTCTCACCCTAGCTGTCACTGGCAGGTCAACTCTCACCCTAGCTGTCACTGGCAAGCCCCCTCTCACCCTAGCCGTCACTGGCAGGACCACTATCATCCCAGCTGTCACTGGCATGCCCACTCTCATCCCAGCTGTCACTGGCAGGCCCACTCTCACCCTAGCTGTCACTGGCAGGCCCACTCTCACCCTAGCTGTCAGTTGCAGGTCGATTCTCACACTAGCTGTCACTGGCAGGCCCACTCTGACCCTAGCTGTAACTGGCAGGTCGATTCTCACCCTAGCTGTCACAGGCATGCCCACTCTGACCCTAGCTCTCACTGGCTGGTCGATTCTCACCCCAGATGTCACTGGCAGGTCGATTCTCCCTGCTAGATGTCACTGGCAGGTCCACTCTCACCCTAGCTGTCACTGGCAGGCGCCCTCTCACTCTAGCTGTCACTGGCAGGACCAATCTCACCCCAGCTGTCACTGGCAGGCCCACTCTCATCCCAGCTGTCACTGGCAGACCTACTCTCATCCTAGCTGTCACTGGCAGTTCCACTCTCACCCTAGCTGTCACTGGCAGGCCCACTATCATCCTAGCTGTCACTGGCAGGTCCATTCTCACCCTAGCTGTCACAGGCATGCCCACTCTGACCGTAGCTCTCACTGGCTGGTCGATTCTCACCCCAGATGTCACTGGCAGGTCGATTCTCCCTGCTAGATGTCACTGGCAGGTCCACTCTCACACTAGCAGGCCCCCTCTCACTCTAGCTGTCACTGGCAGGACCAATCTCACCCCAGCTGTCACTGGCAGGCCCACTCTCATCCTAGCTGTCACTGGCAGTTCCACTCTCACCCTAGCTGGCACTGGCAGGCCCACTCTGATCCTAGCTGTCACTGGCAGGTCGGTACTCACCCTAGCTGCCACTGGCAGGCCCACTCTCACCCTAGCTGTCACTGGCAGGCCTACTCTCATCCTAACTGTCACTGTCAGGGCCACTCTCATCCCAGCTGTCACTGGCAGGCCCACTTCCATCCCAGCTGTTACTGGCAGGCCCACTCTCACCCTAGCTGTCACTGGCAGGCCCACTCTCATCCCAGCTGTCACTGGCAGGCCCACTCTCATCCTAGCTGTCACTGGCAGGTCCATTCCCACCCTAGCTGTCACTGGCAGGCCCACTCTCATCCTAGCTGTCACTGGCAGACCCACTCTGACCCTAGCTGTCACTGGCAGGTCGATTCTCACCCTAGCTGTCACTGGCAGGCGCACTCTCACCCTAGCTGTCACTGGCAGGCTCACTCTCAATTTAGCTGTCATTGGCAGGCCCATTCTCAACCTAGCTGTCACTGGCAGGCCCAATCTCACCCTAGCTGTCACTGGCAGGCCCACTCTCACCCTAGCGGTCACTGGCAGGCCCAATCTCACCCTAGCTGCCATTGGCAGGCCCACTCTCACCCTAGCTGTCACTGGCAGGCCGACTCTTACCCTAGCCGTCACTGGCAGGTCCACTCTCACCCTAGCCATCACTGGAAGACCCATTCTCCACCTAGCTGTCACTGGCAGGCCCACTCTCACCCTAGCTGTCACTGGCAGGCCCACTCTGAACCTAGCTGTCACTGGCAGGTCGATTCTCAACCTAGCTGTCACTGGAAGGCCTACTCTCACCCTAGCTGTCACTGGCAGGCCCACTCTCACCCTAGCTGTCACTGGCAGGTCGATTCTCACACAAGCTGTCACTGGCATGCCCACTGTAACCCTAGCTGTCACTGGCAGGTCGATTCTCACCCTAGCTGTCACTGGCAGGTCAACTCTCACCCTAGCTGTCACTGGCAGGCCCCCTCTCACCCTAGCTGTCACTGGCAGGACCACACTCATCCCAGCTGTCACTGGCAGGCCCACTCTCACCCTAGCTGTCACTGGCAGGCCCACTCTCATCCCAGCTGTCACTGGCAGGCCCACTTTCATCCCAGCTGTCACTGGCAGGCCCACTCTCACCCTAGCTGTCACTGGCAGGCTCACTCTCATCCCAGCTGTCACTGGCAGGCCCACTCTCATCCTAGCTGTCACTGGCAGGTCCACTCTCACCTAGATGTCACTGGCAGGCCCACTCTCATCATAGCTGTCACTAGCAGACCCACTCTGACCCTATCTGTCACTGGCAGGACGATTCTCACCCTAGCTGTCACTGGCAGGCCCACTCTCACCCTAGCTGTCACTGGCAGGCCCGCTCTCACCCTAGCTGTCGATGGCAGGCCCAATCTCACCCTAGCTGCCACTGGCAGGCCCACTCTCACCCTAGCTGTCACTGGCAGGCCCACTCTCACCCTAGCTGTCACTGGCAGGCCCACTCTCATCATAGCTGTCACTAGCAGACCCACTCTGAACCTAGCTGTCACTGGCAGGCCCACTCTCATCATAGCTGTCACTAGCAGACCCACTCTGACCCTATCTGTCACTGGCAGGTCGATTCTCACCCTAGCTGTCACTGCCAGGCCAACTCTCACCCTAGCTGTCACTGGCAGGCCCGCTCTCATCCCAGCTGTCACTGGCAGGCCCACTCTCACCCTAGCTGTCACTGGCAGGCCCACTCTCACCCTAGCTGTCAGTTGCAGGTCGATTCTCACACTAGCTGTCACTGGCAGGCCCACTCTGACCCTAGCTGTCACTGGCAGGTCGATTCTCACCCTAGCTGTCACAGGCATGCCCACCCTGACCCTAGCTCTCACTGGCTGGTCGATTCTCACCCCAGCTGTCACTGGCAGGACCAATCTCACCCCAGCTGTCACTGGCAGGCCCACTCTCATCCCAGCTGTCACTGGCAGGCCTACTCTCATCCTAACTGTCACTGGCAGTTCCACTCTCTCCCTAGCTGTCACTGGCAGGCCCACTATCATCCTAGCTGTCACTGGCAGGTCCATTCTCACGCTAGCTGTCACTGGCAGGGCCACTCTCATCCTAGCTGGCACTGGCAGGTCCACTCTGATCCTAGCTGTCACTAGCAGATAGGTACTCACCCTAGCTGCAACTGGCAGGCCCACTCTTACCCTAGCTGTCACTGGCAGGCCCACTCTCATTCTAACTGTCACTGTCAGGGCCACTCTCATCCCAGCTGTCACTGGCAGGCCCACTCTCACCCTAGCTGTCACTGGCAGGCCCACTCTCATCCCAGCTGTCACTGGCAGGCCCACTCTCATCCTAGCTGTCACTGGCAGGCCCACTCTCATCCTAGCTGTCACTGGCAGGTCCACTCTCACCCTAGCTGTCACTGGCAGGCCCACTCTCATCCTAGCTGTCACTGGCAGGTCAATTCTCACCATAGCTGTCACTGGCAGGCCCACTCTCATCCTAGCTGTCACTGGCAGACCCACTCTGACCCTAGCTGTCACTGGCAGGTCGATTCTCACCCTAGCTGTCACTGGCAGGCGCACTCTCACCCTAGCTGTCACTGGCAAGCCCACTCTCAACTTAGCTCTCACTGGCAGGCCCATTCTCAACCTAGCTGTCACTGGCAGGCCCAATCTCACCCTAGCTGTCACTGGCAGGCCCACTCTCACCCTAGCGGTCACTGGCAGGCCCAATCTCACCCTAGCTGCCATTGGCAGGCCCACTCTCACCCTAGCTGTCACTGGCAGGCCGACTCTTACCCCAGCTGTCACTGGCAGGCCCGCTCTCATCCCAGCGGTCACTGGCAGGCCTACTCTCATCCTAGCTGTTACAGGCAGGTCCACTCTCACGCTAGCCATCACTGGCAGGTCCACTCTCACCCTAGCCATCACTGGAAGACCCATTCTCCACCTAGCTGTCACTGGCAGGCCCACTATCACCCTAGCTGTCACTGGCAGGCACACTCTGAACCTAGCTGTCACTGGCAGGTCGATTCTCAACCTAGCTGTCATTGGAAGGCCCACTCTCACCCTAGCTGTCACTGGCAGGCCCACTCTCACCCTAGCTGTCACTGGCAGGTCGATTCGCACACAAGCTGTCACTGGCATGCCCACTCTAACCCTAGCTGTCACTGGCAGGTCGATTCTCACCCTAGCTGTCACTGACAGGTCAACTCTCACCCTAGCTGTCACTGGCAGGCCCCCTCTCACCCTAGCTGTCACTGGCAGGACCACTCTCATCCCAGCTGTCACTGGCAGGCCCACTCTCACCCTACCTGTCACTGGCAGGCCCACTCGGAACCCAGCTGTCACTGGCAGGTCGATTCTCACCCTAGCTGTCACTGGCAGGCCCAATCTTACCCTAGCTGTCACTGGCAGGTCGATTCTCACCCTAGCTGTCAATGGCAGGCCCACTCTGACCCTAGCTCTCACTAGCAGGTCGGTTCTCACCCTAGCTGTCACTGGCAGGCCCACTCTCACCCTAGCCTTCACTGGCAGGTCCACACTCACCCTAGCTGTCACTGGCAGGCCCACTCTCACCCTAACTGTCACTGGCAGGTCCAATCTGACCCTAGCTGTCACTGGCAGTCCCATTCTGACCCTAGCTCTCACTGGTAGGTCGATTCTCACACTAGCTGTCACTGGCAGGCTCACTCTAACCCTAGCTGTCATTGGCAGGTCGATTCTCACCCTAGCTGTCACTGGCAGGTCAACTCTCACCCTAGCTGTCACTGGCAAGCCCCCTCTCACCCTAGCCGTCACTGGCAGGACCACTCTCATCCCAGCTGTCACTGGCAGACCCACTCTCAACCCAGCTGTCACTGGCAGGCCCACTCTCACCCTAGCTGTCACTGGCAGGTCCAATCTGAACCTAGCTGTCACTGGCAGGTCGATTCTCACCCTAGCTGTCACTGGCAGGCCCAATCTTACCCTAGCTGTCACTGGCAGATCGATTCTCACCCTAGCTGTCAATGGCAGGCCCACTCTGACCCTAGCTCTCACTAGCAGGTCGGTTCTCACCCTAGCTGTCACTGGCAGGTCGATTCTCACCCTAGATGTTACTGGCAAGTCCACTCTCCCCCTAGATGTCACTGGCAGGCCCCCTCTCACCCTAGCTGTCACTGGCAGGACCACTCTCACCCCAGCTGTCACTGGCAGGCCCGCTCTCATCCCAGCTGTCACTGGCAGGCCTGCTCTCATCCTAGCTGTCACAGGCAGGTCCACTCTCACCCTAGCTGTCACTGGCAGGCCCACTCTCATCCTAGCTGTCACTGGCAGGTCCATTCTCACCCTAGCTGTCACTGCAGGCCCACTCTGACCCTAGCTGCCACTAGCAGGCCCACTCTCATCCCAGCTGTCACTGGCAGGCCCACTTTCATCCCAGCTGTCACTGGCAGGCCCACTCTCACCCTAGCTGTTACTGGCAGGCCCACTCTCATCCCAGCTGTCACTGGCAGGCCCACTCTCATCCTAGCTGCCACTGGCAGGTCCACTCTCACCTAGCTGTCACTGGCAGGCCCACTCTCATCATAGCTGTCACTAGCAGACCCACTCTGACCCTATCTGTCACTGGCAGGTCGATTCTCACCCTAGCTGTCACTGGCAGGCCCACTCTGACCCTAGCTGTCACTGGCAGTCCCATTCTGACCCTAGCTCTCACTGGTAGGTCGATTCTCACACTAGCTGTCACTGGCAGGCTCACTCTAACCCTAGCTGTCATTGGCAGGTCGATTCTCACCCTAGCTGTCACTGGCAGGTCAACTCTCACCCTAGCTGTCACTGGTAAGCCCCCTCTCACCCTAGCCATCACTGGCAGGACCACTCTCATCCCAGCTGTCACTGGCAGACCCACTCTCAACCCAGCTGTCACTGGCAGGCCCACTCTCACCCTAGCTGTCACTGGCAGGTCCAATCTGAACCTAGCTGTCACTGGCAGGTCGATTCTCACCCTAGCTGTCACTGGCAGGCCCAATCTTACCCTAGCTGTCACTGGCAGATCGATTCTCACCCTAGCTGTCAATGGCAGGCCCACTCTGACCCTAGTTCTCACTAGCAGGTCGGTTCTCACCCTAGCTGTCACTGGCAGGTCGATTCTCACCCTAGATGTTACTGGCAAGTCCACTCTCCCCCTAGATGTCACTGGCAGGCCCCCTCTCACCCTAGCTGTCACTGGCAGGACCACTCTCACCCCAGCTGTCACTGGCAGGCCCGCTCTCATCCCAGCTGTCACTGGCAGGCCTGCTCTCATACTAGCTGTCACAGGCAGGTCCACTCTCACCCTAGCTGTCACTGGCATGCCCACTCTCATCCTAGCTGTCACTGGCAGGTCCATTCTCACCCTAGCTGTCACTGCAGGCCCACTCTGACCCTAGCTGCCACTAGCAGGCCCACTCTCATCCCAGCTGTCACAGGCAGGTCCACTCTCACGCTAGCCATCACTGGCAGGTCCACTCTCACCCTAGCCATCACTGGAAGACCCATTCTCCACCTAGCTGTCACTGGCAGGCCCACTATCACCCTAGCTGTCACTGGCAGGCACACTCTGAACCTAGCTGTCACTGGCAGGTCGATTCTCAACCTAGCTGTCATTGGAAGGCCCACTCTCACCCTAGCTGTCACTGGCAGGCCCACTCTCACCCTAGCTGTCACTGGCAGGTCGATTCGCACACAAGCTGTCACTGGCATGCCCACTCTAACCCTAGCTGTCACTGGCAGGTCGATTCTCACCCTAGCTGTCACTGACAGGTCAACTCTCACCCTAGCTGTCACTGGCAGGCCCCCTCTCACCCTAGCTGTCACTGGCAGGACCACTCTCATCCCAGCTGTCACTGGCAGGCCCACTCTCACCCTACCTGTCACTGGCAGGCCCACTCGGAACCCAGCTGTCACTGGCAGGTCGATTCTCACCCTAGCTGTCTCTGGCAGGCCCAATCTTACCCTAGCTGTCACTGGCAGGTCGATTCTCACCCTAGCTGTCAATGGCAGGCCCACTCTGACCCTAGCTCTCACTAGCAGGTCGGTTCTCACCCTAGCTGTCACTGGCAGGCCCACTCTCACCCTAGCCTTCACTGGCAGGTCCACACTCACCCTAGCTGTCACTGGCAGGCCCACTCTCACCCTAACTGTCACTGGCAGGTCCAATCTGACCCTAGCTGTCACTGGCAGTCCCATTCTGACCCTAGCTCTCACTGGTAGGTCGATTCTCACACTAGCTGTCACTGGCAGGCTCACTCTAACCCTAGCTGTCATTGGCAGGTCGATTCTCACCCTAGCTGTCACTGGCAGGTCAACTCTCACCCTAGCTGTCACTGGCAAGCCCCCTCTCACCCTAGCCGTCACTGGCAGGACCACTCTCATCCCAGCTGTCACTGGCAGACCCACTCTCAACCCAGCTGTCACTGGCAGGCCCACTCTCACCCTAGCTGTCACTGGCAGGTCCAATCTGAACCTAGCTGTCACTGGCAGGCCCAATCTTACCCTAGCTGTCACTGGCAGATCGATTCTCACCCTAGCTGTCAATGGCAGGCCCACTCTGACCCTAGTTCTCACTAGCAGGTCGGTTCTCACCCTAGCTGTCACTGGCAGGTCGATTCTCACCCTAGATGTTACTGGCAAGTCCACTCTCCCCCTAGATGTCACTGGCAGGCCCCCTCTCACCCTAGCTGTCACTGGCAGGACCACTCTCACCCCAGCTGTCACTGGCAGGCCCGCTCTCATCCCAGCTGTCACTGGCAGGCCTGCTCTCATACTAGCTGTCACAGGCAGGTCCACTCTCACCCTAGCTGTCACTGGCATGCCCACTCTCATCCTAGCTGTCACTGGCAGGTCCATTCTCACCCTAGCTGTCACTGCAGGCCCACTCTGACCCTAGCTGCCACTAGCAGGCCCACTCTCATCCCAGCTGTCACTGGCAGGCCCACTTTCATCCCAGCTGTCACTGGGAGGCCCACTCTCATCCTAGCTGCCACTGGCAGGTCCACTCTCACCTAGCTGTCACTGGCAGGCCCACTCTCATCATAGCTGTCACTAGCAGACCCACTCTGACCCTATCTGTCACTGGCAGGTCGATTCTCACCCTAGCTGTCACTGGCAGGCCCACTCTCACCCTAGCTGTCACTGGCAGGCCCACTCTCACCCTAGCTGTCGATGGCAGGCCCAATCTCACCCTAGCTGCCACTGGCAGGCCCACTCTCACCCTAGTTGTCACTGGCAGGCCCACTCCCACCCTAGCTGTCACTGGCAGGTCCACTCTGAACCTAGCTGTCACTGGCAGGCCCACTCTCATCATAGCTGTCACTAGCAGACCCACTCTGACCCTATCTGTCACTGGCAGGTCGATTCTCACCCTAGCAGTCACTGCCAGGCCCACTCTCACCCTAGCTGTCACTGGCAGGTCCGCTCTCATCCCAGCTGTCACTGACAGGCCCACTCTCACCCTAGCTGTCACTGGCAGGCCCACTCTCACCCTAGCTGTCAGTTGCAGGTCGATTCTCACACTAGCTGTCACTGGCAGGCCCACTCTGACCCTAGCTGTCACTGGCAGGTCGATTCTCACCCTAGCTGTCACAGGCATGCCCACTCTGACCCTAGCTCTCACTGGCTGGTCGATTCTCACCCCAGCTGTCACTGGCAGGACCAATCTCACCCCAGCTGTCACTGCAAGGCCCACTCTCATCCCAGCTGTCACTGGCAGGCCTACTCTCATCCTAGCTGTCACTGGAAGTTCCACTCTCACCCTAGCTGTCACTGGCAGGCCCACTATCATCCTAGCTGTCACTGGCAGGTCCATTCTCACCCTAGCTGTCACTGGCAGGGCCACTCTCATCCTAGCTGGCACTGGCAGGTCCACTCTGATCCTAGCTGTCACTGGCAGGTCGGTACTCACCCTTGCTGCCACTGGCAGGCCCACTCTTACCCTAGCTGTCACTGGCAGGCCCACTCTCATTCTAACTGTCACTGTCAGGGCCACTCATCCCAGCTGTCACTGGCAGGCCCACCTCCATCCCAGCTGTCACTGGCAGGCCCACTCTCACCCTAGCTGTCACTGGCAGGCCCACTCTCATCCCAGCTGTCACTGGCAGGCCCACTCCCATCCTAGCTGTCACTGGCAGGCCCACTCTCATCCTAGCTGTCACTGGCAGGTCCACTCTCACCCTAGCTGTCACTGGCAGACCCACTCTCATCCTAGCTGTCACTGGCAGGTCCATTCTCACCATAGCTGTCACTGGCAGGCCCACTCTCATCCTAGCTGTCACTGGCAGACCCACTCTGACCCTAGCTGTCACTGGCAGGTCGATTCTCATCCTAGCTGTCACTGGCAGGCGCACTCTCATCCCAGCTGTCACTGGCAGGCCCACTCTCACCCTAGCTGTCACTGGCAGGCCCACTCTCACCCTAGCGGTCACTGGCAGGCCCAATCTCACCCTAGCTGCCATTGGCAGGCCCACTCTCACCCTAGCTGTCACTGGCAGGCCGACTCTTACCCCAGCTGTCACTGGCAGGCCCGCTCTCATCCCAGCGGTCACTGGCAGGCCTACTCTCATCCTAGCTGTCACAGGCAGGTCCACTCTCACGCTAGCCGTCACTGGCAGGTCCACTCTCACCCTAGCCATCACTGGAAGACCCATTCTCCACCTAGCTGTCACTGGCAGGCCCACTATCACCCTAGCTGTCACTGGCAGGCACACTCTGAACCTAGCTGTCACTGGCAGGTCGATTCTCAACCTAGCTGTCACTGGAAGGCCCACTCTCACCCTAGCTGTCACTGGCAGGCCCACTCTCACCCTAGCTGTCACTGGCAGGTCGATTCTCACACAAGCTGTCACTGGCATGCTCACTCTAACCCTAGCTGTCACTGGCAGGTAGACTCTCACCGTAGCTGTCACTGGCACGTCAACTCTCACCCTAGCTGTCACTGGCAGGCCCACTCTGACCTTAGCTGTCACTGGCAGTCCCATTCTGACCCTAGCTCTCACTGGTAGGTCGATTCTCACACTAGCTGTCACTGGCAGGCTCACTCTAACCCTAGCTGTCACTGGCAGGTCGATTCTCACCCTAGCTGTCACTGGCAGGTCAACTCTCACCCTAGCTGTCACTGGCAAGCCCCCTCTCACCCTAGCCGTCACTGGCAGGACCACTCTCATCCCAGCTGTCACTGGCAGACCCACTCTCATCCCAGCTGTCACTGGCAGGCCCACTCTCACCCTACCTCTCACTGGCAGGTCCAATCTGAACCTAGCTGTCACTGGCAGGTCGATTCTCACCCTAGCTGTCACTGGCAGGCCCAATCTTACCCTAGCTGTCACTGGCAGATCGATTCTCACCCTAGCTGTCAATGGCAGGCCCACTCTGACCCTAGCTCTCACTAGCAGGTCGGTTCTCACCCTAGCTGTCACTGGCAGGTCGATTCTCACCCTAGATGTTACTGGCAGGTCCACTCTCCCCCTAGATGTCACTGGCAGGCCCACTCTCACCCTAGCTGTCACTGGCAGGCCCACTCTCACCCTAGCTGTCACTGGCAGGTCCACTCTGAACATAGCTGTCACTGGCAGGCCCACTCTCATCATAGCTGTCACTAGCAGACCCACTCTGACCCTATCTGTCACTGGCAGGTCGATTCTCACCCTAGCTGTCACTGCCAGGCCCACTCTCACCCTAGCTGTCACTGGCAGGCCCGCTCTCATCCCAGCTGTCACTGGCAGGCCCACTCTCACCCTAGCTGTCACTGGCAGGCCCACTCTCACCCTAGCTGTCAGTTGCAGGTCGATTCTCACACTAGCTGTCACTGGCATGTCCACTCTGACCCTAGCTGTCACTGGCAGGTCGATTCTCACCCTTGCTGTCACAGGCATGCCCACCCTGACCCTAGCTCTCACTGGCTGGTCGATTCTCACCCCAGCTGTCACTGGCAGGACCAATCTCACCCCAGCTGTCACTGGCAGGCCCACTATCATCCTAGCTGTCACTGGCAGGTCCATTCTCACCCTAGCTGTCACTGGCAGGGCCACTCTCATCCTAGCTGGCACTGGCAGGTCCACTCTGATCCTAGCTGTCACTGGCAGGTCGTTACTCACCCTTGCTGCCACTGGCAGGCCCACTCTTACCCTAGCTGTCACTGGCAGGCCCACTCTCATTCTAACTGTCACTGTCAGGGCCACTCATCTCAGCTGTCACTGGCAGGCCCACCTCCATCCCAGCTGTCACTGGCAGGCCCACTCTCACCCTAGCTGTCACTGGCAGGCCCACTCTCATCCCAGCTGTCACTGGCAGGCCCACTCCCATCCTAGCTGTCACTGGCAGGCCCCCTCTCATCCTAGCTGTCACTGGCAGGTCCACTCTCACCCTAGCTGTCACTGGCAGACCCACTCTCATCCTAGCTGTCACTGGCAGGTCCATTCTCACCATAGCTGTCACTGGCAGGCCCACTCTCATCCTAGCTGTCACTGGCAGACCCACTCTGACCCTAGCTGTCACTGGCAGGTCGATTCTCACCCTAGCTGTCACTGGCAGGCGCACTCTCACCCTAGCTGTCACTGGCAGGCCCACTCTCAACTTAGCTCTCACTGGCAGGCCCATTTTCAACCTAGCTGTCACTGGCAGGCCCAATTTCACCCTAGCTGTCACTGGCAGGCCCACTCTCCCCCTAGCGGTCACTGGCAGGCCCAATCTCACCCTAGCTGCCATTGGCAGGCCCACTCTTACCCCAGCTGTCACTGGCAGGCCCGCTCTCATCCTAGCGGTCACTGGCAGGCCTACTCTCATCCTAGCTGTCACAGGCAGGTCGACTCTCACGCTAGCCGTCACTGGCAGGTCCACTCTCACCCTAGCCATCACTGGAAGACCCATTCTCCACCTAGCTGTCACTGGCAGGCCCACTATCACCCTAGCTGTCACTGGCAGGCACACTCTGAACCTAGCTGTCACTGGCAGGTCGATTCTCAACCTAGCTGTCACTGGAAGGCCCACTCTCACCCTAGCTGTCACTGGCAGGCCCACTCTCACCCTAGCTATCACTGGCAGGTCGATTCTCACACAAGCTGTCACTGGCATGCCCACTCTAACCCTAGCTGTCACTGGCAGGTCGACTCTCACCGTAGCTGTCACTGGCAGGTCAACTCTCACCCTAGCTGTCACTGGCAGGCCCACTCTGACCTTAGCTGTCACTGGCAGTCCCATTCTGACCCTAGCTCTCACTGGCAGGTCGATTCTCACACTAGCTGTCACTGGCAGGCTCACTCTAACCCTAGCTGTCACTGGCAGGTCGATTCTCACCCTAGCTGTCACTGGCAGGTCAACTCTCACCCTAGCTGTCACTGGCAAGCCCCCTCTCACCCTAGCCGTCACTGGCAGGACCACTCTCATCCCAGCTGTCACTGGCAGACCCACTCTCATCCCAGCTGTCACTGGCAGGCCCACTCTCACCCTACCTCTCACTGGCAGGTCCAATCTGAACCTAGCTGTCACTGGCAGGTCGATTCTCACCCTAGCTGTCACTGGCAGGCCCAATCTTACCCTAGCTGTCACTGGCAGATCGATTCTCACCCTAGCTGTCAATGGCAGGCCCACTCTGACCCTAGCTCTCACTAGCAGGTCGGTTCTCACCCTAGCTGTCACTGGCAGGTCGATTCTCCCCCTAGATGTTACTGGCAGGTGCACTCTCCCCCTAGATGTCACTGGCAGGCCCACTCTCACCCTAGCTGTCACTGGCAGGCCCACTCTTACCCTAGCTGTCACTGGCAGGTCCACTCTGAACCTAGCTGTCACTGGCAGGCCCACTCTCATCATAGCTGTCACTAGCAGACCCACTCTGACCCTATCTGTCACTGGCAGGTCGATTCTCACCCTAGCTGTCACTGCCAGGCCCACTCTCACCCTAGCTGTCACTGGCAGGCCCGCTCTCATCCCAGCTGTCACTGGCAGGCCCACTCTCACCCTAGCTGTCACTGGCAGGCCCACGCTCACCCTAGCTGTCAGTTGCAGGTCGATTCTCACACTAGCTGTCACTGGCATGCCCACTCTGACCCTAGCTGTCACTGGCAGGTCGATTCTCACCCTTGCTGTCACAGGCATGCCCACCCTGACCCTAGCTCTCACTGGCTGGTCGATTCTCACCCCAGCTGTCACTGGCAGGACCAATCGCACCCCAGCTGTCACTGGCAGGCCCACTCTCATCCCAGCTGTCACTGGCAGTCCTACTCTCATCCTAGCTGTCACTGGCAGTTCCACTCTCACCCTAGCTGTCACTGGCAGGCCCACTATCATCCTAGCTGTCACTGGCAGGTCCATTCTCACCCTAGCTGTCACTGGCAGGGCCACTCTCATCCTAGCTGTCACTGGCAAGCCCCCTCTCACCCTAGCCGTCACTGGCAGGACCACTCTCATCCCAGCTGTCACTGGCAGACCCACTCTCATCCCAGCTGTCACTGGCAGGCCCACTCTCACCCTACCTCTCACTGGCAGGTCCAATCTGAACCTAGCTGTCACTGGCAGGTCGATTCTCACCCTAGCTGTCACTGGCAGGCCCAATCTTACCCTAGCTGTCACTGGCAGATCGATTCTCACCCTAGCTGTCAATGGCAGGCCCACTCTGACCCTAGCTCTCACTAGCAGGTCGGTTCTCACCCTAGCTGTCACTGGCAGGTCCACTCTCACCCTAGCCATCACTGGAAGACCCATTCTCCACCTAGCTGTCACTGGCAGGCCCACTATCACCCTAGCTGTCACTGGCAGGCACACTCTGAACCTAGCTGTCACTGGCAGGTCGATTCTCACACAAGCTGTCACTGGCATGCTCACTCTAACCCTAGCTGTCACTGGCAGGTAGACTCTCACCGTAGCTGTCACTGGCAGGTCAACTCTCACCCTAGCTGTCACTGGCAGGCCCACTTTGACCTTAGCTGTCACTGGCAGTCCCATTCTGACCCTAGCTCTCACTGGTAGGTCGATTCTCACACTAGCTGTCACTGGCAGGCTCACTCTAACCCTAGCTGTCACTGGCAGGTCGATTCTCACCCTAGCTGTCACTGGCAGGTCAACTCTCACCCTAGCTGTCACTGGCAAGCCCCCTCTCACCCTAGCCGTCACTGGCAGGACCACTCTCATCCCAGCTGTCACTGGCAGACCCACTCTCATCCCAGCTGTCACTGGCAGGCCCACTTTCACCCTACCTCTCACTGGCAGGTCCAATCTGAACCTAGCTGTCACTGGCAGGTCGATTCTCACCCTAGCTGTCACTGGCAGGCCCAATCTTACCCTAGCTGTCACTGGCAGATCGATTCTCACCCTAGCTGTCAATGGCAGGCCCACTCTGACCCTAGCTCTCACTAGCAGGTCGGTTCTCACCCTAGCTGTCACTGGCAGGTCGATTCTCACCCTAGATGTTACTGGCAGGTCCACTCTCCCCCTAGATGTCACTGGCAGGCCCACTCTCACCCTAGCTGTCACTGGCAGGCCCACTCTCACCCTAGCTGTCACTGGCAGGTCCACTCTGAACCTAGCTGTCACTGGCAGGCCCACTCTCATCATAGCTGTCACTAGCAGACCCACTCTGACCCTATCTGTCACTGGCAGGTCGATTCTCACCCTAGCTGTCACTGCCAGGCCCACTCTCACCCTAGCTGTCACTGGCAGGCCCGCTCTCATCCCAGCTGTCACTGGCAGGCCCACTCTCACCCTAGCTGTCACTGGCAGGCCCACTCTCACCCTAGCTGTCAGTTGCAGGTCGATTCTCACACTAGCTGTCACTGGCATGCCCACTCTGACCCTAGCTGTCACTGGCAGGTCGATTCTCACCCTTGCTGTCACAGGCATGCCCACCCTGACCCTAGCTCTCACTGGCTGGTCGATTCTCACCCCAGCTGTCACTGGCAGGACCAATCTCACCCCAGCTGTCACTGGCAGGCCCACTATCATCCTAGCTGTCACTGGCAGATCCATTCTCACCCTAGCTGTCACTGGCAGGGCCACTCTCATCCTAGCTGGCACTGGCAGGTCCACTCTGATCCTAGCTGTCACTGGCAGGTCGGTACTCACCCTTGCTGCCACTGGCAGGCCCACTCTTACCCTAGCTGTCACTGGCAGGCCCACTCTCATTCTAACTGTCACTGTCAGGGCCACTCATCTCAGCTGTCACTGGCAGGCCCACCTCCATCCCAGCTGTCACTGGCAGGCCCACTCTCACCCTAGCTGTCACTGGCAGGCCCACTCTCATCCCAGCTGTCACTGGCAGGCCCACTCCCATCCTAGCTGTCACTGGCAGGCCCACTCTCATCCTAGCTGTCACTGGCAGGTCCACTCTCACCCTAGCTGTCACTGGCAGACCCACTCTCATCCTAGCTGTCACTGGCAGGTCCATTCTCACCATAGCTGTCACTGGCAGGCCCACTCTCATCCTAGCTGTCACTGGCAGACCCACTCTGACCCTAGCTGTCACTGGCAGGTCGATTCTCACCCTAGCTGTCACTGGCAGGCGCACTCTCACCCTAGCTGTCACTGGCAGGCCCACTCTCAACTTAGCTCTCACTGGCAGGCCCATTCTCAACCTAGCTGTCACTGGCAGGCCCAATTTCACCCTAGCTGTCACTGGCAGGCCCACTCTCCCCCTAGCGGTCACTGGCAGGCCCAATCTCACCCTAGCTGCCATTGGCAGGCCCACTCTCACCCTAGCTGTCACTGGCAGGCCGACTCTTACCCCAGCTGTCACTGGCAGGCCCGCTCTCATCCTAGCGGTCACTGGCAGGCCTACTCTCATCCTAGCTGTCACAGGCAGGTCGACTCTCACGCTAGCCGTCACTGGCAGGTCCACTCTCACCCTAGCCATCACTGGAAGACCCATTCTCCACCTAGCTGTCACTGGCAGGCCCACTATCACCCTAGCTGTCACTGGCAGGCACACTCTGAAACTAGCTGTCACTGGCAGGTCGATTCTCAACCTAGGTGTCACTGGAAGGCCCACTCTCACCCTAGCTGTCACTGGCAGGCCCACTCTCACCCTAGCTGTCACTGGCAGGTCGATTCTCACACAAGCTGTCACTGGCATGCCCACTCTAACCCTAGCTGTCACTGGCAGGTCGACTCTCACCGTAGCTGTCACTGGCAGGTCAACTCTCACCCTAGCTGTCACTGGCAGGCCCACTCTGACCTTAGCTGTCACTGGCAGTCCCATTCTGACCCTAGCTCTCACTGGTAGGTCGATTCTCACACTAGCTGTCACTGGCAGGCTCACTCTAACCCTAGCTGTCACTGGCAGGTCGATTCTCACCCTAGCTGTCACTGGCAGGTCAACTCTCACCCTAGCTGTCACTGGCAAGCCCCCTCTCACCCTAGCCGTCACTGGCAGGACCACTCTCATCCCAGCTGTCACTGGCAGACCCACTCTCATCCCAGCTGTCACTGGCAGGCCCACTCTCACCCTACCTCTCACTGGCAGACCCACTCTGACCCTATCTATCACTGGCAGGTCGATTCTCACCCTAGCTGTCACTGGCAGGTCCACTCTCACCCTAGGTGTCACTGGCAGGCCCACTCTCACCCTAGCTGTCACTGGCAGGCCCGCTCTCACCCTAGCTGTCACTGGCAGGCCCAATCTCAACCTAGCTGCCACTGGCAGGCCCACTCTCACCCTAGCTGTCACTGGCAGGCCCACTCTCACCCTAGCCGTCACTGGCAGGCCCACTCTCACCCTAGCCGTCACTGGCAGGTCCACACTCACCCTAGCTGTCACTGGCAGGCCCACTCTCACCCTAGCTGTCACTGGCAGGGCCACTCTCACCCTAGCTGTCACTGGCAGGCTCACTCTCACCCTAGCTGTCACTGGCAGGCCCAATCTCACCCTAGCTGCTACCGGCAGGGCAACTCTCATCCTAGCTGTCACTGGCAGGCCCACTCTCACCCTAGCTGTCACTGGCAGGTCCACTCTCATCCTAGCTGTCACTAGCAGGCCCATTCACAAATTAGCTGTCACTGGCAGGCTTACTCCCACCCTAGCTGTCACTCGCAGGCCCACTGTGACCCTAGCTGTCACTGGTAGGTCGATTCTCACCCTAGATGTCACTGGCAGGCCCACTCAGACCCTAGATGTCACTGGCAGGCCCACTCTGACCCTAGCTGTCAATGGCAGGTCGATTCTCACCCTAGCTGTCACTGGCAGACCCACTCTGACCCTAGCTGTCACTGGCAGGTCGATTCTCATCCTAGCTGTCACTGGCAGGCCCACTCTCACCCTAGCTGTCACTGGCAGGCCCACTTTCATCCCAGCTGTCACTGGCAGGCCCACTCTCATCCTAGCTGTCACTGGCAGCCCCACTCTCATCCTAGCTGTCACTGGCAGGTCCACTCTCACCCTAGCTGTCACTGGCAGGCCCACTCTCATCCTAGCTGTCACTGGCAGGCCCATTCTCACCCTAGCTGTCACTGGCAGGCCCACTCTCATCCTAGCTGTCACTGCCAGACCCACTCTGACCCTATCTGTCACTGGCAGGTCGATTCTCACCCTAGCTGTCACTGGCAGGCGCACTCTCACCCTAGCTGTCACTGGCAGGCCCACTCTCAACTTAGCTGTCA
Organism: Ambystoma mexicanum; assembly: GCF_040938575.1. Lineage (NCBI taxonomy): Eukaryota > Metazoa > Chordata > Amphibia > Caudata > Ambystomatidae > Ambystoma > Ambystoma mexicanum. Next base: position 51,716,532 of record NC_090932.1, read on the forward strand.
CTGGCAGGCCCATTCTCAACCTAGCTGTCACTGGCAGGCCCAATCTCACCCTAGCTGTCACTGGCAGGGCCACTCTCATCCTAGCTGTCACTGGCAGGCCCAATCTCACCCTAGCCGTCACTGGCAGGTCCACTCTCACCCTAGCCATCACTGGAAGGCCCATTCTCCACCTAGCTGTCACTGGCAGGCCCCCTCTCACCCTAGCTGTCACTGGCAGGACCACTCTGAATCTAGCTGTCACTGGCAGGTCGATTCTCAACCTAGCTGTCACTGGAAGGCCCACTCTCACCCTAGCTGTCACTGGCAGGCCCACTCTCACCCTAGCTGTCACTGGCAGGTCGATTCTCACACAAGCTGTCACTGGCATGCCCACTCTAATCCTAGCTGTCACTGGCAGGTCGATTCTCACCCTAGCTGTCACTGGCAGGTCAACTCTCACCCTAGCTGTCACTGGCAGGCCCCCTCTCACCCTAGCTGTCACTGGCAGGCCCACTCTCATCCCAGCTGTCACTGGCAGGCCCATTCTCACCCTAGCTGTCACTGGCAGGCCCACTCTCACCCTAGCTGTCACTGGCAGGTCGATTCTCACCCTAGCTGTCACTGGCAGGCCCAATCTTACCCTAGCTGTCACTGGCAGATCGATTCTCACCCTAGCTGTCAATGGCAGGCCCACTCTGACCCTAGCCCTCACTAGCAGGTCGGTTCTCACCCTAGCTGTCTGTAACGCTCACCTGATTCCCGTAGAGGCGCCGGTCTTGACTGGGCGTATACCGTATCTTCAAAGGTGATGTGCAACACACGGCTGGCTCTTTGGGCTGGACCTCTGTGCACTGTATGTCTGACTTGAAGGGTAAGATGTCTGCAGATAGAAAATATGGGATTAAGGAACTGGGTTATTGAATGTCTCTCTCTTCTTCTCTTTCTCTTTTCCTGTAGAACCCCAAAGGTTAACGCTCTCACCTTAGGTAAGTGAACGCCGTGCTCTCCATCTGCCTCGGGGCAGGGTGCTGTAACCAGTTTCTTCACTGGATAAGGGGAGCAGGCCTCTTGACTTCAGAGGACTGCTGTCCGTCGTTTACTGCACGAACGGTAAGTTTCGAGTAACTCTAATGTCTTTAAAGTCTTTAGTAATGATGTTTCTTGTTTTGCAGGGTTCCGGCGATGGCGGATGACGGGCTGAAGTGAGTTGAAGATGGAGCCCGTGTGATGAATAGAAGCGCCTGGAAGCACGTAAGTAAGCGCTTGTTGCCTGCTTCACGATGCGCTCTAACTGTCTTTTTATTTTGCAGGTACAAGTTCGGAGCGGCTGCAGGGTGCCGGAATACCCACTGGGTTAGATGTGGAAAGGAGTAATGGCACGTGAGTATTAAAGTTCCCCAATGTCTTTAAACGCACCTTGTTTTGTCTTTCAGATGCGGGATGAAGCGCCGAAGGCCTCCGGAGCGTGCGAAGAGTAGGTAAGCTTTGTCTTTCAGATGCCGGAATGCACCGCGAGGCGTTGGTGACAGCCGATGGACCATGTAAGTGAAGAGCTGTCACTGAAGACCGTAATGCTAACCTGTTCTTTCTTGTCTTTATATGTGTTGCTGAAGACTGGATTCAGGATGGTAAGCCTTTTTCCTTAGGCCCAGGATCAGATGCAGAAGACACGATGAGCGTTCTGCTGCAGAGGATGCAGAATAACGCAAAGCAAGATTCATCCATCGGGTGTGGTTTAAATAGCCTCCTGTAGTGCTTAGGTGTCTCCTTCCACAGCCACGCCTAGGTAAGAAAAGAGTTCCTGCTTTCCAGAAGAGTTCCAGTGTTCTGAATCTAGGGAGTGGCTCCTGCCCCACCCAACAGGAAAAGTAGTTCCAAACAGAAGAGGATCAGAGGCTCAACTGGCAGGCAAGTAAGCAGCATGGTCTGCTGCAGGTAAGTCCACCCAAGCATTATGAGCCCGGCGCTTCCAGCGCTGGGACTGGGCATATTTATGAGCCTGGTGCCACTGGCGCCAGGACTGGGTCCAAAAGGTCCCAATTGGGACTGGTTGGCACTCGGAACCTGGGTTATGGATCTGCTTCCAAGGGAGTTGGGAAAACCCTGACCTTTTGGAAGCAGAGATCATGACAGTACCCCCCCCTCAAGGACGCTCCCAAACCGGGCTCCTCCGGGGGTTTTGGCTTGTCAGGAAATGTTCGGTGAAATCTTTTGATTAGGCGAGGAGCGTGGACATATTCAGTAGGTTCCCAGGATCTCTCTTGGGGGCCGTAGCATTTCCAGTCAATTAGGTAAAATAGTTTAGATTTGGAGAACTTGGAGTCCAGAATGCTTTTGACTTCAAACTCGAGTTCTCCATCAACTAGGATAGGTTTTGGAGATTTAGTTAGTCGGGTTTGAGGTTGCACGGGTTTTAATAGAGAGACGTGGAAGACCGGATGTATCTTCATGTGCGGGGGCAAGTCCAACTTGACCGCTACTGGGTTTACTATGGTAGTGATGGAATAGGGACCAAGGTATCTTGGGTTGAATGTGCGTGGCCCTTTTAGAGGTAGATATTTGGTGGATAACCAGACTTGATCCCCTACTTGATATTGAGGGGCTTCATTCCGATGTTGATCTGCTGCTTTCTTGTATTGTTCTTTAGCCCTTTGAAGGTGAGAAACAACTTCCTTAAAGGCT